>NW_027205826.1:12845000-13247500 GCF_024711535.1 Dipodomys merriami | reverse complement strand
GCTTTATTTTATTATCTTAGGCTCCCTTTTATTTTAAAGTTATTTTTATAGCACAGATATAAGATGCATAGAAAAGATAAAGCTGGGGTTTAAGACTACCAATTCTTCCAGTGGGACCAGAAGGAATCACCATATTTTATTAAATCTCAGATGTACTATTACTTATTCACAATTAAAAAGGAAAAAGAGTACAGATCATTGATCTATGACATCCTCTTAGTGAAAAGATTCACTCTAAATTCAGAGATGATACTACTGGTGGTAGCAGAGCACATCTTAGAAATAAAGAGGTATGTTCTCCCGTGTCTGCAATCTCCATGCTAGAACTTTATATCATGAATTTCAAAATTACACCCTTTTCACAGTTGAGAAGACTAAAGTTCCTCCACTTTTTCAAATCCTGATTTAAAACTTCATCAGATACCATCTACTTCTCCTGGTACTAAAGAGAATATGGAGGAAAAGAAAAGCAAAATCTTTGCCCTTCTGGGAAAAAAAATGCACATTCTACTGAAAGGTGCTATGGAAGACTATAATTGGAAGAGAAAGATTTGATCTTGACTCTGGGCTCTGGGGAAATATCTAGGGAGATGTAATATTTAAATAAGATCCAATGGATGAATAGACAGTATCCAAAAGAATAGAATAGGAGAGTCCCTAGCAATAAAAAATGAAAAATGTAATTAGTCAAAGGAAGCAAAGAAGAGTGGAAAAGGATTCAAACCCAAGCCTTACTGACTCCTAAGCATATGCATGCACACTTACCATTTTTAGTAGCAGACCGTGACTTTCACTTCTGCACCCTCCTGCCAACAGCTTGCCAGAACTTTTCATATCGATTTAAGTTAACTCTCAGTTAATGACCAAGGTATCTTTCACAGGTAACAGTCTAGACAAGAAAGTTTGAATTGGATTAACGTTCTTTAAAAAAAAAAAATCACCACCCCTCCCTCTATTCTACATTCTAAATTTCCTGCCAAGTGATCAAGGATTCACAACAGGCAGCACTCAAAGCAATCAGACCAATTTTCCAGCCAAGAAATAACCCAGGAAAGGGTGCCAGTCTGGTTTATATTTACCATATCCCCACAGTACTCACTAGAGACTCCCCAATCCTCACACCAAGCCCTAAGAGAGGCAGTAATTTGAGAGGATCTGTAAGCTATCGAGAGAAACATAGAATGAGGGGTTCAGACTACCCCCAAAGGAGCTATTCTTCCAGAAGAATGGGCCTTCCCCTCAGAGAGCCAGAGAGGAGCGGGGCATAGGAGCTCATACAAAAATCAACCAGGACCTGACACTTCTTCAGTCATGCCTTTGGCTCTCACAGGAATTGGAACACCATCTCCAGACTGTTAATTAGAAAAGCAAGTGGATCAGAGACAATGGGAGCAGACATACTCACAAGGGCATCAGCGGTGCTTTTGCTTTGAATTTTAAAAAGTGAAATATAGGCATTCATTCATAATTTGGTAATGTTGTAAAGGCCCTTTCCCCTTTCTATTGAATCGAGTATTTCCTACAGAGCTGCATGACAGAAGATGCCAAGCATGAGCCAACAGATAGTGGAGAAGGAAAGCAAGGAAGAAAAACAAAAGCCCCCATTTCTCAAAAACAGACACACCTGTCTGAGTGAGGAGGGTCAGAAAACATACTTATACCCATTTGAGTTTAGTTTATGCCGCCTTTTAGGAAGGTCTACATGTGTAACTTTTGCTAACAAGGAAGAAAATATGAATCACTGTAATCGCATGTGACTCTGGAGATCCCACCTTGGTTGCAGCATAGAAAGTCCTAATCGATATGATCGATCTTTGAGAAGGCTAGCATGCTGAGCCACAGACCTCATGAGTAATGGACAGGTGACAGAGAGGGAAATTCCTGTCACCTGAATGACCTTCAAAGATATGCACCAACAGGAAGTCAAAGGGAATTGTATCATACACCTAAGATGGAGATAAAACTTGCGCTTGTCATTGTGCATGATACTGGCTTAAAATTTCTGAGGTGCATTTCATGACAGTATGTTTTAGTTACCTGGAAATTCAAATCATGTAAATGAAGTGGGAGTTTCCTTTCTCTCGGACACAAGATTCTCTAATAGTTTATATACCAGGCAATTGTATCCATGGTTTCTTCATTGTATGGTATGTATTGTATGGTATTCATCATTTAACACATCCAAATAAATACATTTGTGTTTGTATGTGGATACTTGCATAGGGTTTTTAGATTTGGCATAGTATTGTGCATTATTTTTTTATCATTTGCATAGCTTTAAATGTTTGAGTTTTTTTAATTTTATTTTATTTGTGAACATACTGTACTGAGGGGTTACAATTACATGGGCAAGATAATGCATACATTTCTTACCAAGCATTGCAGCCTCCTCCTTTGTTTACCCTTCACCTCCCTTCCCAGCCTCCCCCTCCCCCCCACCCAATCCTCCCCCCCCCCCCCCCCGCTTTACTTATTCCAGCTGACAAAAAGTACTAAGATATTTCTGGGGAATAAAGTAAACAAATAAATATATGAGTATCTAATGACTAACTGCTATAAGTGAAACATTCCTAGGATGGAAAAAATAGTTGGTAATTACAGGTACAATATAAGAGTAAATGAATTCTAGTAGCTGGTTCAATGTACAAAGCCTGCTGTATTACCACGCATGGATATATAGTTGCCCCAAATAAATGACTAACTGACTTTATGCCAAGTAGATTTAATTCCATATTTGTGAGAAACAAATGCATTTTCTTAATTTTTATTAGCTATAGAACCTTTTCCTTGGTGGCAAAGAAAAAGAAGGTAAATCACAATTAATTTCTTTATGTATAAGCTTATAGCCAAAAGTTTCTTTTTACCTTGCATTCCTTCATAATAATTAAGATCACATAGAAATACAAGTAAGGCAGCACCATTAGCCAAGAACATGAGGATCATGTAAAGAAGTCACAGGGTTCATCAAGATGCATAAAAGTAGAAAGACCCAACTGGATCATGGTGATTATGTTGATAGCATTTATTCTATTCATCTCGAAAAACACTGACTACAAATGATCAGGATAGAGGTTTGGTTTTGGTGTTAGCACTGGGGCTTGAACACAAGGCCTAAGCTTTTCTCTCAAGTGTGGTACTCTACCAGTTGAGTATAGCTACAATTCTGGCTTTTTGGTGGTGAAATGGAGGTGAGAGTCTCAGAGACTTTCCAGCCCTGGATGACTTTTAACTAAAATCATTAGATCTCACCTTACTGAATAACTAGCTATAAACTGGCTATTGCTACCACTTCCTCCTCCAATTCCTCCACTTCCCCCCCACACAACCTTTCCCTTCTTCTCCTCCTCCTCCTCCTTTTCTTCTTGTTCTTCTTTGAACATGGAGTTCTTAACACAAGAAACTAGATAAGATGGCCCTCTGATTCTTAAAGCATTTTTTTTTTAATGATAGGAAAAGTGAATGTCTACATTCCATTCAGACAGAAAAAAATCATACAAAGTCAAACACAGATTTAGGACATAATTTAGACTGCATGGCTAATTCATCCAGTTTATCCCACCACTACATATGCTGGCCCTCTTGCCTGAGCAAACTTTCTGAAGAATGAGAATTTGTATTTTCTTCCAGACGCCTTTACAATCCTAGCTTCCCCGAATTGTTGGTTGAGTGCAGCAGGGACTGCACACAAATGGATCTCTGGAACTTTGGAAATGTGTGATCGTTTTACATTCTTGCAAGTAAGGGACATCCTTCTTGTGTGTGTCTTTGTTATAGCAGTGAGGTGATGCTGGAAAGAAAACATTAAGCAACTGTTTTGATCAAAACTTGGGTTGGTGGCAAGAATCACAGAACAAACTTCACAATGGCTGCTTTTGATTTATCTGTTGCAGATGCTCAAAGCATTAAATTTCTGATTCCAAATGGCAATTCTTCGGCAATTTGGGAGCATTCATTATTCGTAGTATAAGAGTGCACTCTGCAGGAATTCATTTCTAAATGCAAGATGTACTAATTATGCCTTTGAGAGAGACAGAGAAGTAGGCATTGGAAATGAGAGAAAGGAAAGGAAATAAATGGTGAACCACGAAGGGAAGAGAGGCTGAGAAAAAGGAATAGCAACAGAAAATGATTTATAAAATAATACTCAAGAACTCAACACACCTGGCTTTGTTTGTCCAAGGCTGGCCTCAAACCATGATTACTCAGATCTCTACCTTCCCAAGTAACTGAGATGACAGGCATAAGCTATCAGGCCCAACAGTTTCATCATCTTTAAAAACAACATCAACAACAAATTTTGTGATATTCGTGTTATCTTCTTATGAGGGCTGGCTTGTGACTGAGCCTGACCATCGAAAGCAGCAAGAGAAGTAGGATGTATCAGTCTGAAGCCTGCACTTAAAGATGCATCAAAGTATCATTGTCTTGGTATTCTGAGGCCTTTAACCTGAAAATCAACTCACGCATAATAACTATGGGGAGGCCACAGGTAAAACAATGGATCGTCTCAGATGACATGAACCTCCAGCTAAGTGGCTGAAACTCCAGCCCTAGTGAAAAGAACAAGTAACAGCATTTCCAAGTAATTATATATGAGACCAGGTAGAAAACCCACCTAACTAGCAATCCATAGAATTAGGAAAAATAATAAACTATTTTTGCTTTACACCACTAAATTTTACAATGCCTTGTCACATCCCAATGGAAAGCTGCCATAAGGAGAATGCCTTCTTTTTAAGATTGTTGTGAAATCAAAATAATATAATGCAGTATATAAAACAACAAAAGAACATAAGGGCCTTAATAAAGGCCAGGGATTACCACAAATGAATGGATTATGCATTTAATTGCAAGACAAAGTAGTCAAAAATTTACCTGTTTCCTCTACTCAATATGCGATCTTCTCCTTGTAGGCTATTTATCTTAAAAAAAGGAAAAAATGAGCAGTAGTAACCCTTATCCAGTAGGGCTCCAATGAGAATTGATGGAGCTAAGGAATCTGTATCCGTTAACATAGTTCCTAGACTATGCTAAGAATTAGACTGGACTGGGGACAGTGATATACACTTAGGATTCCAGCTACTCCTTGAAGATAGGAGGATTACGATCCAAAGCTGGTCAAGGTGAAAGCATGAGAATCCCAATACTGCCAGTACCACCAAACCCCAATACCTCACAAAAAAGAGAGAATTTAATAAAGTGATATTGGAATAATATAGTGATATTATCCATTTTAACTGATTAAAGAAGTTTTCAATTCCTTGGAGGCCAGTCTTGGCCTTCATTTTAGTCAAGGACACAGAAAAGATGGAGAACACATGATGGTTTATAGTAAGGAATGTCACATCATCTGAAGGTCATTACTGCATCAGATGCACACTCGTGACCAGCTGTCTCAATAGACAGATATGGGGGATGTGGTTTTTCTAGAATACAGCCATAAATCAGCTTGATGGAGCCAAGGCATCTGTACCAAGTAACATGAAGCCTAGAATATATTAAGAATTAAAAAGAGAGGTTTAAGAAGGAGCCACTGGTTGAAGAAACAAGGTTAAACTAAGCAAAGGATAATATTTTCATTCTAGAAGTCTTCAACATCCTGTTTAGGATAGAACAAAAGCTATGGCTCTTTGTTTCTTTTCAAGAATCATTCTGAGCATGTGTTGCCAAGGAAAAGTCACGGTCAGTTCCTGTGTTGCTACCATGTTATCTAACAAGCAGAGGCTAGGACGGTAATCAATCTGCATGAGTTATTCAGACAAGGAAGGCTGATGGAAGGATTTAGGGATAGCCATTGGACTGTGATGAAAGTCTGAGAGATGGAAAGAAGAAAGACTTAATAGAAGCATGACACCAAATCTCTCATATGAAGCCACACAAGGTCCCCAGAGTGTCTCTGAACTAAAACTATCTATAATATATGTCTCCCATGCACGGTGCTGCCACATTCAATTATGTGCTCATAGAAGCTCATAGTAGGTACAGCCTCAATATAAATATATCAATAGGTTTCACAGTAGTTGGGGCTGTCCTCAAATTATACCTTCCATAATTGGAGACCTGCGAAGAACATTCTTACTGCTATTATAATCCGAGTGGAGAAAAGCTGCGTTGAACTGGTGCTGATTCCACTAGAAAGTCATTGATATTCTGGCAGTTACCAGTGTGTTTCAGTGTTGAGCTCAAGGACGATAAACATGTGCTAAAGTGACTTGGAGATCTGCTCTCTGTCTCACTAAAGGCACGAAAATGTCAGAAAGAAGTAGTTTGTTTCTGGTTCTGAGCTATTGGTTTGACTTCAGGTAACATCTTCTTTTTGCATAATTGATAGACAAAGATCTGGACAGATCATTCATCGAGAAGAGTGTTAAAAGGTATCCGTAAAATTCAAAGAGATCCTCTGACATATCTGCTAACAAGAAAAACTGCTGCTCCGCAGAGAGACGCACAAAGAGGCTGAATGGATATCTGAAATCAAAGCATCTTTATCACCATTCATATTTCAAAGACTGCAACTTCATTAGGCTATGTAAGGGGATTTATATCTCTGAAAGCAGTCAGAGAATTACCTCACATGAAATTATATAATTCTATAACATGTTAATATTTACAGTACAAATGCACTTGCAATCAAGGAAGTCTACTCATTTCTCTCCCTTTCTCTTTTTCTCTCTCTGCCTTCCTCCCTTTCTCTCAGCTCTTCTTATCCTATCATTGCTCCCTTTCCTTCCTCTCCTTCCTTTTTCTTCTTTTCCTTCCCATTCTTTTCCATCCCCTCTCCTTTCCTCCCCTTTCTTTCCCTTCCTCCCCTTTTCCCTCTCCCCACTGTCTTTCTCATGTCTTTTTCTCTCTCCCCCTCTCTCATTTTTAACATTCTCCTTCTAGTCCAAAGACAAGGTTTTACAACAGCCTGACCTAAACTGTCAAAAATACACAAATGAGAATCAAGTACTGGGGGCTTACAAATGTGGTGTAAGTGGTAGAGTACTACCTCAAGCACAAAAGCTAAGTGACAGTGCCCAGGAGCTGAGTTCAAGCTCTAGGACCAGCACACGTACACACACACACACACACACACACACACACACACACACACACACACACACACACACACACACACACACACACACACACACACACACACGGTATACTATACTAGCCTAGTATTTCTAACTTGGACATTCCATTCCTGTCAGTTATCAAGAACTTAACTATGTATTTAGGCCTTTTGTTCAGCAATAGGGGAAAAAAAACCACAGAAAACCAAAATAGAACTCATCATCCAAACAATTATCAATATTAATTGGCAATTACTTGAGAGCAGAGGAAATGCTTTTCCTTTCTAGATTCACCGTAAACTGTTGTACAGATTGTTCACATCCCAACAGTCCCCCCGTAAAGAGAGTAAATGAAAGTCTGGAATCACCCATTACTTTTCTCATGAAGCTATGTTAGCTGCTATAAAGTGATGTCTTCCTAGAGAAAAAGCTTTATTTGTCTGTTGGTATCCTGAAAATAGTTCCAAATCCTAGGTACACTCAATCTGCAGCATGTAGTTGAAACTGAACATTGAATGAGCAAAAGAATTTTGCCTCTGAAAAGGCAGAGTGTAGTTTCTCCTAGAGATGGAAATCTGGAGGGCCTACCACCAGCTGTGTCATCCTTGGAAGACCATCCCTGCAACAGAATCGATTCTCAAATGTACGTGTGGATTCTTCACCATAGAAATCACTGAAAAGGTCAAGAGAAACAGCATGATAAGCTTTGAGTAGAAACTGGATGGCCTGTGACTCAGTAAAATTATGAGGTCTGAATTGCTCTAATATTCACTGGCTGGGAGCCAAAAAGGCAAGTTCTACATTAGGAAGATAAAAATCTATCCTTGAACAAACACTCGTTACAAATCAATCTAGCAAAGGATTAGATCACAGCTAATAATCACGCGTAATGAAATTGGAAAGAAAAAATATAGTCCCCCATAACTGCAGGGGAAGGCTGGTGGGCCAAATGGAACGCCTTTCCAAAGATAAACCTATGGTGTCAGAGAATGAAGTGGGTGGGTTTCAGGGAGAGAGATGCAAGACCACAGCACCCAGAAGTAGGCTGATAATGGTACATATGGCCAAGGGGATAGTCTTACGCTGGTTCTTCCTAATTAAGGACTCTGTTATGTAAACAAACACAAGGTAAGTGACTAGTTCCCACCCTATGATATTCACTACCTTCTGTACAATCGAAAGAGGCACTTCGATTCTGCTTTTGCTGAGTCTATGAATTCACTAAAAGGGGGAGACAGACTTGGCACCCCTGCCTTCATTTTGTATGTCTCTACTCTAAGCCCTTCGGTCATTTTGCCAACACTTGGGAATGCAAAAAAAAAAAAAAAAAAACAGAACTCACATTAATCAGGAACATCTTCCCAGGGAATGAAACTACCTCCAAGAACCAACAGTTTCTTCAAGACTGACCACCACCAAGCAACCATGACTTGTTAATGATGACGGTGATAACAATTTCCCTGAAACATTTCCCAAAACGTGGACTGAGTTAATGCTCAACTAAGCTCACCCTGTCACTGGGAGTATTCACTATACATACTTATTTCCCCTCTCACCCCCAGGTCCATTACTATTTAAAGCTTAAGGAAAATGTTTATACCCACAAAGATAGCTGAATGTGTGCCAAAGTGCTGTCTTCTGCCATATAATAAATCTCCTTTCTCTGCCCCTCCCCATGTCTCTATTTGTCACATGTGAGCATAAGTGGCCAGATCTGAGAGGTGAAATTCCTAGAGTCTGGGCCCAGGGGTCCAAAACTGCTAGCTTCACAATCTACTTCAGGGACCTGATGAGACTTTGGACTTTCATTCTGAATAAGATTGGAAGCTATCAAAGAAATGTCATAAACTGGACTTAAAATGTTAAGGAAGTCTTGAGGCTGTGATGTTATTTTTTTATAGCAAGAGGAGATTCATCATTTGAAAGCTGCTTCAATAATCCAGTTAAGATTCAGTAGTAGCTTGCACCAGGGTAGAGAAAACAAAGACAGTCAGAAGTAGTGCATATTTAATGAATGGAGTATTCAACATGGTGTTAATATAAATAATTTTTTTCCAAAGAGAATTTGTCACCCAATAAAAGGTGAGCGAATCATAGTCCTTATCATCTAATTACCATGGGAAATACCCTCACAAGCACCCAGAGGTATGCTTTATTAATCTCTTAGATGTCTATAATTTAGTCAAGTTGACAAAATTGACCCACACAAGTAGGTATCAGCTATCTCTGGTTCCTGCTAAAAGAGTAGTTTTTATTTCACCAACAAGAAAGCTTAATATTATCACTGACAAGAAGGAGTTAAAGTTTTAGTTACCTTGCATTTGGAAAAGGCAAAGAGAGATACAGCAAAGAGATACAGAACAGCATTAAGCTTTTTTTTTTCACATTTAACTATATGTTAATGAGAGTTGATTGCACACTGATCCTACATTCAACATGGCAGAGCTGGAGGCAGAAAGAGACAACCAAATCCATGTGGTTTATTTTAGTGCAGTTCTCAATAACAACACTGTCCTTAACAAAGTGGAAAGCCTACAAAAAAATGGTACAACAAGCTAGCTTGTATAATTTTAGCCATTATCCAAGACTGCTCCAGGCAAAACACAAGTGTGGTCATTCTAATGATGCCACAAAGTACTATTCCTGCTGTAAGAACAGAAATGTCTCCACTTTTCAGGGAAGTTAGCAACCAACGCTTTCCCTGTGCCTTAAATATTTAGATCAAAGCCAAATAGGACAGATGTGTCCTGCAGACATATTTTGTTGACTTATATAAGGCTTATTTTTTTTATTTAAATTAAATAACTTGAAAAAATAAGTTGAGAGGTTCCACACAGAAAATAATCCATCTTGAATAATAAGAATCATTATTATTATGATAGCTATGCTCTTAAATTTGAACCTAAAGGCTGCCTTATTGCTATATTTATCTTTACACAATTTTGACCAAGTATGTAATCATCATAATACAATAATAATAATAGCAAAACAATTTGCAAGGTAAAACTGTTTAATTTCCACATGAGCTTTTACCCTGCTCTGTGGTTGCTGGTGGAGCCCTGAGTGGGAAGACCCCACACATATTAACATCAGGTTTCAATTCAGTGTGCTAGGCTGACCATTTCCCTATCCTCAATTTTGTGAAAAGCTGCCACCCACAAAGCAAGTGAAACCCAGAAGAGGAAGGTAAACGTTAATGTGCTTAATTTCCACCATAAAGTGAAATTCTTAGCTAGCAGAAACCGACTGGCATGATGGGAAAAAATGAGCCCAGTGTAAACAGAAAACTATTGAAGTCTATGTACCCTAGGCATGCCTGGATTCTCCTCTATGGCAGTCTCCTTTAAACCCTAGACCCACAGACACCAAAGGACCCTTTTTATTGTTTAAATTAAATATGTGCCCTTTGGGCTTGGAAGACTTATTATAACTTTAACCATGTTTAGGGACAGGTCACCATTTTTGTTTTTTGGGCGTGTGTGTGTGCCATATTTTCACACAATTCAGAGCAGAGAAACACAGGCAGCGACCACAAAACAATTTACACATGATGGGCAATAATGAGACTTGTCCCAGAGCTTCTCTAGATCAATAAAGCTGTGTAACATTCATATCCAAGTTTTTCTGGTTTTGTGCTTATTTTGATGGGTTTATTTATCTGACTGCATTTGGGCAAAATTATTTGTGATCAACCGTGGAGGAAGTGAGGCTTATTCTTCTCTTCCCAAGAGTTATTTTCCTTTTTTGAAGTTACTTCTCCTTATCTGATTTGATAGCTCCTGGACAACCAAAACAATAAAGAAATGAATCTGCGGTTCCAACTAGTTAGAAAATACCCAGAGATGCTTATGCCGTCTAGTATTACTGGGTGGGGTTTGAATAATAAGGCCACCACCATATCATGTATTCTGTGCAGTTGAAGAGGCAGGGTCCACAAGCTGTTTCACTGAACAACAATTATTCAAAGTATTCTTTTAAACCAAATAATTTAAAACACGGCTCCTTATGAGAAGCAAACAGCCTAGAAGGCCTGATATAAACATGTATTGGGAGACAATAGAAGACATGAGAAAGAGCTGTATTTGAGAACACACAGACAAGATTTAGAACCAGGAAATATTCTGAAGAAACCAGTCTGACCCAAATCAAACTGGACCCTCAAAACCTGAATGTTTTAGGTGCTTTCTACAGGGCAAAAAATAAAGTTGAACTTCATAATTTTTTGCAATTGTAATATTATTCTAACATTTAGTAAGCTGGTCATATTTGTGAAGGCGTGCACATAAAGGAAAGTAAAAACTAGTGTGTTTTTGGTGCCCCAAAAGAGATCCAACTATCTTATTGTATGTAGAGGATTCAAGTGGTATCTAGCAGTCATTTGGCAGAGTCTTTCACCTTACGCGGCAACAATTCCATGAATAATTTGAGACTCAAAAAGAGTACCAAACTAACCCTTACTGAAAGCAAGAGGAAATATGCAGATAGAACAGATAGCAAAACCATAGATGATTATAAACATGTGTAGAGAGCTGTGAGAGGCCGCACCTGGAAGATGGCGCCGGCTTCCACCCTCCGCCTTCCCGATGGCGAGTGCTCTCTGTGGTAAACAACTCCTTAAATGGCTAAGGCAAAGAATCTGGCTTGCTTCCGCACACCTGAACCTATTGGTGGTTCCCACGTGGCGTATCAGGGTTGGCTACCCAGCGGGTACTTAAGGCTGTGGGGAATTCTCGGGGGGGGGGGGTCAGAAGATTACTCAAAGGTCCTGAATAAACTGCAGAGAGAAGAGTTCGGTGTCGCGTCTTCCTTGCTGGTCGAGGCGGTAGCGACACGTGGTGGCCCATACGGGGACTCAGCCATAACCCCAACGAGGACTCAGAACTCTCTGCGGTCAGGGTGGTGCACCGGTAAGTTCCCAGGTAAAAGGGGAATCTGTGACAAAAGCGGGGGTAAGTTCCCAGGTAAAAGGGGAATCTGCGACAAAAGCGGGGGTAAGTCCCTAGGTAAAAGGGGAATCCGCAACAAGAGCGGGGAATAAGTTCCCAGGTAAAAGGGGAATCCGAGATAAGAGCGGGGGATTTTTGCTCTTCTCGGTAGATAGAGAGTGAGAACCCGGGGCTAGTCAATAGAGTAGCCAAAAGTGAAAGTAAAAGTTTGTTTACCAGCTTTAAATGTTTAAAACATGGGCGCTTCTTCTTCGCACCCAATTTTTTTGGCTCTCAATGAGCTACTGCACTCAAAAAAGTTAAAAATAAAAAAGAGTACTTTAGAGAGATTTTTGAATGAATGTGACATCGTTGCCCCGTGGTTCGCTGTCTCCGGAAGCCTCACGGTGGCCTCTTGGGAGAAACTAGGGAGGGACCTAGATTTTGCCTCTGAACAAGGAACGCTTAAGAGCGGAGTGAGACCAATATGGAAACTGATAAGAGGCTGTCTCGAGGACCAGCATTGCAGTGAGGCGGTAGAGAATGGTCAGGATGCCCTAGAAATGCTGCAGGAAGAAAGATCAGAAAGGACAGACAGTGAAAAGGAGGAGAGCAGGGGGGGTTATACCCCGATTCTGCCGAACTAGAGACCTCTGAGTCTACAGACTCAGAGGAACTACAATCACTCATAGAACAAATAGAAAAAACAAAGATAAGAAAGAGGAGGAAAGGGAAGGAGAGAGAGGACCCAGATAAAGACGAATGCACGCCCTCCGTGCACCGCGCCACACCTTCAGCCCCTCCGCTCTATGAGGAGGACCCCGGAAGTGGCAGCCCCGGCGGTTCTTTCAGCCCAGGTGTGTGGAAAGCGGTCAGAACCGAGTTACATCTAGCCTGTCCAATATTTCAGGATCCACAGGGACAGCGGTATCATGAACCCTTAGATTTTAAGGTTATAAAATCTTTAGCTGAGTCTGTGTGGACATACGGAATCACAGCCTCCTTTACTGTAGCCCAGGTGGAGGCCCTAAACAGACATTGCATGACACCTGGTGATTGGAGTGGGCTCGCACGAGCTTGTTTGAGCCCAGGTCAGTATTTAGATTGGAAGGCCTTTTTGATTGAATTTGCTAGTGAAGAGGCTGCAGCCAATCAGGCTGCGGGGAACCCAGCTTGGGACAGAGATATGCTGCTTGGACAGGGGAGATTCGCCAATCAGCAGATAGGCTACCCGGTTCAAGTTTATGAACAAATCAATAAAATTGGCATAAAGGCATGGAAGGCCTTACCAAATAAAGGCGAGGTGAGTGGCAATCTCACCAAAATCCTGCAGGGCTCTACGGAGCCGTTTTCGGACTTTGTTGCTCATATGGTTGAGGCTGCTGGCAGAATTTTTGGTGACCCAGACGCAGCCATGCCATTAATTAAACAGCTTGTTTACGAGCAGTGCACTAAGGAATGCAGAGCCACCATAACCCCATATAAGAATAGGGGACTAGAAGCATGGATGAAAGTTTGCAGAGAGCTGGGCGGACCACTAACTAATGCTGGATTAGCTGCTGCTGTGGTGCAATTAACCCAGAAGAAAGGGGCTGGGAAGGTGGCTCAGTGGTAGAGCGTTTGCCTTGCATGCATGAGGCCCTGGGTTCGATTCCTCAGCACCACATAAGCAAAAAGAAATGAAAAAAGCCGGAAGTGACGCTGTGACTCAAGTGGTAGAGCGCTGGCCTTGAGCTGAAGAGCTGAGGGACAACGCCCGGGCCCAGAGTTCAGGCCCAGGAAAAAAAACCTATTCAAAAAACGCTGCAAATTTGTCTAAACAGTTGTCTAGTTATCTTTTAGGTAATTGAACTGGGGAGTTCGACAGCCTGATGGAACAGTTCAGGGTTGCCATCGTCATGGTGAACTCGACCTAAGTGGATGCCGGATTGGCGGAGGGGTTATCTTCATGGATCTCCACTGCTATGAATCATCTTAAGGAATGGGCGGGTTTGGGAGCCCTGACAGGCCTCCTGGTGTTAGCCTCCTTGGTATGTCTGTGGTGCATTTGCCAAATTAGAGGTTCTCAGTGTCGCAGTGCAGCCATGATTATCCAAGCCTTTACAGTCATTGGAGCAGGTGAGTCCCCCCAAGCATGGCTTGCCACCCTAAAACAATGAACACAGATTGCAAAGCCAAAGTACTGCCGTCGAGAGGCATGAGTTTTGCCTTCGAGGAGAGCATGTTTGATTGCACACGGGTTCGATTCACCTTTTCCCGTCCTTGTGAAAAACGAATCAATGGACAGGCTGAGTCATCCCTAGAGAAGGTACCCTCTGGGAGAAGGCTTGTATGCAGTCCTTGCATTGCACAACAGGGATCAGACCTCTGTTCTCATCTGTGTTCTTTAAACAAAAAAGGGGGAACTGTAGAGAGCTGCGAGAGGCCGCACCTGGAAGATGGCGCCGGCTTCCGCCCTCCGCCTTCCCGATGGCAATTGCTCTCTGTGGTAAACAACTCCTTAAATGGCTAAGGCAAAGAATCTGGCTTGCTTCCGCACACCTGAACCTATTGGTGGTTCCCACGTGGCGTATCAGGGTTGGCTACCCAGCGGGTACTTAAGGCTGTGGGGAATTCTCCCGGGGGGGGGGGGGTCAGAAGATTACTCAAAGGTCCTGAATAAACGGCAGAGAGAAGAGTTCGGTGTCGCGTCTTCCTTGCTGGTCGAGGCAGTAGCGACAAACATGCTTACATATAGGTATATATACATATAAGCATATATATGTATGTATGTGTGTACACACACATATACAGATAGAGAAGGAGTGATTCCAGAATTTTTTTTAAAAGAAAGAACTGAGTGAAAGCTGCTGGAGTCTTTATCTTTGCTTTGCAAAGTTCCTGGAAACTACAAAGCTTCATCTCACATTCTCTTAACGCCTACATTGCCACTGAGTGACATTGTGTGCTCCGGTTCTGACACCATACCATTCTAGGAGTCAGTTTGAATGCAAACCCATGTTTAGATGGCTGGAATGCATCTTGGTAGATAAGGTGCATTGAATAATGTCAATACACAGCTTGTTAGAGCTGACAATGGATGCTCAGAAAGTGTCAAACACAGCCTTTATCCCGCCCCAGGTTCCTGAAAGCCAAAGTGTGGTAAATTGGCCATGTCTAAAATGGAACTGTCAGGCTTAGGAGGTTTCATATTGAATCTTTTCCTCCAGATCTCAAGTGGACTGATGTCATGGCACTGACACTCCTGGTGGGGTGTAAGTTTCTTGAAAAGCAATTCTTATTAATGATGCTGAAATGCCCTCTGCGGCAAAGAAGCCAGTAAAATGATTCCATGATCAATGATTTCTCTCTAGAAAGGCCCATGTGATTCCAAACAAGGTTGCCTTCCATGGTTTCATTACGAGGAAGCCATTCATGGTTTCCTTTAAGCATTATCTTCTGATGAAGGGTAGCTATTCTGAGCACTGTATTAAGGAACTCACAGGTATTTCTAGACTAAAGAGCTATTGCAGTCTGTACTGGTCAGGGATATATGTGTAGAATATCATCACAGATGCCAGCTTTCACCTATAAACTAAATTTCTGAGATGTTCCTGTCCTGTTTTTTCCATCTCTGTTACAGTGTTATATGGGAATGTTTATTATTAAACTAAATGCACTTGTCTGATGTCATTAAAGAATTGAGGAGGAGGAATAACTCTGAGGAAAACATGAAGAGTAAGTCTAAGGTATATATTAAAGGGAACCAGACACTGTACATGGAATAAGAGAGAAATGAAAAGAGAGAAGAAAGCAGATAATTAGAGCAAACAACTTGTTGCAGTGGTCTGGGAAACTGTAAGAGTGCAAGGGTCAGAATTTGGAGATATTTCTACTAGACAAAGCTAGGCAGGGAAGGGAAGCCCTTTATGCACACCTAAAGTAGAAGCTATAGAGTTAAAGTAGTTCAGAATGCAAGGGACTCACATTGCTGACAACCATAGGATTTCTGAAGATTGCAGGAAAGTTGTCTGTAACCGGCAAACTGCATACAACAAAAGAGGAAAGAAAAGTGTAAGTATATTGCATAACAAGAAAGTGATTTGAGAATTTTGGAAATTGCAACAATGATAAATGAAAAGTAGGCTAATTAAAGATAAATATAAAAAAGCCATAATTTTTTTTCTTTATCCAACCAAAAATTTGTCAACTGTGGTATTGCATGATATAGCTCCGTAGGCGGTAAAGTCCTATAAAGCAAGTGAGCTGGAAATCATACATTGTACATGAATAATAAATGCTCTCCTATGAAATCTATGAACTGTAAAATCACATGGCAAAGGGGCATTGTAACTGTGATGAAATTAGTGATCTTGAGATGGGAAATTATTCTACATCAGCTGGGAGTGTTAACCTGGGGTCCTTTTAGAGAAGGGCGGAAAAAGTGAAGAGATGGAGAAAATTGATGATGGAATCAGACTGAGAAATTGTACAATGCTATTCAGCTCTGCAGGGTTTAAAGACAAGAAAGGGAAGGTAGGCTGGGAAGAGGAAAATGTAGGCTAGGAACAGGAGGCAGGAAATGGATTGTTCTCAACACCTTGAGAGGGGAAACAGCCCTGACAATATCTTGATTATGGCTCAGTGACATAACCATTTGGACTTGGCCTCCAGAGCTATGACAAAAGAACTACATAAAAATATCTGTGTAGCTTTCATATCACTACTCGTATGATGATTGGTTAGAGCAATCTTAAACTAATACACTATGCAAACTAGTAACAGTGTTATTGGTTAAATGGAATGTTTTATTCCAATGAAAGACTTTTTTAAGATCTGAAAAATATCCCCATATTTTTCTAGCCTTGCTTAACAGGAAGCAAAGGCATATTAATTTTAATTTACCTTGAATTTTCTGTCAGGTTAGGAACAAGAGGTTCTCTTGTTTGTTTAGCTAAGCAGAAGAAAGTCCAAGGTGTGCTTTTAAAATAACATCACATTTTTCCAGACCTTTAAATTTGCAGGGACCAGTGCTTTCAAAAAAAAAAAAAAAAAACAGGATTCCAGTGAGTAAAGAGTCTTTGAAAGAAGATGTAAGAAACAAAAATACAATAATTGATGTAACAAAAGGCAGACTTGAAGAGCCAAGCACCAATGTGCTAGAGGATGCAATCAGAGCATACTTCTACAGGAGAAAAATTAACCATAAAGAAAGCACATTAAGTGAAGTAAGTCATTTCCAGAGAGGCAAAATTTGCATGTTTTCCCTCATGTGTGAAAGCTAGAATTGGTTTATAAACATGTAAGTAAATAGAGGCATGGTTAGCAAGTGTATACAAATACATTCGCTGGAATAAGGTAGATTCGAGGGAGAATTCCAATAGTGTAATTCATTAGCAAGGCAAAGTCAAAGTTCACCAAAATAAACACCCAGAGTGGGTATTTGAAAGGGATGGGGTGGGATCAAGGGGAAAAGTATAGAGTAATGAAGAGAACTTAGTGTATATAATACAAAATTAATAGAGCGAGGAAAGGGGTGGGTTGGGAGGGATGGGTGAGAAAACTGAAAGAGTCAAATTTATCCAAGGTTCAATGTAGTCATAACTGCTTTGTTAAATGGCAATTCCTTTTTACAACTACTTACAGACAATAATCTTTTTAAGTATGTATGCTAGCATTGCAAATATAATTTGAAAAAATTAAACAGCAGTTTGGATGTCTACCTGACAAGTTAGAGATACCTCCTTTTATATATTATATTTTATCAGCCATGGGGCTTGAACTCAGGGCCTGGGTGCTGCCCCTGAGCTTTGTCACTCAAGGCTCTACGATTTTGAGCCACAGTGCCCCTTCTGATATTCTGGTAGTTATTTGGAGATAAGAGTCGCATAGACTTTCCTGCCCACATTGGCTTTGAACTGTGATAATCAGATCTCAGTCTCCTGAATCGCTAGGATTCCGGGTATGAGCCACCAGTGCCCGGCTTCCTTATATATCTTAAGTTTAAGCGCCTTGTTTTCAGTGTCAAGACCAGTGTTCCTCTCAACTCTGCCACCTTTTCAGTTTACCTAGTGCTCTTAGGAAAACAGCTCTGTCACTTCATCCTAAGGAAGTAGTTTGGATGCCAGCTCTAGTTTTCACATGAATGGAAACATTTGAATGAATTCAATAGCAATTGCAGTGAGTAGGTGAATTCATACTCACCTTCTAAACAATCAAACAAGCACCTCCAAAAATTATTGATGGAGCTCTACATCAAAAAAATGGCATGTGTCTTCATTTGTATAAGAGATGAGAACTGAGTTGAAGAAGACTGGGAGTTCTATTCATGGACTCTGTATTTCTCTTGCCAAATCTGATCTTGAATGAAGAGGCTATATGGCTCCACACTGAAGTGCAATCTCATTCCTGGAGTTACCCTAACACACACTCTGAGCCTCCCCTTCCATACATGCACATGCTGAAAAACATGAACAACCCATTTGACTTTAGACAAAGCTTTCCTTTTTAAAGTATACTTTAGATTCATAGCTAATCTCAGTATTCTTTAGATCCTTTAGAAACTAATATTCTTCCTGCCATATAACTGATGGCAGCAGCCGCTAGTTGACTTATGACCCAATGCCAAGTCTAGATCTCTGGAAGACAGAGATCATGGAAGATGATGTGGATGTGTTCAGTGGAAGAGCATCATAGCTTCCACATTCTGGTGGCACTTCAGAACTACCACCTGACCTGTGGAACACGGGGTAGATAATGCTATAGGATGAGGAACACTGAAGAACTGAAACAAGATTTCACAGATGTCAATAATACCTAAGCCACAGGACACTCTGTACCCAAGTCATGCACTACTACTACTATGACTACTAATTATATATGCAATGTTATCCTGTAAACCGTCCTACTGTTTTTATTAAACCACAGCCTAGAAAACAAATAACTATGATAGCACAGATTTCAGGGATGAACCATCTTTGGGTTGCATATTAAAATCCATAACTGATGCAAAAAACGTGTCCAGACACAATCTAAAATTATCTTATGTGCCTCATAAATTACACTAAGACAAACACACAAATGAGATACAAATCAGCTTAGACCATCTACAATTTTAGCCTGAGCTAGGAAAGGGGCCAATCCTTCTTGCAGACCAACCCTTCTGTCTAAACAGACCAGCATTTCACTCTAGTTTCCCACATCCTTATTTCTAGTTCATGTCACTCAAGTACTGGCAGCTGTTAGAAGAACTCTAAAAAGGGAGGAAATAGGAAGGGAAAAAAGCAAAGAGAACACAGATCTGAAAAACAAAACAGGCAACAGCTTAGTTGTCTGCTGTTCCTATATTTTGTGGGTTGAAAGGCTAATATCAAAATATTGTGATTTTCCAAACATCATAATTGTAGGATCTTGAATCATGTTTGTCATCACTCCATGGTTTGCCTTTGTCTGTCTTTTTATCTCTTTAATTGTACCATAATTATGTCTTCCGTGTGGGTCAATTATCTCTGAACTAGAAAACAAATCACCATCATTACCTCCGATTATTCTTCCCTTTTCTTTGATCTGATTTTGTACAGCAACCAAAAAAAAAAATGTTGTGTTCATTTAGCCTTTCTCTGGATGCCTTGTTGGCAGAGCTGAGATACAGAAGAAAATAATCTCCCTGCTGTTTCCAGTATTATCTTTCCTTTTCATCTGTCTCTTTCAGCATTTCTGGTACTTACCCATTACCAAAGAATGTTCAAACTACCTTATTACCGAACACAGCCTGTCAGACATAGTGCCCCTTTAATCTTTCTTTTTTGCTCTACCCTAACAACATTTACTAAATCCAAATTAGTACACAAAGCTTTTTCAAACTCCATTAATATCTTTAAGAGCTAGTATCAATAATTCTAAGATTAATGGGCCCCGAGACTTAAGTGACATAGAAAATTAAGGAGGTTGATTTGACCAATGATCCATGAATTCTGAAGAACCTCTCCAGAGTGGTTACTAATTTTTTTTTTAAATAAAGTTAACATTTCTTTTGCAAAAATGAAGCAAGTAAGATAAAGGAAAAAACTCAAAAACTCAAAAAATAGACATCTATGGATTTTTGTAATTTGTTTTATTTTTGACCCTCCCCCCATCACCCAAGGCAAGGAGCTATGTTTGCTTTCTCCTTACAGAGGAGAAACCTCCATGATTTGTTCTTTTGGTCAGTTTTCCTGAGAATGGGACAAAAGGAGAACATGTCTAGCCCTACCTATTGACAACCTGATCTCCCAGGGATACCCACAATGAATTGGAAGGAGATTTTTTTTAATTTAAATTTTATTTTATTTTATTTGAGAACATACTGTACAGAGGGGTTACAATTACATTGGCAGGATAATGCATACATTTCTTACCAAGCATTGCAGCCTCCTCCTTTGTTTACCCTTCACCTCCCTTCCCAGCCTCCCCCCTCCCCCCCCCACCCAATCATACCCCCCTCCCTCCTTGGAAGGAGATTTTTAATGCTAGAGAAGGATGTTAATTATTCAAATGTCTTGTGCAGCATGAAAGTGGGAAAAGGGTTTTACTAGGGCAATTTCTTCTAATTCCTACTGGCTAGGAGTTAATCAGACTCTACTCTTAGCACATCTTAGTGGCTCTTCTGCATCTGATGAGAAGCTTTTCTTCTGCAGATCATTCTTCTTTCCCTAAATCTGTACTGAGTCATCTACTCAGCAAATATAATCAAATGTGTTGCAGACACCAGGGAAGAAAGAGCCTCAATATACTCAATATACTCAGTAGGGTTGAGGCGGAAGATGAAGAGTTCAAGCTGAAAAAAAATGGACACATAATGGTTTAGAAAAATGACATTATTTCCAAAAAGTATCTCTTTGACTATTAAGCTTCTGATGATGAGGATAGCAATAGATCAGGAGTCAGGGTAGAATTCTCAGACTTCATATCCCAGCCAAGATCACCACAATTCATCCTCCGGGTGCATCACAAGGTTTCGGTGAGGATCCTTTGAAATAATGCAGACAAAAATGGATAGCATGAAGATAACTATGCAACTATAAAGCTCTCTTCAATTACATGGCCTCTCTTTTCCTACTCGATTTATGTAGTTGAAAAAAGAAAAGTTCAACCATGTATTTACATGCGTGTAATATTCAGCCACTAGTTCTCACCAATCTATTCTCACTTACTTGCGAAATCCATATAGGCATTGTATTATAAATACACTGATTTTTGTGGATAAAGAAAGTGGAAATTTAAGAACATTATTGTCCCATCAATGCTTGTGATGTACACAATAATTATTTACCAACCATGCACTTATTGAGCAACTACATCTTTAACAACTATTTATTTACTTAACAAATATTAGATGCTGGAACTTATTCTAGGACCACCTTAGCAAATTACAGCTCACAGGCCAAATCCTACAAGACTTTTACAAATAAAGTTTTATTGGAGCATGGCCACGACATTTGTAGTTGTTTTAGTACTGTGATGGTAACATGGCCCACAGAGAAAATAAAGTACTTATCTCCTGTCTTTTCATGGAAAAAATTTGGTGATCTCTGCTTTTGGAGTTTGGGCTACAGCCTTGATGAACATTAAGAACAAAAATATCTCTGTCCTTATATTACTTATATCCTAATGAGGAAAGACAGCCAGTGTGAGTTATCTGAACATTATTGTCATGAACTTATCAAAAACTACGCAGGGTAAGGAGTATGGGATTTGCCTAAGGGAATTGGAAATGGTTGTACATGTTGACAGATCTCCTGGGAAATTTTCAGGGTTTAGGGGTAAAGAGCAGTTGACCATAGAGGCCTTTGCAAGAACTTTGGAGTTTTTGCTCTTTGTTCAAGTAGGAAAATGTCATGATATGTGTTTTAAAGGATCATTATGAAAATTATGTGTAGAAAGCTACAATCAGAAGAAGGAGAGGCGTTAGGAGGGCCCTTTCCATATGGATTTACCTAGGCAAGATGAGAGTCCTCAAGTGTCAAGGGCAAGTGTCATCATTTAGTTTCCTTCGGCAATGATCTCAAGGTTTACTAAACAGAAGGCACTATGAATGCCATGGTCCTGTGGCACCTTGCTACTCCCTTGTAAAACACCCAGAGCACTTACAAGCTGAAGTTAAGGGTTCAACCAATAGTTTTGAACAGCAAGCATTCCTCTACCCTACAGAGAATAAATGGCTTTGCTAGCAGCATTTTCTTACCCACGGAGCAAGCTAGCTGAGAAGAAATCTGAACATTAGGTTGCTTGATTCTGATTTAACATAGAAATTCCACCAAATCAGAAACTTCAAAGCTCAATATGTTAATGAATTCCTAGACTCTCTGGTGACCTCCTTCTGGTTAAAGAAAAGATCTATCAAATCAACTTCTCTTTAATTTAAAGTGAAAATTGATGCTATCCAAGTGGCAGGTGTAATCATCACGTTAATTTCTTGGGAGATAATATAAGGGACTTCCCAAAGTAGAAATTAACCAATTATAAGCTTCATTAACTTTGGAATTCCTTGTTGAGATTCATGAACTATTTTCTCTTTTAGATATTCAAAGTTTATTTGTGTAGGCTTTGAATTTATTGATATGGCTAAAACAGTCCAGAGATAGAATTATAGCTCATCTCTGAAAGAAAGTGATTGCCGGGCACTGGTTGCTCACACTTGTTATCCTAGCTACTCAGGAGACTGAGATCTGAGGATGGCAGTTCAAAGCCAGCCTGGGCAGGAAAGTCTATGACACTATTATCTCCAATAACCCACCAGAAAACCGGAAGTGGCACTGTGGCTCAAGTGGTAGAGCACTAGCCTTGAGTCAAAGAGCCGAAGGACGGCACCAGCACCTAGGCCCAGAGTTCAAACCCCAGGACTGACAAAGAAAAAGAAAGTTAAATTGATTTATCAAAAATGTAATTTGAATATTAGCATTCGAGTCAAATCTTTTTTAAAAAATTAACAAGCAAATGAATCATTTGAGAAAGAATAATCCAGGAAAAGGACATTCAAATATGGATTCTTCCTCTAAAAGATTTCTGGCTCCATTTTTCAGAAGTTGCTGGGATAGAAAATATCCTCTTTCAGAAGGACGGCCAATAGACACATGTGTCTCAACCTCCCTAGCCATAAAAGAAATGCAAATCAAAACAGCATTGAGATACCACCTCACCCCAGTTAGAATGGCTAAGATCAAGAACTCTAATAACAACAGATGCTGGAGGGGATGTGGACAGAAGGGAACCTTACTGCATTGTTGGTGGGAGTGTAAACTTGTTCAACCACTTTGGAAAGTAGTATGGAGGTTCCTCAAAAGACTCCACATAGAGCTCCCCTATGACCCAGCAATCCCACTTTTGGGCATTTACCCAAATGTTCACAAACAAGACCATACTAAAGCTACCAGCACAACTATGTTTATTGCAGCATTATTTACTATAGCTAAGATATGGAACCAACCCAGATGCCCCTCAGTAGATGAATGGATCAAGAAAATGTGGTATATATACACAATGGAATTCTATGCCTCCATCAGAAAGAATGACATTGCCCCATTTGTTAGGAAATGGAAAGGCTTGGAAAAAATTATATTAAGTGAAGTAAGCCAGGCCCAAAGAAACAGAGGCCCCGTGGTTTCCCTTATTTGCAATATCTAGTATATGTCTGAGTCAAGCAGAAAAGATCAGGTAAGTTGATGTTAGGGAAATGAACCCTAAGTATTCAAATGTTTTTTTTTTCTTTCATGTGATTGTTTCTAACACATTTATAAGATTATTTCTTTGTTGTTTTGTATGTCCCTCCTCCACAGTATAACCCCTGTTTTCACTGTATTTGATGTCGGTATAATTTGTGGAGGGGAAGGGGAAAAACAAGTCGTTTAAATAAGGATACAGGTGGACCCATAGCAACAATGAGATGTACAATTGGTTATGTCGAAAACAAACTTTACAACCTTGGGGGGGATTGGGTGAGGGGGCGAGGGGAAGATGGGAAGGGATGAGAAGGGGAAACAAAGGAGGAGGCTACAATGCTTGATAGTAAATGTACTCATTATCTTGCCCATGTAATTGTAACCCCTCTGTACAGTATTTTCACAATAAAAAAAAAAGAAAATATCCTCTTTCAATGGTCTGTTCAATGACAGAAAGGAGTTAGTAGATTATCTACATGCCTGTCATGTAGGGACATTAGGAAATCATTTATTATCTCAGTCTAGGCACCTACAGTACATTGAAATTGCTATACCCTATTTTTCCAGGACAGAAATAAAAATAATTATGAGAAAAATCCAAAGAATTAGGCATAAGAGAAAGAGTAGAAAGTAGCATGTCTTTCATCATTGTTCCTACTTGCTTTAAGGGAGATGGTATTTTGGAGATGTTAAAATAATAGGTTTTGTCATTGGGACAGCATTTGCAAATGTACATTCTGCAATCTGCCTATGAATTTAGGCCAGTCCCTGAAACATTCTAAGCCTCATGCCTTCATAGCTAAAGAATGAATAAGTTAATGAATGTCTCATAAGGTTACACGTAAAGAATACAACATATCCAGCGTAAGTGATATTAATTGCAGCTATAATTATTACTACTGTCTGAGAAACAGCAGAGCTATAGTTCAGTCCAGATAATTTCATACCATTCTTTTTGAGCCAAATATCCCCTAATAAAAATCTCAGGTCCATTTACCTCACACCAGAGATTTGAGGAAAGGCCACATCTGCTGAGAATGTGAACAGAAATTTGTTCTCCTATTAGTGAAACTAGAAATGTTGCTTTCATTCATTTCTGAGATTTGGCTGAAGATTTGGAAGCCTTGGGGGCACCTGGCACAGAGAATTCCAAGTTATTATTGAAAACTGAAAATGTTGATGAACCTTACAGCCAAAGGCAGACCACATAGCATGAAGCTAAAAGTAGGGCAATGAGAAAAACAAGGCTGAACTAATACTCAAGCCTCAGACCTGTGGCGATAATGGGATCTCTGGGAATAATGGAACTGATCAGAAGGAATGAGAAACAAAGCAAAACAGTGCTGATCTGGATCCTTTGTAGAAAGATATGCCTTGTGGGTACCATGGATTTTTGAAGTCATTCTTGCTACTAGAATAACAAAGACATGATACATTTGATTAGGATCCCATTGAAATATCCAGTTCTAAGACTCTACTCTAGGAATTTCTTACTCCATCAAATTAAAAAGAATCTTAGTCTTTAGAAAGTGTTCTCTTGGTTTGTCTTGGCTTATTAATAATTTTTTTAAGATAGACCTCACTGTGACTTACCAGAAGAACTTTTTCCAGAAATTACAGGCAGCCTTGAAACCTAATTAATAGAGTATAGCAGTGAGAAACTGAGTATATGAATGTACATACACGTGCATGTGTACATGTGTGTTTTCCAGTGAGAGGGACTGAAGACTCAAGTCCTGAGGATGAACTCTCGTGAGAAGACCTACCACAAACCACCTGGAAAAGCAGCTGTTTATTCCTTCAATGAAAAGTCTGAATTCAAGTTGAAAGATTAATTCAATAACTTCATATTAATTAAATACCCACTCTTGCCAAACTGGGAGCCAGGGCATAGATTAAATTAGGAATTCATTATAAAAATCCAGTTGAATAACAATAACACGTTAGATAAAATTTGTGATGAAGATGGTCATGAAAAAATGATAGAACACGAGATACACTTTGATGGTATCACTGAAGGGAATTTCCAATAAATGAAATGTAAGGTTATAAGAGAAAGGGAATTCAAGATGACTCCAAGTTTCTTCACCCAAGCAATTAGCAGGATAAAATTAACTCATCATTGATACATGATTATTGTGGGAGAAATGGATTTAGGAGCTAAGAAATCAAGAGTTATGTTTGGTCATATTGAGCCTATGAGATCTTTCTAAGGAGATGTGTTAAGTAGGCAATTGGATATATGAAGATGTCTTAGGAAGACAAGTGTGGATTGTAGCTATAAATTTCGGAGTTGTCAGAGTTCCGATGGATCTTAAAATCTGGGAACTAGGAAAGATAACATAAGAAGTGTAGAACCAACGATAAGGATATAAAGACAGGGCTTTGGAAGAACAAACAGGAGTGATAGAGGAAGTATGGCAAGCAAAAGAGAAGGAAAATTAAAAGAAGCAAAGTGAAGAAAGTATTTTAAGAAGAAGAGAGTGATAAGTTCTTAATAACATTCTAAGATGTTTGGGAATAATAATTTCAATTGTGGATTTGGTATACAACCATTAAGATCTATGTCAAGACTCTGGTGGACAGGAAACAAAACATTAGTTAGTGTGTGTTCAAAAGAGATTAGATGTAGGGCAATTGGAAATCATATATATGAAGAACTTTTTTTGGTAAGTGTTTTAAAAAGGGAAGCAGTGGGTAAAAACAGTGGTGAATTTCCCATGGAAGGTAAAAATTTATCCTAAATTCCTAAGTGAAATCTCAGGTTTGAAAATCATATGTTCAACCCCACTGAGATAATGGGAAAGGAATAAGATTAACTGTGGTACAGTAGACTGCCAGGACTCAGAAAGATGTTTGTCAATAGAAAGATATTTACAATGTCAGGGGGCAAAAAATTCATTATTAAATTTAGTCCTTGAAAATATCCCTTTCGTCTAGTAGACCCCAGATATCTGAATGTAATAGATTGAGGGGAACTACAAAGACATATGTGGTATTAGCAAGAAACACAAAACATAAACACAAAGAGACCCTGAGGTGCCAATGCAAATGTTTACCAAATATAAACATTGTAAGAAGAGTTGTAAGGTGAGTCCATCCATGCTTCCAGGAAAGATGAAAAAAGCCAGTTCAGTCCTGATGGGAACACCCCCAGTCCCACCTTCTGCTGCAGAGCTACACAAGACTCAAATTTCAAATGGTGAATAAATACAACTGTTAGAAAAATTTTCAAATAAGTGAAGATTTGTTGTTCTTCTCTTAGAGAGAAGGGTCGAAAGAGTGGTACCCTGTCTCTAGTGCATCAAGGGAAAAAGATCTTAAATAATGGCATGCCATTAGGAAGGAAGCAAATTGATGATTTAAGGCTGAGTGAGAAACAAACAACAACAACAACAAAAAATCCATAGGTACTCACTACCTGTTACTGAGAAGCCAGAGTGAAATCAGAGGGACACATTTTGGAGTTGTGTGAGTCTTCTTGTGTCCCCAGGTGTATGAGTTCACAAATGAACACACAAACTGCTTGCTGGGAGAGTCTGAAAGTGGGTTCTGGACGGCTCAGCTCTCATCCACATGTAAAGGAGAGGGTGACCAGAATTTAGGTGACTGCTCTTTTGTGATTTGGCAGACGAAAGAAACTCAAGTGTTCTATCAGCCAAGTAACCATATTAATGTTGCCTTTCTGTGTTTAAACTAAAGAGAAATGCCTGCTGGAATATGACAGGTAAGCAGTAAGAAGTTGTTTCTACAACAACCTCTGTTACAGGAAGGTGACTAGGGATATCAGGGTGTCAGAAAATCTATTCATATTAGAGAGCTATAGATGAGATGTGTTGCTACCCATAACCCACTGATCCATCCCACACAAAAGCTAATGTCTTATGCCTGACATGAGAAAATGCACATTCAGCCACAAGAGAAACAAAAGTATAAAACAGAAAAGCTTTTCTTCCATTATCTAAAGCCCTCTCGTCTCAACCTCAGAAGAACCAGAAGTGAAAATTCCAGAGGAATGGTAACAGAGATGTCCACATCACTTTTCTCTCTGCAAACCTGACCTCATTACAAATTAAAAAAACAACAACAACAACACTGCATTCATGAAAGATGACATCCAAGGTTCTGAGAACCCAGAGAATGGCTAATAAATTCTATGGCTTTTTCTAGGAGCCCTCTTCTGTGATTTCTCACAGAACTACTGAGGAATGAATGGAGACGGAAGAGAGTACTGTGTTCAACCTTACTTATCCCTTTGATTGACTGAAATCTAATAAAACAAAAAGTAGGCATTAACACAACACTGGAAAGCACAGGCAGAGAGCTCAGTCACTCTAAGCAGATCCTGATAGCTCTGGATATTGATTTTAGATTGCAAAACCATTGATACCTAGCCCCTCACATCTGGTTTCACTGAGTTCTCCTAAAGGATCTGGAGAAATGGGAAGTCAATGACAACCTTTAGACCATATTTTGAAAGGGCTAACTACATTGCCATTAAGTGACATGGCAACCTCTATTATGCTACAAGTTCACCTACATCCAGAGGCCTCTTCTTCTACAGATGGCTGAAACTCTGAAGGCTGAGCAAGAAGACTAGTCCAAGTACTGGAATTTTGAATCATAACTGTGCAGGATTTATTTGCAATTTCCACTCTAGGGGTTATTGCAATGGCCAATTCAACACCAGATTTGATACTCGTTCATTCCAAACTGCATGCCATCCATAGATAGCCATTCACCTGAGCATCTGTGAAGAGCTTACATTGCTTAGGAGTTTTATTAACTATTTGGGACTCTGGGAAGGGCACTGTGCCTGTGTGGCTTCAAAGGCTGTATTGTAACAAGAGTCACAGAAATTGCAAGTATGCTGCAATGTACTAAGTAGTGCACACAAATACATAAAAACCCAAAATGTATGAATCATTCCCTGCTTGTGTATTTGTGCAGCACTAACACCAAATTTCCCACCAAAGGTTTATGGTTGCCTTCTGCAAGGAAGAGTTAATGCTAAAAGGAAGTTACATGTATCCCAGTCAAACCTGTCTATAAATAGGACTAGGTGATCTGGCCAACAGAACATGGGAAGAAGGGATGTACACTACTTCTAGGCATGGACCATAAGAATCCTGCATAATATCCTCCAATAGTCACCACATACATTATACCATAATACCACCACTCAGTACCACATGATTACATAACATATATATAATATGTAGACATATACATAGAGAGGTCTCTATATATTCAAAGATCTCTATTCCCTCTCTACATAGAGAGATAGATATATAAGATACAGATACAGAGGTATATGTAAACAATCAAAACATAGAAGCTACATGTTGAAGAGGACAGTCTACATTAGTCCAGACCCCTGAATTATTGTGAGGAGCAGAGCCTACTACCCTCCTCTTTATCTGACTACCTTTTCAAGTGGAAAATTTGAAGTGAGATTTGGGGGTTTTCACGTACAGCAGGCACTATTGTCATTAATAAAACATTCAAAGTCCTAATTCTAAACACTTCATGCAGTTAGCATTTTAAATCAACCACAACAGCCGTATGAATGGGATGTTATATATTTTACATTTTGTCAATGGGGAAACTGAGGCCCATGGAGGTGATACCATTTGTTTAAGGTCATACATAGACTTAATCAGTATGGAAACCACTGCATTGTTGAGGAACGGTAACAAGAGTAACAGAAGTCACAAGAAATTGCAAGAGTCATTATAGCCTCTGATTTTAAACTTCAGGGTCAACACTCAGATAATGGAAATGTGCAAAGGCTTAACTATAAAAATCAAAAGCTTCAGAAGAAAACACATCTGTGTGTTTTGAGACTATCCCTCCCACAAATGCTTAGGAAACTCAACGATAGAAGTTAAACTAATTGTAAAATACCATGACTTGGAAAAAATTAATTCTGAATCCAATTAAATGGTAAAAGAGTATTGAATTCATAGAATATAAATTAAAATCCAATGTAATTTAATGCTTCCTAGGAGTTCACATAATATCAAAATGCTTCATGATCTGCTTTAAATTCAATTTTATTCTAATGAAAGGATTTTAAACTAATTGAGTAAAATAATAAATATTAAGATTTTTGTTTAGCTCCATATTTGTGCATTTGTAGAGGCATATTGCTTCATCCAGAGAAATGGGAAGCTATTTGAAGCACCAGAGGAGTGAACAACTGAATATAGCAGAAGTTTGAAATAAATGAAGTAGTGAATAGAACAGACAGTAAAGCTACAAAATAAGAGTCAAAGGCCAAAATGTATGCCCTCTAATGTACTTTTATGAAAGAAGGTATACATTTAGATATGATTGCCCTAGGCAAAAATGAAAAATTGCAATGAATGACTAGAATCACAATATTGTCCTACCTTTCTTAAATTTTTAAAATTACTATAAAGGCAATGTACAGAGGGGTTATGGGTACATAAGTCAGGTAATGAGTGCATTTCTTTTTGGACAATGTCATACCCTTCCTCACTTTCTCGCAGGTTTTTCCTCCCATCCCTACCCACAAATTGTATAGCTCATTTTCAACATAGCAACATTTTCAACCACTGCTGCATTTGTTCACTTTGTCCCACCATTTCAGTGTCCCCCTTATCCTCCCAAAGACAGATAAATGAACAAACAAAGGGAAACAAAGACAAATAAAAATATCTTTTGTTTCCATTTCCTGGAATTCATTTTGATAAATATTATTTTATATTATCAGATGCATCTGGCTACTGTGCCTTTGTGATCCTCTCCTAAGATTATCCTCCTTTGGCTGGGCACCAGTAGCTCACACCTATATCCTAGCTACTCAGGAGGCTGAGATCTGAGGATAATGATTCAAAGCCAGTCCAGACAGGAAAGTCCATGAAACTCTTATCTCCAAGAAGCCACCAGAAAACCAGAAGTGGTGCTGTGCCTCAAGTGGTAGAGAATCGCCTTGTGCTGAAAGGCTCAGGGACAGCATCCAGGCCCAGAGTTCAAGCCCCACAACTAACCAAAAAAAAAAAAAAAAAGCATATCCTCCTTTGGTCTCCCTTTGTGTAAGTGCCTAGAGACTCGTAGTACATTTGTTTTTATTTTACCATCAATTGTGTTTACTTTTAGATTTACAGGTATATTCTAGCTACCACAAATGAGGGAAACCATATAACCTATGTTTCTCTGGGTCTGGCTTACTTTGCTTAGTATTATTTTTCCCAAGTCCTCCTATTTCCTTATGAATGGTACAGTATCTTCTTTTTGATGGACAAGTAGAAAGTCCCACCTTTATTGACCAAGAAAATGAATTCTGAGGGTCTTGTTATTCGTGTGTGTGTGTGTGTGTGTGTGTATATGTGTGTGTGTGTGTGTGTGCGCGCACGCGCGTGCACACATGCTGTGTTAGTACTAGAGCTTGAACTCGGGGCCTAGATATTGTTCCTTCACATTTTTGCTCAAGGCTAGACTCTACCACTTGAGTCACAGCTCCACTTCTCACTCTGTGGTGATTAATTGAAGATAACAGTTTCTCAGACTTTCTGTCTGGGTCAGCTTTGAATGTTGTCCCTTAGCTCTCAACCTCCTGAGCAGCTAGGGTTACAGGCATAAGCAGCTAGTATTACAGATGGCCAGCCTGAACTCTTAGAAGAAACATAAGCAATAGACCAAGACTTTGATAGCCTATCTATAAGACAGACACAAGATTCCTATGATTACTTTCTACATAATATCATTCAGTAATCTTGGTGCCATCCCAAAGCTTGCTCAATATAAAGTTACCAAAGGAACCCAAATAAATTGACAGATATACCCATCCTCTGGCAATCTAAGCTTGAAGTTCAGTTCATGTGATTACTGGTAGATGGCATATCTTGGAAAATGAGCTAACTCAGACCACAAGCATTGATAGAGCACAGAGTTATTAATTATTTACCATAGACACTCAGAAAAGAGGGGTGATGGGATGATTGGAGGGAGAATGGGTATTCCTACCCCCAGAGAAGATAATCAGGACCCATCAAACAATAAAAACCAAACATATTGAAAAGAGAAGGTATATAAGGGCAAATGTATCATAATAGTAAATAATTAAGATATATAACCAGCACCTGTATCCCCCTTTTGACCCAAAGGCCTACGTTATAATTCTTATTATTGAGAAGGCATTTTCCATCCCATTCCTTTCCTTTTCTTCTATTTGTACCACAAAAGACAGGGATGGAATGGTATAGATCTAAGTGCAAATTAAGCCATTCTATGGCTCCAGCTCCATTGAGACACCTGGTTGAAGCATATGTCAAAGTACAGGAATGAAAGGATGGCTTGTGGCTCAGGGTTAACACACTTGACTACCATGCACAAGGCCCCGGGGTCAACCCTCAACACTAAAAAAGGAAAAGCAAAGTCAAGAACAGGAATGAAATCTTCTGGGAAGAGGATACACTGTGGTGAACATTTCAAGTGGGAAGAAGAAGAAGCTATTAGCAAATGTGGATATATAACTAATCAGAAATGACTCTAAGACTCACCAAATGACAATTCTCTCACGAAAATGTAACCATTCAGCAATAGCAGCCTAGGAGTAAACAGTGAAAATACACTTTAATTCTAACAGTACTGAAAAGTTTTGTCTTTTAAGGCTAGTATTGTATATAAATAGCATCAAAGCAGAAAGGGATTGGTGGAAAGATTAAAACAATAATACCTTTTTCAAAAAGATACCTAAACAGCACCAAGAAAGATATATCTCCTTTTGCTACATCCTTCTGTTAGGAAAAAAGAATAGAATAAAAGGTGGCCATAGAGCCGACCATTATATTATTTTTAAGTTCTTTCTCAGGTATTGATATATAGGATAACTCTCTACTAAACCTGTGGTTTTCAAACCATCCAGTAATCCTTGCTCACAGCTGGCACCCTATCTCTTGAGCCACGCCTCCAGTCCCATCCAGTGATTCTTAGTTTTTCGTTGTTGTGTTTTAAAATCTCAGGTTACACGTTAGATTTTTGTATGAAGATATCTCTTTTTTTCTTGTAAATATAAAGCTTAAAGATCTTTGTGAAAAATTAAACTAAAATAATGTATGTCAGGTAGACAACAAGCAAGTTTCTGCCCACAAAACAGCAAACAAAGAAAACAGAGCAGAGCTCACAGTATTTCACCTGTCCCAGGCTTCTTCCTGCCTGGGCTACAAAAGCAATAATGCAAGATTTAAAGACCCATTTCACAAAGGAAAGGGATCAAGGTGGCAGAAGACCAAGGATCAAACCCCACCTCTTTGTGAGCCTGATATTCCAGAACCAACACTTGAACTCTAAATTTCAATTTTAACTCATAAACCATAATGAAAAGAATTCAGATTCATTCTAAAAAAATATGTCAGTGGCTAATTTGCATATCAAGCTCCTCATTTTCCCAGATTTGCCTCCAAGAAAATAATACCTGTCTCCTGGGACCCTGATCTCCTTATTCAACCACAACTCAGAACAGCCCAATCTTGAAGAAAGTGCACTGTCTTTATCTGCATTTATGACACTCCCTAGTGTCACAATATGTGTATCAATACGTGTGTGACAATCCTAGCAAACACATGCATGAAGTATATATCCACTAGTACTAACCAAGAACTCAATATGTTAATATGGAAAAACATCGTAAGAGAATGCAGTTCGATTATGGGAAAAATCAGGATATGCAGGGAAACAACTACAACAAAAAGTATGCCAGGATAATCCTGATGTCTCAGCTAAGTGCAGACATTTGATCGCCAGCTCTGTGCCTGGTACAGAACAATCCTGTTTCCATTGTGGACCCTGCTTCCTTTTCCTCCCCAATGCAGTGTGGGGTATGGACTGCATGAAAATAACCCTGAGGACAGGTACAGAAGCTAGAGTGAGGCTATAGCAATAGAGGTCATGGCTAGGCCATTGTTGAGGAATAGAAGTCATGGTTAATGAAGCCATGTATTAAAGTCACTTGAGTAGACAAGAAAGGATTTGGTAACTGCAAGTTGAGTGAATGAGAGAAGAATTTGGGATGAAGCCCACAACTCCTTGGACTATCTAATAGTATCGTTCAATAAAATGGTAGAAATCCACTATTGATCAGGCCATGAAAGGACATGAACAACATGATGCCTAAATCTGATAAGCCAGGAGACAGATATATAAAGCTACGTTGGCAACCAGGGGAAAGAAGTGATTATACGTAAGACAGGAAACAGATGTGTCCCTTCAGATTGTGAAAAGAGCAAAGTGTTGTAGGCTTACATTGTATGTGTTGATTCATTATCAGTTTGATCCATGATTTTTTTAGAGCTTTTATGTGCTAAAAATAATCATTAATAATGTTAGGAAACTATAGTTAAGGAAATATATTGAAAATTACAGTTTTGAAAATAGTATAACAATATTATATCATTTTGGTTAAGTATAGAAGCATCAGGAAAATGATCTCATATTCTTATCAGAGTGCGTTGTGGCAACTCTTTTGTATAATTTCTACATGAAGCATCTTTGCTCACCTGGGAGATCATATGCACAAATGACATCCTCATAACAAAGAGCCCCAAACCTGCCCAGAAGTACACATACTTGATACTTTTTCCTACCATTTTTTTTCAGTACACCAACTCAGAAAACTAAGTGTCCTCTTCCTATGACTGTCAATAATTTAGATAAGGAAGAAGATGTGAACGGTGAGTGGGGGGTGGCAGGGGCAACAGTGGCTCATGCCTGTAATCCTAGCTGTAATCCTAGCTACTCAAGAGGTTGAGATCTGAGGGTTTGAAACCAGACCAGGCAGTCTGTGAGATTCTTATCTCCCAATTAACCACCAGGAAACTGGAAGTGGTACCATGGCTCAAAATGGTAGAGCACTAGCCATGAGCAAAAGAGCTCAGGGACACTGCCCAGGCCCTGAGTTCAATCCCCATGATCAATAAAAAAAAAAGAAAAAGGAAGGAAGGAAGGAAGGAAGGAAGGAAGGAAGGAAGGAAGGAAGGAAGGAAGGAAGGAAGGAAGGAAGGAAGGAAGGAAGGAAGGAAGGAGTGTTCAACTTTACCTGAACAGCTTGACCATATTTTTGTTGAATCAATTTGATAGCTGATACTTCAGTTGCTCAGACTAGAGGAAATTAATACTGTATCAGAAAAGCCCTTGGAAAGTCAATAGCTCATAACTAGTTAACACTCTATTTAGCAGAAAATATAAAGGCAACTTTCTTAACATTTGCTTAAAGTCTGCCTGGGTATTCTTAATATGTGTAACTCCCTTGTACATGGTCTCCCCATAGTGACACATTTCCCAATACATTCTGTGATGTTTTGTTTTATGGTTCGATGCCGACATTACTCCCCTGTACAATAAAAAGGTCGACCTGCAGCCAGAGTAAATTGTTTCAAATGCTGCAAGAAGGTAAAGGCAAAAACAATCTAAATAACTTGTGCTCTCTCTGCACTACATTTTATTGTAGGAAAAGCAAGAGTGGCATGGTCCCAGATTCCATGTGAAATAACCAGAGTTCCTCAGAAATGTCACTTCTAAGACTGTCGTAGTCTTTATTGTTGAATCACTTTTGTTGAGATACTCATAGTCCATTTTATTTCCTCACTCAGGAGTTCTGGGTCAAGGTCTATCTATGTTTGGCCCTAAGGATACACGATTTAAAAGGACACTGTTTCCAGCAAAGAGTGATAGAAATCAAAGGAGACACAAGCAATCACAGAACATAAGGAAGTAGAATACCCATATGATACTGGGGAATAAAAGGTATCAATATTTAATATATTATGAAGTACTGTTTTGTACTGGCACTGGGGCTTAAATCTGGGTACTGTCCCTTAGCTTTTTCACTCAGGGCTGGCACTCTACCATTTGAGTCACAACTACTTCTGGCTTTTTGCTGGGTTACTGGAGAAAAGAGTCTCCTATACTTTCATGCCTGGGCTAGCTTCAGACTGAGATCTTTAGATTTCAGCCTCCTGAGGAGCTATTACAAGCCTTCCACTGATGCTTGGTTGTAAAGTATTTTTTAATTCATGTATTGTTATTGTAAAGGTGATGTACAGAGGGGTTACAGTTACATAAGTCAGGTAAAGGGTATATTTCTTTTTGAACCATGTCACCCCTTCCCTCACTCTCTCCTAGTTTTTCCCTCCCATCGCCTCTCCAGGTTGAATAGTTCATTTTCAACATAGTATCTAGTGAGAACCACGGCTACATTTGCTCACCCTTTGTCCCTCCATTGTGGTGTCCCATCCCTTACCCTTCCAAAGACAGATAAATGAACAAACAAGACAAAAGGAAAAGGAGAAAAAACAAAACAGCAACAAAGAATAAACAATAACCTTTGTTTCCATTTCCTGGAGTTCATTTTAATAAATAGGTTATGTGATCAGATACACACAGCCATTGCACCTTTGTGATCCTTCTCTGTGTGAATGCCTAGAGACCTGTATAATTTATCATATACTAGAGTATTTTCTTTATTTTACCATCCATTGTGTTTACTTGTAGATTTATAGGCACATTTTAGTTACCACAAATGAGGGAAATCATGCAAACTATGTTTTTCTGAGTCTGCTTTACTTGGCTTAAGATAATTTTTTCCAAGTCTATGTCCTTACAAATGGTACAATATCATCCTTTCTGATGGATTAGTAGAATTCCATCGTGTATATATACCACATTTTCTTGATGCATTCATCCACTGAGGGGCATCTGGTTTGATTCCATATCTTGGCTATGGTAAACAATGCTGTAATGAACATGGTCACTCTGGAAAGCAGTAGGAAGGTTCCTAAAAAGACTAAACATAAAGCTTCCTTACGATCCTGCAATCTCACTCCTGGGCATTTATCCAATAGAACACAACTAAGGCCACCCTAAAGCTAAACAGTATTTTTAAAAGGCTTGATTTTTTTCAGGTTTCACATAAGATATTACTTTTTTTTCTTTTCTTCCTTTTCTTTTCTTTTTTTTTTTTTTGTCGGTCGTGGGGCTTGAACTTTGGGCTTGGGCACTGTCCCTGAGCTCTTAAGCTCAAGGTTAGCACTCTACCACTTGAGCTACAACACCACTTCCAGTTTTCTGGTGGTTTTATTGGAGGTAAGAGTCTCATGGACTTTCCTGCCCGGGCTGGCTTTGAACTATGATCTTCAGATCTCACACTCCTGAGTAGCTAGGATTACAGGTGTGAGCCACCGGCACCCGGCTTTTTCATTGTTTTTAATGGTACTAAGGTTTGAACTCAGGACCTCGCATTTTCTAGGCTGATGCTCTACCAGCTTTAGTTTTCATTGATTTCGGAAATGTAGTCTAGTGAACTTTTCTACCCAGGCTGGCCTTGAACTGTACTCCTCCAGATCTCAGCCTCCTTAGTAGCTTGGGTCATAGGTGTAAGTGACCTGTGCCAAGCTAGAGGGAGCCATTTCTGACATCTCAAGGCATCCAGAATCACTATGCTGTATTCAAATCCTCTGTATGTTTACCCTTGTTTTTGTCCTTACATTGATATTTAATAGTCAAAGCTCTGACACATTTCCTAGACAAATCTGGCTACAGAGACGGTGGAGTGAAGACTGTACAGGATGAAAAGAGGTCTCAGATACTAGTGTTGAGAAAACCACAACACAGGTAGCTAGTAAAGAATTTACCTTACACATGTGTCCCACCTCTTCTTCCCAATACAGTGGCTAAAAATGTATTTCTAACACAAGGATTTTAAAAAGGGGAAATCTAAATTAGTAACCAAAACAAAACATTTAAACAATACAGCTATGGTGATGTTTGGAGAGTTAAGGTCTCTATGGTAGCAGGCTTGAGTGCAACAATGAGCTACTGAAATTCTAGAAAAAGTTAGAGGGACAAGCTGACAAATATCTAGAACAAAAATCTCCTTCTCTCTCTCTCTCTCTCTCTCTCTCTCTCTCTCTCTCTCTCTCTCTCTCTCTCTCTCTCTCTCTCTCTCTCTCTCTCTCTCTCTCTCTCTCTCTCTGTCTCTCTCTCTCTCTCTTCTTTTTCTCTCCCTCTCTCTTATGCACACAAACATGTATACACACAAAGTACACTCAGTCACACACAAAATAATAACCCAGCTCCCTGCTGTTATTAAAGACAGAGGTATAAACCAGTGCAAATGAATCTGTTACTGTGGCAACAGCAGCCTCCATGTGCTTTGTTTGCATTCGACAAATAACAGAAAAAATCCTTGAAATTTCTTCCTTGTCTTCTTCCTTTAAAAATATTTTCTGAGCTCTGATGAATCATAAAAAGTGGCATTTTATTGCGATGGGATTGCAGAGTATGGAGAATGCTATTTATTTCTGTCCTTTCAAGGTTATGATTTAAATAGCAATGTCAAGACCAGCAGAAGGGTAATGATGGGACTGATTTATGCTAAGGCACTGATGAGCAAACAAATTCCTAAGAAGAAAGGAATGACAGGAGATAGCTTAAGACATCCTGAACATAGGAATTCACCAGGAATTTAGATGGATTTGTAGATAGGTACACAAAATGAAGTACCAGTGTAAGTATGTGTATGTGTATGCAAATGTGCTTAAGTAGATAAAACATATATATATATATATGTATATATGCATATATTCTTTTTTTTTTGCTAGTCATTGGGTTTGAACTCAGGGCCTGGGTACTGTCCCTGAGCTTCTTTTTGCTCAAGGCTAGCACTCTCTACCATTTGAGCCACAGTGCCACTTCTGGCTTTTCTGTTTATGTGGTACTATGGAATAAAACCCAAGGATTCACGCATGCTAGGCAAGCACTCTTCCACTAAGCCACATCCCCAGCCCTCTATTCATTTATTTAAAAAGCACTTGGAAAGAGAATCTCCATGCTTCCAGCAAATAAGCAAAACATACATGAATATATTACATGCATTTTCAATCCAGCCTTTCAGAGCTGAAAGAGACTTGCCTCAAAAATACTCTGTCTCTCCCTCCCTAATGTTACAAGATATGGATTTAGTTCACTAAGGATGATTTGAGCAATTCAATGTTAATTTTTAGCAATGTATTCTATCCATGGCAAATTTAGTGTAACCTCACCTCACACTCAATCTGGGCATGGTGGTACACCACCCAGCTACACCAGAGACAGAGGCAGAAGACTAAAGGCCACCCAGGTAAAAGCATGAGACCCTATGTGAAAAATGATGTAAAAGCAAACAGGTCCAGGTGCCAGTGGGTCACACTTATAATTCTAGCTGCTCAGAAGGCTGAGATGTGGAGGACCATGGTTTGAGTCCAGCCCCAGCAGTAAATTTCTCTAGATTCCATCTCCAAAATAACTAACCAACAAAAAGTTGGGCTGGAAGCATGGCTCAATTGGAGAAGAGCCAAACTTGCAGGTGTAAGACCCTGAGTTTGAACCCCAGTGCTCCCCAAAAAATAAAATTAAAAAGCAAAAAAGTGCTGTAAGAGCAGTCCAAGTGGTGGAGTATTTGTGTAGCAAGTTCCAGGATCTGAGTTCAAACCCCAGTACTACTGCTACCCAAAGAAAATATCCAGAATAGTTGATAAAATACCAAAGATATGCAATGTTGTAAAGTTATAATTTTCTCTCTCATTCATTGACAGTCAGAAAAGTTTTAAAAACCATATATATGTATGATTTTTAATTTTCAGCAAATACTGTTTGACCAAATGGATCCTCCCTGTGGGAATTTATAAATTTTTAACTATACTTATATAAGTATTTATGTAATAATGTGTCTATACTAACATATATTAGAAATATGTAAACATTCTCAAAAGCAACATTTTATTAGCAAAAAGATCATAAAACAATGTAAATTCCATCAACATGAGAAGGGCTGAATCAATTGTCAATAGCAGGGCTTGAACTCAGCTCTGTGCACTGGCTCAGCTTGCTGAGCTGGTACTCTCCTAGTTAAATAATGCCTCTGGCCTATGGTCATTCTTCATATGGAATACTACATAGTCATTTCTTAGAAAATAAGCTGTGTTCTTAAGAGTTATCTTGGAAGTTCATTCATAAAAGAGGTTAAAGTAACAAAATTTCAGAATACACAAATTTTGGTCTTTATTTTTATAGTATAAGTATGTATCTATGGAGTTGGTATAATGTGATACAACTAAAATGAATAATTAATAACATGTCATTGTATGTGTGTATGTGTGTGTGCGCGCACAGACCACGTCAGTCCTGGGGCTTCAACTCAAGGCCTTAGCACTGCCCTTGAGCTTTTTTTGCTCAAGGTTAGCACTCAACTACTTGTTTCTACTTCCTGCTTTCTCATAGTTAATTGGAGATAGGTCTCACAGACCTTCCTGCTTCCAGAATAGCTAGGATTACTGGCATAAACCACTGACATCAGCTTTAACACATTTTTAACCATGTGGTCATATGGAAAAGGGAAGAATTGGAGCTTGAAAGAAAACACTTATCAATTTTAATCTAAATATTTATGTACTGTTGAAACTGTTGCAGCAAGAACTCACTAATTTCAAAAATAAATAATTAGCATCTAAATAATCATGCTTCATTACAGACTTACATATCGCCCTTCTTTCTTGTGGCTACGGAGAAAGTAAGCCAGTTTTCTGCTAGAAAAAAATAACAGTTTTAAAATTAGGCTTCTGGGGGCTGGGAAGGTGGCTCAGTGGTAGAGCACTTGCTTTGCATGCCTAAGGCCCTGGGTTCGATTCCTCAGCACCACATAAGCAAAAAGAAAAAAGCCAGAAGTAGCACTGTGGCTCAAGTGGTAGAGCGCTAGCCGTGATCTGAAGAGCTGAGGGACAGCGCCCAGGCCCAGAGTTCAGGCCCCACGACTGGACCAAAACAAACAAACAAACAAACAAACAAATTAGGCTTCTGCTGTGGAAAGCCCCTTCTCTTCAAGTATTACATAGTGTCTGTGGGAGACGTGTGTCCAATGGAAGAGGAAGAGGCAGGGGTTGTGCATAGGTCTTAGGGATGGACACAGGTGGGCAGAGCTGGAGGATAGTTTTAAAGGAGAAGAGGAGTAGGCATCAAGTTCTATTTTCATGCTTCATTCACAAGAAAGAGGATCATCAGGACTGGAAAAGTAACATGCAAACAATCTTCACCCTTCGGAATGAAGCAGAAGGAGCAGAAGATGCCATCTGCCTCGTGCTCTGTCACAGGAAACTCATCTCCTGAGGTGTTGGCATCAAACTATCCACATCTAGAAATAACTGGCCAAGATGACCACACACCTACAAGATAACGACTACCTAAAAAAAATTAAAATTAAAAAAAAAACACAGCAAGAGTAGTCAGCTTAAAGGAGGGTCCTTTTGAATATACCCATAGGCAGTTAAAACAGGATTGGCTGCTAAGAGACACAGCTTCCTTTGCAAATAGCAAGGCAGAGGTGAGGATGCATCCAGCAAGAGAGTTAGCCACTGATAAAATGCCCTGTATTTCCCGGATCCAGTGGGATAACTCTCACTGAATACTCGGCACATAGAGTAAGTGTTAACTGAGGAGAAGTTCAGAGGGAAAACTGGATTGTGTTTTTCTTCCAACAGCCCAGTGTCAAGGAAAGCAAGCCATGCATAGACCAAAGACCTGTTTTGATAAGGGATGATTTTCCTGAGTGCATCTCCATCTAGAAGCCCAGTTTGGCCTGCTCTTAATCTTGGAAGAAAGGAATGCTGCCCCCCTTGATCACTCAATCAATCAAGGTATTACTTAATGCCATGATCACCCTCATTAAGACATGTAATTGCTATTATTGATGGCAAGGCATCAGGAACTGGTAAATACTTGCCATTACAGGCATGGCTAATGTGCTCTGTGCAATGCTATTTCTACACTCTCTTAGCGATAATTTGCTTTCACTCCTCAAGGGAAATGCTATACCTGTACCCACCTCAGTACCAGGCACAGAACACTTCTGTACCAGGCATACCTCTACAGGTTTTCCTCTCACATCATCATCTCAGGGAACACCTGAACTTTAACTGCTTGCAACCTTCTTCATTAGCACAGCTGTGACATTACAATGATGGCCTCTTCCTCTGAGGTGGTTCAGTTGACATTCTCTTTAGTACCTATAAATACCCAAAAGTGAGCTCACACAAAGCAGAGGAATCTATTTCTGCAGACATGCAAGAAGCTGGGATTGTAGACATGGGCCACCATGCCTGGCTTATCTCACTGCGTCTTATTTCAGATTCTCTCTCCCTCTCTCCCTCCCCCTCTCTCTCCCTCCCCTTCTCTCCCCCCTTCTCTTCCTCTCCTTCTCCCTCTCTCTCTCCCTCCTCCCCATCACATGGAAGATTATCATCTCAGAAATAAAGATACATTTTTTAAAAGACAACTGGAGAATCGAGCCTAGGAAGAATGTTTTGTCTCAGATAATCCACAAGGCACCATCCTCTTATCATCTAGGGTCAAATGACATTGTGTCAGAATGGTACGGCTGTTGTACTCCCATAGTTACTCAGGGAATTTTACGTCTCAGAAGGTGGACAGGAAGGGAGAGAGGAAGCATGAGTAGAGAATACCAAAGCAATGATGCTAGGTGAAATGAACCCCAAGATAGGGACACAAGAGGTTTTATCTTTCTTGCTGTTGTTTTTAAGGGACTTACAATGTACTATGTGATGTTGTTGTTTCTTTTGTTTATTCTTTCCCCATGGTATAACCCCTGTTGTCATTGTATTTGATTCTGGTGGCCGGCATCTTGTACATTTTTCTAATTTGGGGAGGGGAAGGGAAATAGCAAAAAGCTGAAATAAGGATACAGGATGACCCATTGTAACAATGCAATGTACAAGGCACTATGTTGAAAATGAACTTTACAACTTTTCAGGGGGGGCGGGGGGATTGGCGGCATTGGGGAGGTGGAGAGGGAAAAACAAAGGAGGGGGTAAAATGTTTAATACTTCACTCATGTGACTGTAACCCCTCTCTACAGTATCTTTATAATAAAAATATATATATTATTTAAACAAAAGGAAAGATACACGGGCTTACAGTAATATGCTCAAAACTAAAAAGAAAGAAAGAAAGAAAGGAAGGAAGGAAGGAAGGAAGGAAGGAAGGAAGGAAGGAAGGAAGGAAGGAAGGAAGGGAGAAAAAAAAAGAAAGAAAGAAAATCCCAAAGTGAAAAAGAAGTCTGAAAGGAAGAGATATCTATTTTTACTGAATGAAAGCCAGAGACTCATTATGAATAGATAAGAATGTGAGAAGGAGATCAAAGAGGCAAATGAAGAGATATGTCCTTCTTACTCCTCCCTCTATTGTTATTACCTAGTCAATAACTGGTTGCTTTACCAACTTGGAAAGTGTTATTATTTTTAAAAAAATCTTGTGTACAAAAATGATATGCACTTAACTACCTACCCTTTCTAACTATTTTCTTTCAAAGAGCATTTTTGTAAAAGGTACAAATGCCAGAATATTATTTCTCAAAAATCGGGCATGGGTTCAGCCCCCTAGTATCTATTATTTAACAGCACCTGGAGGGTTTCTTTACCTTAAGATGGAATAGAGATGACAAAAAATAATATTTAAATTAATAGCCCACAATATAAGTAGGTGATAACCATACAATGTGATATGCACAGTGAATTCTATGGCCATCTCCCTCACTGATGATTGCTACCCAGTATAGGGGCAAATGGACTAACTCTGATCAAATCGACTTCCTCACAGAGTCTCGAGGGGTGATAGAGCACTTTGCTTCTTTCTGTGTGTACATCTTGTTCTGCAGATTATCTTAATGCTTGAGTTCTATGTGTAGTCAGACGTAATCTACAAGGATTGAATCTCTAAAGAGCAGTTTTCTCTCTTACCAATGTGATCTGAATAATGCAGACAGGGACTTTCTGGTGCTACTTAACTCTGGATTTCTATGCCTTGAGCACAGAAAATGGGACCTGTTTTTCAGATGGTGCCCTTGTGAACGGCTAGGATTTTTAGGTCATAGTGCTAGAAGATTGAAGGAAAATATGTTGCCTTTTTGCCCCTCAACTGTTATCTATTTAGACCCTGAATAATTGATTGATAATTGATTGGTTGGGTTGGGGTTTTTTTTTTTTTTTAGATATTTTGTGAAGAAAAAGGTCACTTCCTGGAGAAAATGAAACTGAACATGAAGTTCCTGTTCGGCAGTGAACTCGTATGTCTTGTATAGCTTTGTAAAACTTTCCCAGGCAACACTGTATGGAAGTTACTCTGTAAATCAGTAGTTAGAAGTTATTCTATAAATCAGCATCATGTGGAATATAGATAATCCTCTTCTAGACCTGGAGAAGATCTCAAGAAATCCAAATTAAAGGAATTTATATTCTCTTCCTTCATCCCATCAGTTAATTCACAAATGCTTTTGAGAAATTACCTTTTGCTCTATTATACCATGCTAGGGAGAGAAATCACACACACATGAAATTTTTCTCTACCAGAAACAAAAACATGGAGTACTGCAGTACTAATATTAGCATTTTTTTTTTTGGTCCGGTCGTGGGGCCTGAACTCTGGGCCTGGGCGCTGTCCCTCAGCTCTTCAGCTCAAAGCTAGCGCTCTACCACTTGAGCCACAGAGCCACTTCTGGCTTTTTTCTTTTTGCTTATGTGGTGCTGAGGAATCAAACCCAGGGCCTCAGGCATGCAAGGCAAGTGCTCTACCACTGAGCCACCTTCCCAGCCCCTAACATTAGCATTTTTATTAGTAAATAGTCTTTTCCATTCCATGACTATGTGCCAAAGGAGAGGACCATGAGGGCTCTGAGACAGGAAAGGTCAAAAGATTCTAAGTGAGTCAACAAGGATTTATAAAGGTAATAATTCAGCTGACATATAAAGAAGAGTTCCATTTGTCACCATCATTTTTTCAGAATCTGCCCTTTCTAATCCAAATCTTTTAAGTACATTTCTCTCAGGTTGACTAAAAATATCATTGCCTGGCAAATCACTGTTCTGTGTATTCTTCTATTTTTGTCTCTGACCACAAGACCTGATTACCAGGACTGCTATTCCTAGAACTATAGTTCCTGAAGAGATCTTATGAATAGGCAAGAAAGAACCCCAAGATAGGGACACAAGAGGTTTTTTTTTTCTTTGTCACTATTGTTTTTAACGTACTGTGTGATTTTTATGTTTCTTTTGTCTGTTCTTCCTCCATGGTATAACCCCTGTTGTCACTGTATTTGATTTCGGTGCCTTGCATTTTGTATATACATTTTTCTAATTTGGGGAGGGGAAGGGAAATAACAAAATGCTGAAACAGGGATACAGGTTGACACATTGTCACAATGAGACTTACAAGACACTATGTTGAAAATGTTCAGGGAGGCGGAGGAGGGGGAGGAGTTGGGGAGGTGGGGAGGGAAGGGATGGCAGGGGAAAAACAAAGGAGGGGGTAACAATGTTCCATAGGAAATGTACTCCTTACTTACTCATGCAACTGTAACCTCTCTGTACAGTATCTTTACAATAAAAAATAATAGAAAATAAACAACCCGCTATCTGCATTGACACACAAAATAGGACCCAGAGGCTCATTCACTTTTGTTTCGACTCCGTTTGGCAGCAAAAACCGTAACAGCAAAAACCGTAACAGCACAAAGGGAACATGGCACCTACTTTTTAACCACTAGTCTAGAACAACTAAGATTTTTTTTTTACCAGATAGATTAAATCATCAACTATCCATATTCAGATTGTTAATTAGTGATCCCTATTAAGTTAGAGTCCCCTGTTTAATGCATATGTCCCCATACTCTGTCTGCCATCAAAAGAAGGAATACCTGTAGTTGACCACCAGCTACCTCTTTTTCAACAAATGTTAAAAAAAATTAAGAAGAGGACAGAAGATCATTAAACAAATCTCAAGGCTTCCTGGACATAAGGGCTCCATGACTACATAGGTTGTATTTCCATGATATTAACCTACTGAGGCTTTTGTTTTGTTTTATTCCTAAAGGTGGAAATGGAAACTGAGTGAACAGATGAATGAGTATTGCGAAGGGCAAGTCAACTTCCAGCTTCAATTCTTTCTCTTGTTTCCCATCCAAAGTCACTGAGTAGGTCCTTCAGGCAGCAGGTCTACGGAGAAGACCACTAATGCTCTCATCTGAGTAGATTTCAAACAAGACCTGAAGTTTTACCCTCCTTAAAAAAAGAAGACTACACACATCAGGGATCCATCTTCTGTCTCCTTTGCTACTATTGAACTTCTCTGTTATTGACAGTATTCTCAACTCCTTTACATGAACCAAAGTTCTGAAGCCAGAAAGTAAGCCAAAATAGTATAGTAGGTAGGGAAAGCAAGCCTGATTTGGGGGTGAAATAGACCGGCAATCAAGGGACTGAGAGAGTTCTCTTTTTCTTACTATACTTTCTGAAGATTTTCTCCAAATGCAGTGGGGAAACTAAACCTTGGAGAATTTGTTTGATGCAAGTTAACAAAGCACTACCCTTTGCCAGTTTTTCTTACCCGTCCAACTTTGCCAGGTCCCAGAGTTGCTAATCCAATGGAAAATCCCCAATGCTTTCAAACAGTCTTTGTGTGGTGTAAAGGTTGCTGGTGTAAAGAAACGCAGCTGGAAAAGCAAGAACTCTGAAGTTTGCTTATATTACTATGCCTGAGATCAGGCCAGAATGGTTTTGTTATTCCAAAAAGAAGGTAATCTACACACCCATATAGAGTAAATCTATTTTTTCCATCCATGCCACCATGCAAATATTGCTTGGGTTTTATATTTTTAAGAGTTACAGTAAAAGAAATGAAATAAATATAAAAGATTGGCCACAAAGATATGTGTGTGTACATACATACATAATGTATACATACAAAATAGATGGCTCCCATGTTATTTCCAGTAAGGAACTTTGGGGCTGCTATTGTTTGATTTTTATTTCATTTTTTGCCAATCCTGGGGCTTGAACTCAGGGCTGGGTGCTGTCCTTGAGCTTTTGTGCTCAAAGACCAGTGCTCTACCACTTGAGCCACAACTCAACTTCCCACATTTTTTGTGGTTAATCAGAGACAAGAGTCTCATGGGCTTTCCTGCCTGGGCTGGCTTCAAACTGCCATTCTTAGATCTCAGCCTCCTGAGTAGTTAGGATTACAGGCATGAGCCACAGACACCCAGCTTATAGTTTAGATTTTTAATAGTGAAAGCACAGCCATTGTTTCATTGTGAGAAAAACCTGTAAGCTTTCTTTGGATAATAGGTGCTAAAGTAGACTTTCTTGATTTTTTTTTTTTTTTTTTTGGGTCCGGACGTGGGGCCTGTACTCTGGGCCTGGGCGCTGTCCCTCAGCTCTTCAGCTCAAGGCTAGTGCTCTACCACTTGAGCCACGGCGCCACTCTGGCTTTTTTATTTTTGCTTATGTGGTGCTGAGGAATCGAACCCAGGGCCTCAGGCATGCAAGGCAACGCTCTACCACTGAGCCACCTTCCCAGCCCCTTGATTTTGATTTTTAGCTAATCAGTAGGTAGTAACTAGTGAAGACAAAAAATCTATTAAAAATCTATAAATAGGTTGATGGTCTACACACACTTTGACTCATAATGAAACTTTATTGGAACAAGACAAGAAAACAGCTCAACCCACCCCTAACTCAGAAACCTGTAGTCAGTAACAACCAGGAACGTTAGTCTACGCACCCATCTCTCTCCTGATCTTTGAAGAGGTCATCCTTCCATTTCCAAATTGGGACTGCTGCACTTCATTAGATGTAAAGGATAGAGAATATAAAGGTACTGCTTGAAAGGTAAGTGGATCTTTCCAGGTTATGTTACATTCCTACACGTAAAACACCAAGAGGTGGCAGAAATCCATTTGCCCACTAAAGCCTGTGTACAAGGCTCTTTTGTTTTGTCTTTGGATTTATTGTTACTGTTGGTATTGTTTTTATGTTCTCCATTAGTTCAAAGTATCATCCACAGCCACTGGGGAGTAAGATAAGATTCCAGCTCAGTTTAGCAAAACTAAACTAGATAAATTGCTGATAGAAACTGGAAATTGGGCTGGAAACTGTGCACATCAAACTGTCCCTGGCCTATATAAATCTGAGAAAAGAATCCAATCACTATTCAAAGGAGCAGAGAGTGAAGAAAGAAAGTCCACACTCTGAGATAGATATATTTATATATCTATCTCAGAGCAACAACAATCCTATTCAAGAAAGACCATTTGAATGCTATGGTTGGTTGAAAATACTATTACAAATACTATTATAAAGCATTAAAAGAGCCCAGTAAGTAAGAGGTCTAGTTACAGATAAAACATTTTCAACAGTGGCAACCCCCACCATGTTTACTGCCAGTTACATGAAAAGATCAAGTACTATTTTATTTTATGATACCTCAACTATGTTTCACTCCCCAAATTATCCAACCAGTAGGTTGACAAGTCTTCTTAACCACTTTATATTAATTTGGTAAATTTCTTCACGTATGATACCTCTGAGATGTCTGATCATGGAGCACTTTGATTTGCAATTCTATCCAAGCTTAAACATTTTTGAAAAATAAGTGACTAGTATATAAATAAAGAACTTATATTCATCTCTTTGATCTTTACAGGTGATTTAATAAAAAATTTTAATTTGTTGGTCACATATCAGGCATTCCCCAGAGATAATTGAATAAAGAACCATATCCCCAGAGATGCTAACTATAGTAGCTATAACATGTAATCACCCAGGCTGTATTCAGTTTCACCTCAATTCTTTCCATTCCTTCCATTCCCCCAGTACCCTCTCCTTGCCTGAGCATGATTATTCACCAACACTCTTTATCCTATCCTTCCTGGAAGCCAGTTCACAACCTCTCATTCTCACTATCTCCATATTCCACATCCACTTTTTTTTATTGTGAAAATACTGTACAGAGGGGTTATAATTACATGGGCAAGATAATGAGTACATTTCTTATCAAGCATTGTAGCCTCCTCCTTTGTTTCCCACATCCACTCTTGATCAATTCTTCCTATATCCTCTTCTCCCAAACATATTGGAGCCTAGAGAGAAGGCACTATCTCAGAGTCAAAACTGGAGACTCTGCCCTCCCAGGTTTCCTGAAGATGAACCTTGCCCATGTTCCCACCATTTCTCCAGACTAACTGATGTTATCATTCCAGATAACATCCACTGTATACCTGACACCAGCCCAAAGGATTGACAAAGAACCTACTAATAGCCTTCGCATATTCAGGCTCCATATCCAAGTGTATTTCTCAGCCTTTTATCCATATTTCCTCCAGCTCTTACCAGATCTTTGTGTCTAGCTTCCATACATGAAAGGTTGTTCAGAGTTTATTTCCTCTGAGAGACTTCAAAGCTTTGTTAATCTCGGACATATACAATCTGAAGAGTCAAAAGCACAAGCAGCAAAGTGATCTGCCTGCAAACCAAACAGCTCAGTTGGTTCAGCTGCAACCAATCAAGCTGTTTCTGTAAGCCATTTCCTATTTTATCTACAAATGCTGCCTTCTCCCAGATTGCTGGGCAGTGTTCTCTGAATTTTGCTCAAACGAACTGTTTAACTTTTTTTCAAGTCATGAGTTTAGAAAAAGGTCAAAGAAGCACACACAAGAGTCTGCCAAGTACCGTATTAAAAGAAAATTCTTCATTAGACCACAATGACTTCCTCTATCATTTATTTTTGTCATAATGAGGAAGATGCTTTTGGCAGATAACATACACTCATAAACACACTATGGCCAGATTCTCCGATAGTGAGCAACAGTAATGAACTCTGACAAGCTGAAAAAGAAAATGATTTTCTATTGGAAAGATCTCAGATCGCTTCCAGAATCAATGGAACAGCTAGAGAATTGGACTCTAGGGAATTTTGGATAGCAGAACCCCACTAAGACATCTACCTGGTCAAAGAGCTCACCTTAAAATGAAGATGCTAGAAATCGTGTTTCATGTTTTCATGGTATCCCAGGAGAGAGCCTAAATTAGCTGAGCTAAGATCACATTCCCACTTCTTGGACAGAGGAAGGAGTCCAAATTTACAAACAGGGTGAAATGGATGAGCTATAATCATCACGGAGTTCTCACTACTCAAAAGTACATTGGAATTATATTACAAGAAAAAAAAAAGCAGATCAGGACTGGGTAATGGATGCTAAGTTGCAGAACAAACAATGAGTCCATTACGTGACCCAATTTTCTTCTTCATTCTTCTTTCTACTTAAGTGTTCATTGGATGATCATTCAGCCCGTGAGGAAGGGCCAACCTACATGCACCCCCAATTCACTGCATTCGTACAACCAAATAGGCAGAACACAAGAAAGGGTGTGAATGCTACCATCATGACCATGCCCTCATAGACCTTGCATGGCCTTGAAACAAAGCCATTGGATTACTGCTATTCTTAGTACTATAGTCAATGTTTGTCAATTTTTGCAAATGTTTGAGCTGAAGAGTTTGAAGAAGTCATTCTCTCCAGAAGACTTTTCTTTCTTTCTCTCTCTCTTTCTCTCTCTCTTTCTTTCTTTCTTTCTCTCTCTTTCTTTCTTTCTCTCTTTCTTTCTTTCATTCTTTGTTTTGTTTTTTTTAATGGTTGTTTTTGTTATTTTTGGTTATAGGGCTTGAACTCAGGGCCCAGGCACTGTCCCTGAGCTCTTTGCATAAGGCTAGCACTCTACCACTTTGAGCCACTTCCAGTTTCCTGGTGGTTAATTGGAGATAAGAGACTTGGGGACTTTTCCTGCCTAGCCTGGCTTTGAACTGCAATCCTCTCCCTCCTGAGATTACAGGTGTAAGCTACCACCTGCATCCTGCAGACTTTTCTTTCTTGCTAGACTTATTTGCTTACTTTCTAGACTTGCTTCTTTCATATTTCTTACTCTTCTTTCAGGACAAAAAGAAGGCTATTAACGTATGCTGCAAATCTTTCCTGGCTTCTCATTAAACAGTGTCATGGAATTCAACACATTATTTTAAATGTGTCTGAAGACTAGAAAAGGAAAAAATATCAGAGAGAAAGAGGATGAGCAAGAAACTGAGAAAACATGCACATATTTTACCCAACTGAAGGCAGCTATTTTACACGTACAAAGATAGCCAATACATAAAAAAGATAGCCAATACAAAGCAAATATATATATATATATATATATATATATATATATATATATATAAAATGTCCACATAGTATGTAATGTGGTTGGTTCTGTTCTATGAAATTGATGAGCCTTTTATGTTCTAGTGATCAGGCACTGGAACATGATAGAAAAATAGTTGCATTGGAAAGGATATAGCTAGCAAGATCAATAGAAAGCCCACAGATTGGGAGAAGATCTTCACTAGCCATACAACAAACAAGGGTTTCATATCTAAATTATACCTGTAACTCAAAAAATTAAATCCCCCAACAACAAATCCTCAAAGAAACAACTGCCCAATAAATAAGTGGGCAAAAGACTTAAAGAGAAACTTCTCTGAAGAGGAAAGAAGGATAGCCAATAGACACATAAAGAAATGCTCAACCTTCCTAGCCATAAAAGAAATGCAAATCAAAACAACATTGAGATACCACCTCACCCCAGTTAGAATGGCTATAATCAAGAACTAATAACAACAGATGCTGGAGGGGACGTAGACAGAAGGGAACCTTACTGCATTGTTGGTGGGAGTGTAAACTTGTCCAACCAATTTGGAAAGTAGTACAGAGGTTCCTCAAAAGACTCCACACAGAGCTCCCCTATGACCCAGCAATCCCACTTTTGGGCATTTACCCAAATGATCAAAAACAAGACCTTACTAAAGCTACCAGCACAACTATGTTTATTGCAGCATTATTTACTATAGCGAAGATATGGAACCAACCCAGATGCCCCTCAGTAGATAAATGGATGAAGAAAATGTGGTATATATACACAATGGAATTCTATGCCACTGCCAGAAAGAATGACATTGCCCCATTTGTTAGGAAATGGAAAGGCTTGGAAAAAATTATATTAAGTGAAGTAAGCCAGGCCCAAAGAAACATAGGCCCCGTGGTTTCCCTTATTTGCAATAACTAGTATATGTCTGAGATAAGTAGAAAAGGTCAGATAAGTTGATGTTAGGCGAAATGAACCCCAATTTAAGTATTCAAATGTTTTTCTTTCATGTGATTGTTTCTAACATATTTATAAGATGATTTCTTTGTTGTTTTGTATGTCCCTCCCCCACAGTATAACCCCTGCTTTCACTGTATTTGATGTTGGTATAATTTGTGGAGGGGAAGGGTAAAAACAAATTGTTTCAATAGGGATACAGGTGGACCCATTGCAACAATGAGATGTAGAAGTCTTTATGTTGAAAAACGAACTTTACAATTTTGGTGGTGGTGGGGAGCCAGGCGGGGGGAGGGGGGAGATGGGAAGGGATGAGAAGGGGAAACAAAGGAGGAGGCAACAATGCTTGATAAGAAATGTACTCATTATCTTGCCCATGTAATTGTAACCCCTCTGTACAGTATTTTCACAATAAAAAAGAAAAATGGTTGCATTGGAAGAAAATCAAACTTTGATCACGGCTCTTCATTATTTAAACAATGAATGTAACTATAGAAATTTCCAGAAGTCTGTAAGGACAGAACATACCTTTTGTACTTTTCCTAAAATTTGTAAAAAATAATTCTTTCCTTCATTCCTTTCTTTCTTCTTTTCTTTTCTGTTTTGTGTTTTGTTTTGTTTTGTTCTCACATGATGTTAGATGAGAAGTGTCTTTGGCCTAATAATAATAACTTCTTTATCTGCCTTTGGTATAATTAAAGGATTCATATTTAAACATACATACAAGTTTATCCTTTCCAGGTGTGTATACCTGTAATCCAAATACTCATGAGGTTGCAGCAAAAGTTTAACCTGAAGTCAACCTGAGCTATACAGGGAGACCAAGTCTCAAAAAAGATAATCATCTCTGGGTGGTATTGGCTCATGCCTATAATCCTAGCTACTTAGGAACCTGAGACCTGAGGACTACGTTCAAGCCAGCCCAAGCAGAAAAATCCCTTGAGACTCTTATCTACAATTAACCACTCAAAAACTGGAAGGAAGTGGCATTGTGGCTAAATTAGTAGAGCACTAGACTTGAACACAAATAGGCTCAAGGATAGCACACAGGCCCTGAGTGCAAGCCCCATGACCAACAACAACAAAAAAAGACAATCATCTACTCTTTTGCATTTTTCACTCATTAATGAGAAGTTATGGTAAGTTTGCAATTTGCTAAATACTGTACAAGAATCTGGGCATGTTAGAGACAAATAAAGAAACCTTTGACATCTACATGTTAGAGGATGTGCAATAATATCTATCTAAGAAAACAAAAAATTAGTGCTTAGAGAAAATGAAGATGAGTATTCTGAAGAACTAATGCCGTGTGAGGATTCATGATTTAAATAAGACAAAGAAGGCTTCACCAAAAAACTTGACTTTGAATAAATCTGATAAAAGACAAACCAGGTAGAAGTACAAACGTTAAAGGCCTAAATTACTAGTGGGTTTCACCTATTTGTAGACCAAAACTATATTAGCAAAGCCTAGAGAGAGGGGCAGGAGATGAGGAGATCAGAATGCTGTGACTCGATCAAAAAGGGTCTTGTAGGCTTTGTTGTAAAGTTCAGACTTAATCCCAGAAAAGTGGGAGGCAAGGGAGAAGCTTAAGAGTCTTATTTATACAGTTGGACTTTTGATTTAAAAGCATCCTTCTGACTGCTACATAGAGAATAAATTGTTGAAGACAGTTATCATCTTCCACAGTAAAACACATTTCTGATCTAATCTCATTCTTCCGCCCAGTCTGGATTACTTATAAATTTCTTCAAAGGTACATTGAATATAAAATTCTGAGTGCTGTCTAAGCTGGAGACACAAAACCATAATATGAGCACTCGGCAGGTTCAGTAAGGTAAGTCAATGGTGGGTTTCAGGCCACTGAGGTTACATAATGGGAACTGTCCCAAGTAAAACAACAAAAAATATATGTACATTGACTATTGTCTAACGAGTTCCAAGGGCTGCAAACCTTAGTCGGTCTCTCTGTACCCTGGAAGTTCTATCAACAGAATCTAAAGTCATGTTCACTTTTAAGAAAGTAACTGCATAAAAAGACAAAACAACAGACTTGCATCTAGAATATTGAATTAACTCGACACAATAATTTTTAAAAAAGGAAGAAGCAATAAAAACAGGCCCAAGATTTGAATAGCTACTTCATACACATACAGACACACACACACACACAGGAAATAATAAATACACAAATGGAAAAATGTATGGCTTCCTAATCACCAGGAAAATGCAAATTTGAAATGCCAATGAGATAGCACTACTTAAAAAATAAATTTACAAAGAGTGAGAAGTGAGGGAAGATCTGGGTCAAAGATATCAGTAAAAGTGTAGATTCATTTAAAGGATCTCTAATCAGAAGAGAAGTTTGTATAAACAAAGTAGAACTAAAGTACTGGGGAAAAAAGCATTTAAGTTTGGAGGTATATTATTACATTCTCTGATTCTATACTTACTGATTAAAAAGATGCTTAAAATGTTTAAAAGATTTTGTCTTTAAGCAGGTAGTCTCTAAATTAAATTTTTAAATTGATAATTTATATTTTTAACCAGCAGAGGAGTTACAAGAATAAAGAAAGCTTCATCAACAGAATAGAAATTAGAAAACAAGAGAAAAGAAGAACCAGAATGAGGTGACAGAAATATTGGGGCTTGGGAATTCTGATTGAAATTGAGATATGACAGTAATGGATATAAGATGAACTGACATTGAACAATGTCATTATCGTCAAGATTTGGGGCTCTGGGTGGACAAAGCTCTTATTACACAATTCTATCTTGAAATGATTACATCTTCTGTAAGTGACATACTACGCAGCGTGCCTTATTTACACAACCTTACACTTTCATTAAACTATGAACCCATCTGGGGAAACAGGGTAAAGTGGGAAATAATCTAAACAGCCTCTTCTGCCACAGTCATACTGTAAAATATGATTTAACATTCATATGAATTAACAAGATCCCCGTGTGTCAACAGGAATGAGTCTCACAAACACTATTGAATGGCAGGGCATTTCTAAATTATTATTATTATAAGTCACAACACACGTTTTTAAAAACACACACCATACATGGGGTGCAATCTCAGCACTTAGAAAGCAGCAGCAGGAGTGAGACTGGGTCTCAGAAAACTGAAATGAAATAATATATTGTAAGGATGAGACTCCTATGGTTGTTCATACAGAAGAGAGTTTATTAGGAGAACCAAACTGCCAGCCTGCACCAGATGGAGGTGTACAGAGAGAGAATTTATAAAAGGGAGAAGAGATTATATAGGGGAGGGTGAGAAGGAGGTGTGACCAGATGCAGAAGTGACCTCAGAGACTGGGGGACCTCTCATTGGCAGAAGGAGGTGTAACCAGAGCAGATGAGGAAGTGACCTCAGAGCCTGGGATCCTCTGCTGACTCAGGGGATTGACAATCAGGCGATTGAGGGTTACAGGTGATTGGGTGATTTCTGGTAAGACTATATGCTGTCCAGGAAGAGGAGGGAGAGGGGGCTGTTCTCCCAGGCAGGCCTAACGTACATCTCAGTGGTAGAGTGCTTGCCCAGCCATGTACAAGGTTCTGGGTTCAATCCTTAGGCCAAAAATAAATAATAAATGAATTAGGGCTAGGAATGTGGCTTAGTGGTAGAGCGCTTGCCTAGCAATCATGAGGCCCTGGGTTTGATTCCTCAGCACCACGTAAGCAGAAAAAGCTGGAAGTGGTGCCATGACTCAAGTGGTAGAGTGCTAGCCTTGAGCAAAAGAAGCTCAGGGACAGTGCCCAGACCCTCAGTTCAAGTCCCAGAACTGGAATATAATAACAATGATAATAATAATAAATACCCAATACCATCAACAAACATGGTAGTATATGTTGGTATAAAGTCTTTGTACTTAATGACAATTAAAATGTATGGACAAGAAAGATGAACAGTGAGGATTACCTCTGGCCAAAAGAAGGATAGGATTACTGAAACACAGAAAAGGTTTAAATTGGAAAGATTTGAAAAAGAGGTTTGTCAATTCCATGTGTATTAATTTGTATAGTGGGTCGTAGATGATAGTAACAATATTCTCCATGCTTTTCCCAATTTTTTCCCAAATTAAAAAGTTGTTATTTTGAGATTTGATGTCTCATATTATTATGAGGGTAATAAAACAGCCATAAAGTAACTAGCAACAGAGATAATAGAGCGACATAAAACAGCAGAAGAAAAACTATGAGTCAGCTGTGAGTTCTGTAATTATACAGATGGAATTTTGTCATTAGAGAAAGGCGATCTTATTTCCACCGGCAGAAGTGTTGCAAAACAGCAGCTTGGGCTTTCAGAGCACCTTGCTTTTGATAAGTATGTCTTTTACAGGGCTATGGCGAATAACCTTTCCAAGATTCATGACAGCTCCTTAAACTTTCCATCAAATGGCACATTTGCAGAAGCACCTGAACTTCACAATTACCCCTCCTACCACTTTCAGGGTGTAGTAGCCCTCATTACTAATATCTAGAGGTTCCTCAGCCAGGACCTAGCAAACTGGAAGAAAGCTAACCATGAGCCTTCCTCAGTGGTGTGCCTTTCTAGTCTAGCACTGGGCCTAAGGTGTGCATCATGTTCATTAGTTCTCATTCATTAGTTCTCACAGTAATCATTGTTAGAACAAGGTCACTTTGTTTCCCATTTTCAGATGACAAAATGGAGGTTTTACAAAGATTATAGATTGCAGAATCAGTGGATGAGAAGTCTAACCTGTAAGACTCAGTAAGGCCAGCAGAGAAAATAGCTTCTCTTCTTTCTCCTGCTAACAGAAAAGCTATGTAATGTTATATGTGAGGAAAAACTGCCTTTTCTATCTAAATGTGTTGCTTAAAAGTTCTTGCTTTGACCTGATGATCTGGCTCTTGTTAAAGCAAAGCAGAACTGCTTCCGGATAAGGAAGGGTATTTGAAATGTAAGGTTTTGTCATAAACTGGTTTTCTTTTCAAGATGAATTTAAGACATAACTCAGATTGTTCAAGAAATTGAACAGGGTTGTATGTATAGTTTGAGATTGTATACTTTCAACCTTATCTCAAAGTCACTTTATGTAAATATATCGAACTCTATTCAACCACTCACTGAGCCGTAGTGAACCTGAGCAGATTGTGAAACTGAGCATGGGGGGGAGGGGAGGTAGGGGGCAGCTGCTTGACACTGAGCTTATGTGCCCAGATTTTTGGCTGATGGCGCACCCCTCTGCAGAAGTAAATTTGGCCTTGCGGAGACAATGCTTTATCTTCATGTCTATCACTATGATTCCAATGGTTCTTGGAGAGCATATTTATGACATTCTACAAGAACGAAATTAATTGCTTTGGGCGTGGAAGGATAGTCTTAAATGGCAGAGTGAGGTTACCAAGAGGCACAAATCAGATTTCTTCGGTGTGATTACTGTAGTTCTTGATCACTCTGGACATTCACTATGTCTGAAATGACTGGTTAGATACTGAGCAGAGGGCTCTGTCTTGATGGATTCTGCCTCAGCCCCCATGGCCCTAGGCTCCATGATTCATTCCTAGCCAGGCTTCAGGCAAGGTGTCACTAGCTTCCACAACAGCTCCAGCAATGGCCCTATCCTATCAGCTCAGTTTTTATACACAATTAGGTAACTAATGGGGAGCAGACTGGTAATTTCAACTCCAAATCTTTTTGGCACTGCTAAGCCTACAGGCTTTCCTACATACCACGCTGACTTTTCTCTGTCAACATTGGCAGAAGAATCTCAATTCACATTTTCCCATAGTGAGAAACTTGAAAATATATTCTCCAGGGTTTGCCCATAAATCTCCTTTTGACATCCTTTTGAGTGCTCTCCATGGTCTGTTTAGAATTCACAAGACTCATGTGACACTAGTTCAGTCCAGGTTTCCTTGTTGCCTTTTGCTCATTCATAAATGTTTTAGTCCAGAGGAAACAACAAACCCTTTAATTTTATTTTAACTAATACATATTTCCTAATTTAAAAAAACAAAAACAGAGAAATTAGAAGTGGCACTGAGGCTCAAAATGGTAGGGCACCAGCCTTGGGCAAAAGGACAATTCTAAGCCCTGAGTTCAAACTCCACGACCAACTCCTTCCCCCATACTCTCAAAACAAACAAACAAACAAAAACTGAGGGAGATAAGAACCTAGGGAAACTGGGACAGTGTGAATCAGTCAGCCATAAAGACTGCAGCCCGATTTAAGACTTTTTGAGGGAGTGGAAAGGCATTAACCGGAAGTGCACTCCTTAAATGATTCCAACCCTACTCCCTATCTCTGGGGTTCCAACTACACCCAGGAAACTTTGCCACTGACTTTGTCGATTAATTTCTCCAGCCCAAGGGGGATTTCAGCAAAGATTAAGCCATATGCTACCGATGGCGTTCACACTAAATTCCACAATCTGTTGTTCAGTAAGGAAGATTTGGTGGGTAAAAGAAAGCAGGAAAACACACACACACTTTGAAGTGTTCTTTTAATGCTATTAAAGACTTATTTGCTTCATAATACTAGATATTATTTTCCCAAATGTAATTCAAGTCTAATCTCCTTAAACACCTTAAACCCAAATTGGAGACAGAAACATCTGGGCTTTGGCTTACTGTGCACAGCACAGCTTTGGGAAGATCAGGACACAAGGGTAGATTTCTAAGCCAAGGATTCCCAGTAAACCTACAAGCCCTTGGAAATGGATTCTTTAGGGTGATAGCTAAGGGCAGTGCTTACAATATTACCCTGTTCTCGGTTACTCTCCAACTCTATTCCCTTCCAAGTTCTAGAGGAGGGTGGGGGCCAGTCCTGGGGTTTGATCTCAAGGCCTGCTTTCTGTCCCTTACCTTTTTTGTCCCAGGCTAGCACTCTACCACTGGAGCTACAGTTCCACTTCCAGCTTTTTGGTGATTAATAGGAAATAAGAATTTCATGGACATTCCTGTCTGGCTGGCTTTAAACTGTGATCCTCAGATCTCAGCCTCCTGAGTAGTTAGGATGACAGGCCTAAGTTCCTGGTGCAGCTGTTGTGGGTCTTGTAGCAGCCAGCATGGCAAAGACACTGTTCCATGTGTCACTGTGTTGCCACTATATGAAATGATGAGACTCCAGAACACACTGCTGGCATACTTCTTCAGTTTTATACACACACACACACACACACACACACACACACACACACACACACACACACACACACACACACACACACACACACACACACACACACACACACACACACACACACACACACACACACACACACACACACACACACACACACACACACACACACACACACACACACACCCTACCTCCCCCACTCGGGCTTCCCCCATCACCTCTCCCCTGGCCCTTCTTTCCATATTCCAAATAATCCTCAAGTTTCAAAGGCTTAAAGGAACTGCTGATAAACAGTGTACCATCTTATGCCAGCCTTGTACTCTGGCAGTTCTTCATGTAATAAAGCCTTTGACAGATTTCCGAGCTATGCTGCATTATGTAAAGGGTCCTAGAATAGGTAACACTGAGAAAGATGATGGCTGTCTCCTGGAGGTTGGTTACAAGAAGAGTAGAAGCAGTCTGTCATCTCTTCTCTCTGCAACCTTCTTCTATGGACAAGTACCTCAAGGCAGCCTCAGAAATGCACACAATAGTGTAAGATTAAAATATACATGTAGAACTCTGGGATAATCACAACATTCATGACCATAAATGATATAGAAGCCCCTCTGAATTCTCCCACTAAAATAAATAGATTAAAATAGCAAAGCAGAAGTCATACATACAAATCCATAAGAAAGTTTTCATTCCCGTAGGGAAGGACCATGTTAGAGCCCAAAGGCCCTTGCCACATCAGCTTCTGTTCAGGAGGAAGCAAAACCATTTGGCATTATTTCTCTTGCCATTTATTGGTCATAGTCATCACAAAGCATGACCTAAATTCAAAGAAAGAAAATAAATCTCCACCTTTTATTGAGATGTGTTGGTCACATTGTGATAAATGTATTTGGGTTTGAATAGTGTAGCCATGTATTTTAGAAAGAAAAAGAGAGAGAGGAAGAGACAGAAAAAGACAGAAAGAGAGAAAGAAAGAGAAAGAAGTAAAGAAGAAAAGGAAGGAAGGAAGGAAGAGAATTCCTAATAGAATTCCTGCAGGAGTAATCAAAGCATTTTATACTTTAATCAAAGAAAACAATACTAAAAGAAGGAAAAAAAGAAGTTAATGTATTTCATAAGGGTACATGGTTTATCTAGGTAAATCAATCCAAGAAGACTCAAAATAAAGCATACACTACTTTATTAAAATGACTAGACTATTTCAAAAATCCTTTGGCTATTATATGAGCAAATCAACCAATTCACTTATAAGAAAAGTAAAAGTATCGTTATATTTTTTAATCAATATGTTATTCTAGATAACACTGGATTCATTTTTTTAATTCTAAAGCAACAAGAATTTGGTCCCAAAATTTTATATATAAGTAAACTGATATTTACATATAACACTCATAGATAAACTCTTGGAAACATGCAAGAATTTGTATGTTTTTCTGAAGAATAAGAGAATGAGAATTCAACTGTCTGACATGCTTTAATGTAGAGACCAGTGACTTGGGGAAGTGAAGGAATTTCAGTGAGGCACAGCTAATGGCTGTGAGCTCACCAGTCTGTCACAGAATTCATGGTAAGTTTTTATGTAATACCTCGATACGTGCTGATTTGATGAATTAAATCATCAAAGAATGTCTTTGTATTCTAAAACGGCCATTTTCGGTACCATAATATAAATAGCTATCATTCCTCAATAAATAAAGGGTTGATTGCATTGTTAGTCTGTAGAAATATTACTATTTATAAAAAATAGTCAATGTTCATGCTTCAAAAAATACTAAGAGGACTGATGACCGATTTTTTGAACACTTGGTAACAGCAGAACATGCTTTGTATTACAATTGTGATTGTTTTGAGCTGGATAGGATAGTACATGCTTGTTAACCCACCACTTGCTGGGGTGGGGGGGGGGGTGGTAGGGAGGCAGGGGGCTGAGAAGGGGAAGTATGAGTTCAAGGCCATCCTGGTCTACAGCCCAAGACTCTGTCTCAAAAACCCAACACACAAAAAAATCAAAAAGTGCTTGATTGGTACCAAGTGAGAGTCTAAAGCTCGGTGTTTATCCAGTTTGTTAGATTTCCTAACTAAAATGTGTAGCACTTTCCTGGTTAATCTAAAGACTTTGCTTTATTCCTCTCCACTTTTTGTTTTCCCCTCACAGCTGAACTTGTGTGTGTGTTTGCTTCATTGATTTTTTCCCCCTCTCACTATTCCCCACGCCTAGAAAAAGTCCTAAGTACAAAGAAATAACTCAACAAATACACTTTAACTAAAGAAAAAATATGGATATGGAGTCTAAATGATCCTGGAATATACTTATAACTCAGGGCAAAATCATTTTGCAAAATGTTTTTGACTTGAGAAGTTCTAGAACCCTGAATAAACATAGAGGTGAATCTTCTCATCGTTGTTGTACACATGGGAAAACCACTGAAAAATTGGCAGGTTATCCACTCAAGACCTTGCACAGGTCAAGATCCCTGTGAGCCAAAACCTATGGGTACCAAATTCAGTGTTAATTCCCTTACCACTACAGCAGTTAATTCTTAGGAATGTATTTGATCGGTGAAGCCCACAGGTATTGTAGTACTCTTTAATCAACTTCCAGTAAACACTGACAGTTAAATAACCTTAAGGAAACAGGAAACTAAGACAAAAATAAAAATCAGGATATCCATCAGTGGTAGATATCCATCACAACCAGGAGAAATTTTCCACCCTCCATGGGACATTGGACCATTGTTTGGAGTCGTTTTGATTGTGTCAACTAGAGCAAGCACTGCTCTGCATATGGTGGGTAAGACTGGGATGTGGGTAAACAGCCTAGAAAGCATAAGGTTGCTCTCATAACAGACTGTTAACTGTTCTCAAGATGTCACTAGAGCTGAGGCTGAGAAACCCTAGTCCCTGAAAACGTTTTGAATCTGTTGCATATCAAACAAGACTAATGTACCATGATAACCCCTACCAGGGTAGGTACCTCCGTACTTTAGATCACTTATTTCAGAGTTTTAGTGTTCAGCATTATCATTATTTAACCATTGTACTTCGCTTACATATATAAAACCCCTGAAATTGGTATTTAATTGCCACTCAATACTTTTTCTTGTAATTAACTCACTAAATGTCTTACTAAGTTAAGACAACGCTAAGCAAATGAACTAATTAGCGTCTAATTATTGGTTACTAACGATTACTACAAATGACTTGGAAATGGCTAACTTCTTTACTACTACTACCACTACTGGGAATTTCAATCACTAACCTCAAGTAATTGACTGCAATTTATAGAGGATGGGGTAGCCATAAACTGAATGACTATTAGAGTTCAGGCAAGAAACATCTACCACTTCTTGGAGAAAGAAATGCTTTAGCAAAAGGAGTTTTGGATTCATGACCACAGGCTTCCTTGCAGAGCCTGGAGCAAAGAAGGAGGTAGCATCTTAAGAGTCAGGCTAAAGAAGAGAGCAGAAGCACTGAGCTAAGTCAGAAAGCACAAAGCTCCTGCTTATAGTGGACTGGCATGCTGACAGAAAAGCAGTGCCTTAAACCATAGATCAAGAGTAAGGGAGTCCAGTAGCTCTGTAGATAGGTTATGATCATGCCTGTGTTTTAGACATAATGATCGCTCAATCCAGCAAGGTTCCACCAGTTGCACAACAAGCAAGGAGGGATTCCCACTAGCAATCTACACCAATTCTCTCTCCCTCACTAAGAAACAAGCCTCCATCCTACAATACCAGACAACACAATACAAAGTCTGCCATTGCACAAAGAAGACAGCTACACTTATCTTATTGGTGAATATACTTGACTTTGTAAACTCAAAAAGTGGTTGGTTCTACAGATATCTATTCTGGGAGCCAGGAAATCTGAGTTTGGGATTCCACTGTGCATATTACTCTGCATGACTTTGGGTAACATTTATTTATGTTATTCAATCATAATTAAATATCTAATCATCTCAATGGCCATTTTTATCCTTTGAGTCTAAGTATAAATGAGAAGTTGAATGATATATACAAAGGATCAGAGATGAAAATACATAATTACTATGTGTAGTTTTCCAAGGAAACTTGATGGGTTCATGGCATTCTTCTACGAATGCAGCTGGAGCTTAAATGGTAAGGAAGAGACCTTGAATCTTAAACAGGCTTCTATGAGGTTTATCATGACAGTGACAAGATATAGAAGAATTTTAGGCATGAAAACGACCAGATTTATCATTCGATATAATTTTACTTTTTGATCTGATCTCAATCAATGTAACTTTTCAATCTACTCTCAGTCTGTTAGCAGTCTCTAAACTTCTACTCTTCATCTGTAAAATGAGGATAATAAGGCTTATTCAGAAAGATGGCTAGAATAGTCAGGTGAACTCATATAACATGTCTAGAATAGCAGTGTCTCACAGTGTGCATTTCTTTTCCTTTCTCTTTATTCTATAGCAAAGAGAAATCTGGATAAGTTCCATTGTATTATTTTCAAGATCATGCTAAAATTAAGAAATGTGTTAATTCTACTTACTGGAAATATTTTTAATGGTTTCAATCACTGTATGGGGTAGTGGTCTATGTAATTAAGGGAGTGGCAAAGTAGAACTAAGAAAACCTTCATGCTACACGAAGATGGTTTGATCATATTCACACACACTGTTACCTACATCCAGAATGGGTACCAGGAAGGAAGTTCATAAAGCCATTAAGTTCATCAAGTTCCTGCTCATCATCCCTCATCACTCTGTACCTCTGGTCTGATAAGGGCTAAAAATTACTCACTACACACATACAGCATTTTAAGAACAAAAGGATATAAGTTATTACAGGAGACATGGAGTCTCCAGATTTCCCAGATATTTGCCAAGCACTATGCAGGGAAAGAGGATCATCAAGGAGAAATGGTTGAGTTTGCAGCCTCTCTTGGAACTTAGCATGGGTATGTATTTGCAAAAGGGAAGTAAAGGATATTAAAGATTAGCTACACCGCAACTTCTTCGGATTGAAGGTAAGACAGGAGTCTCCCAGTGACATCCCTTTGAAATGAACGTGAAAGGAAAATACCTAGAGACCTTGCATGCCTTGTCTATGATCACATGCACCAGAATCCCAGAACACACTAGCGAATATCAGGCAAGGTACTTAATGGCAAAGAATGCCTCCTTCCTACTATTGCTGAGAGAACTGAATACATGAATAAATGAAAAACTCTCCAAATTGTGTCTCTCCTAACTGAATACTCCAAAAGTTTTAACTACCTTTTTTTTTTAATCCTTTGAGTGTCATCTCACGTGAGAAGTTTAATAATGTACCAAGGATCAAAGACATGAAGACACAAAACCACTCCAAAAACTAAAAAGGAATTGATTTGATGGGATCGCAGCATCCTCCAAGAGTACAAGGACAGCCCAGATGGTGAAGGAAGGTCCTTGAGACCTATCCTAACCGATCTACAGTTTATGTGAGGGGCTACAATAAAATGGCATTCATTGATTTAAATCCTCAAGTACATAGTGTTCTGAAGATCACCCCAATGTTCAATGAAATACCTCCTTATACTCATTTCATGACAAGAGGTTAGAGCAAATTGACCCTTAATCTTTCCTATTCCATGAATTTAAACATCCACTTTTTAAAATATGCATCTTAAATTACCAGCATTTGGGATTAATACCATATCCTTAAAGTGTGCTAATAGCAAGTTGTGTTGTCCCTCTAGTTCAGAGAAAGAATTAATTCATCAAGGCCAACTGAGATGCTTTACAGAGCCTCCCCCAAAACTGCAGATGAATATGATTTCAGAATCATTGTACTGTTAATATGCTGAGCTAAATTTGTTGGCAAAATTCCTGTGGTATTCTTGGTGAATGACTCCAGGTGCAATGATTGAGGTCAAATATTCTAGTGTCGCTGCTGGGATTCTTTTTCCCTATAAAAATCTAAGGGGAGGATTCCATGTCTCTTAATATAGAAGTCCCTGATGAACCGTGTCCCACCTGCAGCTGTTAAGGCAAGATTTGTCTCAATAAAAATGCGTGCTTATCAAAATTTCTATTGAAGACAGGAAAAGCGGTGCCTTATTACCTATAAAATTGTAAAATTATAGGCCTAGGAAAGAAGTTGTGCAGGCCTGTTCTGTATCCCTTCAGCTGGAGAGGAGACACTATGCAAAATGGTGTCATTTCCTTTGGGTAAAAAGTCTTCCTGTTCACAGTATATCTGTTCTGAGAGTCAAGGTTGTTTCAGATGAGTTGATGGGAAAAGAAGCTATGTCCTCTTTTTTTAAAAACCATTCTACCTAAGAACCTGCAAGTGGTGTACATTTGGTCAAGAAATATAACCTTCTAAACAGAAGGGTCATTTATCTTATCAAGAGCAAGTTCTAAGTACGTTTAGTTAAGGCCAGTGGGAAAATAACATTAAATCTTCCATGAGTGCCTTTCTCTGAAAACTTCCTGCAGAAATTGACAGCCCTCACAAGTTAGAATTTCATTGTAATCTGAATAGGTTTACAAGAAAGATTTCAAATATCAAGCCTGCTCTCTTTCCCTCCCTCCCTCCTTCCACCTCCTCTTCCTCTTCTTCTCCTCTTCCTCCTCCTTCTCCTTCTTTTTCTCCTTCCTCAACCTCCTCTTTTTACATTCAACATACCCAATGATGCAGAATGATTTCCTCAGATCATATAACTAGCTAAAGGCAGACAAGGATTAGAACTCAATAATTGTACATCACCCAGAGAATCTAGGATTTGGATACCATGTAATATACTAATGGGGTTTTTGTTGCTGTTGTTGTTGTTATTTGTTTTGGTCAATATTTTGGAGGGAATGATGATCTGGAGAGCTTAATGTCTGCTTGTAGAATTGTCAAAACAAAGTATCTGAGGCTGAATTTACAGAGGCTACATTGTTTTATTTTCTCAGATAATGTGGTCAAATGTCCCAAAGGTGGTAACTTCTTGTTCAGAGGAGAAAAAGAAATTTTCAGCAATATAAAGGAGATGCTTTTGCTGAGAAGCATTGAATTCTTACTTGGCTCCATTCTTTACTTGGAATGGGAAAGACGAAGGGTAAATTTGCTCTAAACTCTTGTCATGAAATGGGCACCAGGACATGATTTAATGAATGTTGCAGTATTGTATACTTGAGGATTAAAATCAATGAATGCCATTTTACCATTCAGGGATTCTGAAACATGAAGATAGATCTGTTTATGTTAGTTAATCCATGAGTCCAATGGTTCAGACAAATATTTGTCTGAGCCATTCACCTTACAGTCACTGTGGCATCCACAAGGAACAAGGCATGTTTACAAGGAGAGATGAAGGAAAGTGCCCTATCAGAAGGGAACCGCAAGCCAGGCACCAGTGGCTCATGCCTGTAATCCTAGCTACTAAAAAGGCTGAGACCTGAGGATCATGGCTCAAAGCCAGCCCAGGCAGAAAAGTTCCCGTGAGACTCTTATCTTCAAGTAATCACCCAAAATTCTGACGTGGAGCTGTGGCTCAAAGTGGTAGAAAGTTAGCCCTCAGCAAAAGAGGTCAGGGACAGAGCCCAGGCCTTGAATTCAAGCCCCCAACAACAGAGAGAGAGAGAGAGAGAAAGAGAGAGAGAGAGAGAGAGAGAGAGAGAGAGAGAGAGAGAGAGAGAGAGAGAGAGCAAGAGAGCAAGAGAGCAAGAGAGCAAGAGAGCAAGAGAGCAAGAGAGCAAGAGAGAGTGAGAGCAGAGGTGGGGAACAGCAGAGCCTTTTGGAAACAGCAGGAACTTCTCCATAACCTCTCTCCAGACAAGGACTGAGATAATAGTCCACCAGACCACCACACCTGTGACAAGGACTGTTTAATTATGAACATCATCTGGCCTTCAGACTTTGTCTATTTAAATCCAAAGTTCCTATCTGTATATCCAGCATGATGGCTGAAGATGACCTGAAATGCCGTCTTCCCATGGCATGCCTGTGCCAGGTAATAAGTCTCCTCTTTCCTTCACTATTCTATCTTTATTTGGTGCATAGGGATGAGTGGCCAGAACTGACAAGTGGAAGCCCATGAGGTTGGGTCTAGAATGTAAAGTTGTAATCCATGCTGAATTCTCTCATGTTCTCAGGGTAAGTTACAATGAGTGCTTGGCATTAGAACCAAGAACAAAATATTGGCTAAATATAGCCATAGGGCTTTTAAGCATCCCATGCCTTACAATTGGCTACCACTCCTTGAGAGACTACAAGAGCAACAAGGGAGGAAGCAGCAATTAGAGGTTCAAATCCCTGGGTACTTTCTCTCTCCCCAACCTTATAAAATAATCAAATGTACCTAGTAGTTCTTTCCTAGCCCTGCTTGATATTTAATTTAGCAGGGACTTGTGCTGAGAGCTGCATGCTTAAAAGGATTTATGAGCAGACAGAAAGAAACTTTACAGTTTTAAGACCAAACTAGGCAAATACATTGTGATTTCCTGTTGGAATCTGAGTTTGTGCAACCAGAAAAATTGGAGCTGTTTTACTTTAAAGGGCTCATAGTATTTTCTGTATGTTTCTATCAGGATAGTTCATGTTGACCAGTGGAAACAGGGTTGCAGGTAGACGCATAGGGTGAGGAGGGGGAGGTGAGTTGAAGTTCAGTGATTTTAAAGTCACTGAAAAAAAATCATTTTGAGATTTCAGCTGGTGGTGGCAAGAAAGGGGGAAATTTATCAAGTTAACCAAGGAGCCAACAGAGATTACTTTACATCTTCCTATTTAAAGAAATACAAAATGATTTTTTTAAAACCCAGAAAATTCACAGAACTGTCTGTCAGTGCTCATGGTTGAATATAAAAATGGAATCTGATGCTGGGCACTGGTCACTCACACCTGTAATCCTAGCTACTTGGGAGACTGACATCTGAGGATTGCAGTTTGAAGCCAGCCCAGCCTCAAAAGTCCCCATAAGACCCTTATCTCCAATGAACCACCAGAAACCCGGAAGTGGCACTACAGCTCCAAGTGATAGAGCACTAGCCTTAAGCAAAAGAGCTCAGGACAGCACCTGAGCCCTGAGGTCAAGCCCCACAACCCATTTAAACAAACAAACAAACAACTGGAAAAATGGAATCTGAGTTACATTTAGATTTGGTGAATTTTCAAATACTAAGTGTTACAATGAAAAACTTAAGTTTATTTTATTTTATTTTATTGCAAAGATGCTGTAAAAGGGGTTATAGTTACATGAGTAAGGCAATGAGTACATTTCTTGTCAAGCATTTTTACCCCTTCCCTTCTTGTTCTCCCACTATCCCTTTCCAAACTTAAGTTTTCTATACAGAAAAAAATTGAGAAAATCTCTTACTGACACTTTCTTGATGAAAGGGCCTGGACCAGGGATTAGGAAGCCATTTTATAAATGAGAGAATAGCATGCATGTTAGCCTTTTTGGACTCAAATTGTCACAACTCCTCAACTCCGACATTGTGGTGTGAAAGCAACTATGGCAAACTCCAAAGTAAATGAGCATAGCTGTGTTCCGATAAAACTTTTATTTATAAGAGCAGGCAGCAGGTGGAATTTGGCTTGTTGTCGGGTCATAGTTTACCAATCCTTGAAGAAAACCTTAAGGCCAAGCTGGCTACTTAAAATGTGAAGGTTATTCAATCCCAAACTGAGTACACACTGGATGTTATGTTGAAAATGAATTCTATACAACTTGTGGGTAACGTGGGAGGGAAAAACTGGGAGAGAGTGAGGGAAGGGGTGACATTGTCCAAAAAGAAATGTATTCATTATCTGACGTATGTAACTATCACCCCTCTGTACATCACCTTTATAATAACTATTATTTTTTTAATCCCAAACTGAACATCCAAAGAAAATGAAGAAATGTGTACATGAAATGGGGGTAAACTGTAAAGCATAGATACCATATTGGTAGACATATAAAACCTTGAAATATTCTTTTCCTTTCTCTTGACATAACCCTTTTGACTTTCTCTTATACAAGATAAAGGATTAAGGGTAGGATCCTGACCAGGCCTGCTTCAGAATATCCTTATCTAATTGTCAACAATTTAATAAAAGGAATCAGAGAAATGCAGAGGGGAAAGTGGAGTAGTCATGAATCCAATTCACCTTAGCATTCTGAAGGAAAACTCATGATGCATTTGATAAATATGAGGCATAAAAATGACGCTGTAAAGCCTGGCATTCAGATGAGAAGAAACTAATAGACTTCAACTAACTTTTACTCAATCTTTCCCTATGAAATGCCTTGTAAATTTGAAATGGCAATTCTCTGATATTTTAACTCACATGTTGGGGAATTTTCACTGGAGGGATTATGCCTTTAGACTTCACACACCGTTTATCACTTTGTTTTGTGCAGGGGAAAGAAACTGCCTAATGTCTATATGTATTGTCGTTTGTTAAAAGCTTTCCTTCTATGTGATCATAAATCAGTTGCCAGCAACATTGTCACACTGAGAAAAGGAACCTTGGCTGCTTCTGTTATGATGAAAACCAAGTATTTATTTCATCTTTCTGGCATCAAAGGGAAAAAAATTAGAAAGTCTCATCTTTGATTACCTATGATATAGCCCTGTGCATATCATGGGCTTCTTTGCAATAACACTTTAAAGGATCTTCTCTAACGGTCACAGCAGGCTCTCCTAGCAAGAACCTTCTCCTTTTGCTTTCCCATTGTGGGTCATAACCTTTCAACTCTCATCCTAAAGATCATGATTCCCTCCACCCTACCTTGCCTTGCAGGGGTAATATTTAAATTCTCTTTAAATATAGGTTTTCAAATAGTCAACAGAATATTTTTATGCAAAAGAACGCAGTTAATTTACCTCTGAGAGGAGGTACAAGTTGGATGGATTCCTAGATTGTAAAAAAGTAGGTCTTCTTTACTCCAATCCTGACTGTTTCATTTCTACCTGCAGTTAATCCATGATCTTTCATCTATAGCAGATTTCCTTGTGATTGTATCTTCTTTTTCCCTTCTTGGTTTTTTTTTTTCCAAAGAGTCATCTGTACTTTAAACTCATGCAAAAGACTTGTGAAATATGTTTCCCTATTAAAGAAATCATAAAACGACATGCATTGCTCCATTCAACTGCAGTGTCAGTATGCAGAAAGGAGGCAGGAGGTTAGAAGGACAAGAAGAGTATCACTGGACGAGGGGAAAAGTATATAGTGCTACACTAGAGTCAAATGTTTTCTGTAGAATGTCCCAAGTGGCCCACAGTTAGAAGTGGTCTTATTCAGTTCTTCAGATCAAACAGACCAAGGCAGAAAATTGGAAACCTGTACCAAGGAATCTAGGCGACAGCTAATGGCAACAGAAAGGTCTCATCAAGAATAGACAAAGAACATGATTATCGCTACAGATGCAGAAAAGGCCTTTGACAAAATTCAACATTCATTCATGCTAAAAGCTCTGGAGAAAATAGGAACAGAAGGAACATTTCTAAAAACAATAAAAGCCATTTATGACAGACAAATAGCCAATATTATACTTAATGGGGAAAAGCTACAACCAATTCTCCTAAAATCAGGAACTAGGCAAGGATGCCCACTGTCTCCACTCCTCTTCAATATAGTCCTAGAACCCTTAGCCAGGGCAATAAGGCAAGAAAAAGACATTAAAGGGATCCGCATAGGGAAAGAAGAAGTTAAACTATCCCTTTTTGCAGACGACATGATACTATACCTCCACGATCCCAAAAACTCCATCCCCAAACTCTTAGAAATCATAAATCACTTCGGCAAAATAGCAGGATACAAAATAAACCCACAAAAATCAGTTGCCTTCCTATACACTGATAATGTACAGGAAGAGAGGGAAATAAAGGGAGCAACCCCATTCACAATAACCTCCCGAAAAATAAAATATTTAGGAATTAACCTAACCAAAGATGTAAAAGAACTATTTAATGAGAACTATAAAAAGTTAAAGAAAGAAATTGCAGAAGACACTAGGAAATGGAAAGACCTCCCATGCTCCTGGATAGGCCGACTTAATATAGTAAAGATGGTAATACTTCCAAAACTAATATACAAATTCAACGCAATTCCTATTAAAATCCCAATGACGTACATCTCTGAAATACAGAAAACAGTCCAAAAATTCATATGGAACAACAAAAGACCTAGAATAGCCAAAACAATTCTAGGGGATAAAGACAATATGGGAGGGCTATCCATGCTGAACTTCAAACTCTACTACAGAGCTATAATAACAAAGACAGCATGGTACTGGCACAAAAACAGACCCGAAGACCAATGGAACAGAATAGAAGATCCAGAAATAAATCCACAGGCCTACAGCCACCTGATATTCGACAAAGGAGCCAAAGACATACAATGGAAGAAACACAGCCTCTTCAACTGCTGGTGCTGGGAAAACTGGGCAGCCACATGCAGAAAACTAAAAGTGGACCCCAGCCTATCACCATGCACCAACATCAACTCAAAATGGATTAAAGACCTTAACATTAAACCTGAATCTCTGAAACTACTGCAGGACAGAGTAGGAAAGACACTTGAACTAATAGGCACAGGAAGGAACTTCCTGAACAGAGTCCCAGGGTCACAACAAATTGGAGAGAGACTCGACAAATGGGACTACCTTAAAATAAAAAGCTTCTGCACAGATAAAGCTATCGCAACCAAGCTAGAAAGACAACCAACTAATTGGGAAAAAATATTTACCAGCAATATATCAGACAAGGGGTTAACATCCTGTATATACAGGGAACTCAAGAAACTAATCCCTCCCAAACCCAACAAACCAATTACTAAATGGGCAAGGGAACTAAAGAGGGACTTCTCAAATGAAGAAATAAAAATGGCAAAGAAACACATGAGGAAATGTTCATCATCCCTGGTGGTGAAGGAAATGCAAATAAAGACAACCCTGAGATACCACCTTACCCCAGTCAGAATGTCCCACATCCACAAATCAGCCAACGACAAATGCTGGAGGGGATGTGGAGAACGAGGAACGCTATTACACTGCTGGTGGGAATGTACACTCATACAACCACTTTGGAAAGCAGTCTGGAGGGTCCTTAGAAAGCTAAAGATTGACCTCCCTTACGACCCAGTCATACCACTTCTAGGCATCTACCCTGAACAACAGGAACCAATATACAAGGACACGTGCACCTCCATGTTTATTGCAGCACTGTTCGCAATAGCTAGGATATGGAAACAACCTAGATGCCCCACCACAGATGAATGGATCCAAAAATTGTGGTATCTATACACAATGGAATATTATGCAGCCATTAGAAATGACAAAATAATGGCATTTGCAGGGAAATGGATGGAGCTAGAAGGAATCATGTTGAGCGAGGTAAGCCAAGAACGAAGAGACAAACAGTACATGGTCTCCCTGATAAGTGGATGATGAATCCAAAATGTTAGGTGATATGACAAAACTAACAGGACTTAAGAAACAAAGAACTCCCACTCATCTGGTTGAACCACTACTAAATATCCCCATGCTGCTGATCACATATATGGTATATAACATCTGAGCACCGTTATATATTACAGACTGTGATAGACAATTTGCTCCAGGAAAGTTAGAATGAACGTGTGACTTTAAATGAGCATCATTATTCCACAATACTGTGAATTTCCGGAAATTAAGTAATCACTTAATCACAATCAAAAAAAAAAAAAAAAAAGAACCTTGGGGAAGGGAGGGAGGGAGGGGATGGTAGGGGGAAAACAATGGAGGGGGTAACAATGTTCAAGAGGAAGTGGAAGTGTACTCATTGCCTCACTCATGTAACTGTAACCCTCTGTATAGTATCTTTACAATAAAAAAAAAAAAGAGAAAAAAAAAAAAAAACTAACCTGGTAATCTGGCCAGGTGCTGGTGGCTCATGCCTGAGAGTTGAGGCTCATGATTCAAAACCAGACTGAGCACACAAATCTGTGAGCCCCTAATCTCCAAATAATGAGCAAAAAGCCCTATTGGTGATGTGGTTCACATGGTAGAGTGCCAGGCTTGAGCAAAAATGCTGAGCTCAAGCCACGGTACCAGAATGAAATTTTAACAATAAAGGAAAAGAAGGGAAAATACATTCAACCAGTCTGTACAGAGAACCTGATCCATTTAAATATAAAGCTTCATATGAAAAAAAAAAAAGAATAGACAAAGAATAGATAAAGACTGTGCTTCCATAGAGAAATCTGAGCCACTGTCACCAGAGAGACTATTTCACACTCTAATCTTTTCTAACAATAAGAAGTGGAGGATCCAGCATAATATGTGTGGGAAAAGAGCTGCTTGGGAATCAGAAGAAAAATCAGCAAGGAAGAATAGTAATGGGAGAACCAAATGGAGAGAACCCATAAAGACTTTTTTCCCTTATGAGTTGGAAGTTCACTAATGAACCACACTATGAAAAGGATAAATAAGCACATCAAATTTATATTTCATGGAAGTAAATGTGTAGCTCTTTTTTTAACCTGTATAGAGTTATCGTTAGCTTCACTTGCTTCCTGTGGGTTGGGCGTACACATCGTGGGTTGTGTAGGGGAGGTGTGTTCATACGCATCTTCATCATCCCTTGCTATCCATGGAGACTCAATTCCAGGACTCCCTGCCTTGTCTTGGGTTTCACTATCAGCAAATGATCAGGTTCCCTGCATAAAATTCCATAGTATTTGTACATAAACTACACACATCGTTTCATATGTATTTTTAACACAAAAAAAAACCAAGGTCCTTTATTTCTATTAATTTACCTCTTCCTGACCTAATCTATGCTTTGGAAAGGACAATCTGTAGGAATCTACATTCTCACATTATGCTTTCTCTTCAGCCCATTGAAATATGGCTTCTGACTCCATTACTCAATGGAAGGTATTAAGGAAATGATGGTCTACTAAATTATCTCGGGCTTATTCTGCTTATTTGCGGTATTTGGAATATTTGACTACTCTTATACAGAATTCATGCTTTGTATCTTGTGTGTGTGTGTGTGTTTGCACTAGTACTGGACCTAGGCACTGTCCCTTAGATTTTTCTTCTCAAGGCTCATGCTCTACCACTTGAGGCATACCTCCATTTTTAGCCTTTTGTTTTTGTTTTAGGGGGAGGGGTTGGTGGCTAATTGTACGGACAATTCTCATGTAGTTTTCTGCTCAGAGCTAGCTTTGAACTGCAATCATCAGCCTCCTGAGTAGCTAGGATTACAGACATAAACAACTTGCACCTGGCTCCCAGAACCTCTACATTAGTCATAATGGCTAGTACAAGGTAAATGATCTGCAAATAGTTCATACACTGTCTTCATTAATGAACAGGAAAAGGAGTCTGTACATATTTAGTAGAGACATAATTTTATTTCCAAATATTTTGGTTAGATTCACAGATGGAGAACCCACAGATATGAGAGCTGTCTGCATATATGCATATGGATGAGTGTATCTGAACATAAATATATGTGTCTATACACATATATAATTTTCAAAAAATGTTATAGGAAATAACCTGACAATGGGTCAAAAGCAACTGAAAAATAAATCAACCCTGTGCCTAGAGTATGTGAATAGGGAGCAGCTCCAACAACTGCAACAGAATGCATTTTCTTTCCATATGGCTTTTCCACTTCCCATGAAATGTTCTGACTCTCCCGCCCACAGATTGCAGACACTGTTCAAGCCTGGAATGTGGAATCCCAAGTGTTCATGGGGAGTAGAGTGGTAGGGTAAGAGAGTCTTCAAAATGCTGCACAAAGTAAGAGAAAAGCTCTCAGGAAAACTCACTAAGGAGGAAAAACAATTATCCAAGGGGAGGGGAGGTTGGTGGTTGCCACTCTGGAGCACATCCCATGTTTGTTTCTCATGTGACTTCTATCTTATCTCCAAGACACTGCCTTTTTACTGGGAGAGAGAGACTGGGCTGTGTTAAGCACAGCATAGCTAATGCTAAAGAATCAGCCGAGGGGCTGGGAAGGTGGCTCAGTGGTAGAGTGCTTGCCTTGCATGCCTGAGGCCCTGGGTTCGATTCCCCAGCACCACATAAGCAAAAAGAAAAAAAAAGCCGGAAGTGGCGCTATGGCTCTAGTGGTAGAGCGCTAGCCTTGAGCTGAAGAGCTGAGGGACAGCACCCAGGCCCAGAGTTCAGGCCCCACGACCGGACCCCCCCCCCAAAAAAAAAAAAAAAAAGAATCAGCCGAACACAAAGATGCCCCACAAACATGAAAACAAAGTCATGACATCTCCAGATTGTAAAACTTAGGTTCCTTTCTCAATGGGTTTGACAGGTATAGGGACCATTTACAAGAATTATCTAACCCAAACTAGATTTTAAGTGTTGCCTCCACAATTGTTAATTATATAATATTGGGGAAAGCTCACTTCTGTGAACATCATTTCCTTCTCTTTCCAAGAGGGACAAATGACATTATTTCACATTGGGTTAATGGGTCAGTTTCCCTGCAGTAACTGACAAATCCAGGATTTCCATCTGAGACACAATAGACTAACCAAAAATGTCTGTCTGAGAATTTGGGGTTTTAATTTGAGGGACAAAGGTTGAAATTCTTTGTGATGAGGTGGCATTGATCCCATTATTCTGGAGAGACCATAAACTCTCACTCTGGAACATTATCTTTTTTTTTTGGTCAGAAGTGGGACTTGAACTCTGGGCTGGGGCGCTGTTCCTCAGTTCTTCAGCTCAAGGCGAGCGCTCTACTGCTTGAGCCACAGCACCACTTCCAGTTTTCTAGTGGTTTATTGGAGATAAGAGTTTCACGGACTTTCCTGCCCAGGCTGGCATTGAACCGTGATCCTCAGATCTCAGCCTCCTGAGTAGCTAGGATTACAGACATGAGCCACTGGCTCCCACTAACATTATCTTTTTGTTTCTTTTTTTTTTTTTTTTTTGTCAGTTGTGGGGGCTTGAACTCTGGGCCTGAGCACTGTTCCTCAGCTCTTCAGCTCAAGGCTAGCACTCTACCACTTGAGCCACAGCGCCATTTCTGGCTTTTTTCTGCTTATGTGGTGCCTCATGCATGCGAGGCAAGCACTCTACCACTGGGCCAACTTCCCAGCCTACATTATCTTTATTTCTTACTCTCGACCCACACATTCAACTCTTCTTTGTAGCAACCCAAAGATCCTTTCAAAATTTATTTGTGCATTTGTTTGAGGATTTTTTTATTTGGTTTGTGGCTTTACATTTCTATAGCTTGTGTTCTGTTTCTCATAAGAATTATTTTGAATAAGAAGAATAAATAAATATTAGAAAGGAGGCTTTTACAGCTGAAATTTCTGATGTGTGGAACTGGTCTAGTGGAAAGGAGGCACCGTCTGGATGTAGTGGTACATGCCTCTGATCCCAGCCACCTGAGAGCCTGAAATTGGAAGTATCACTGTTTCAGCATCATATAGGCAAAAAAAGGTCATACAGCAAGAAATGCTAGGTGTGGTAGTCCATGCCTGTCATCCCAGGCATTCTGAGAAAGCTAAAATAGGAGGACTGCAGGCCAGACCGCCCAGGCTAAAAGCAAGACATTATCTCACAAAAATAATGAGAGCAAAAAGGACTGGAAACATGGCCTAAGTAGTAGAGCAATTGCCTTCCCAGCAAATGCAAAGCCCTGAGTTCAACCCCTACTACCTCCTGGGAGGCTTTCTATGGGATATCACTACAGCTGATTAAATGATTCCTATTTTCTAGTTCATATGGTTGTCATGTGATCCAGGCTGTCTAACTAATGGTCTAACTAAATCTTAGAGGCTTACTAAATGAATTAACTTAGGATAGGATAGATTCCTGGCCCCAAGTTCATTCAAGATGTTTCAACTGTGAGAGTTTTGTCTGAATTCTGGCAAAGCAAGAATTCTACCAGCAGCAGTCATGGCAATGCAAGCAGAGAATTCACCTAAGAAGCAATTGACAGAGAAAAGCACAGACAAGAAATAGAGACAATGAAATTTCAGCTAAACACTTTGGTCTAGCCAGACCTGGATCTTTTTTTTCGGGGGGGTGGGGTGTCCAGTTGTGGGGCCTGAACGCTGAGCCTGGGTGCTGTCCAGCTCAAAGCTTGAGCTTTTCAGTTCAAGGCTAGAGCTCTACCACTTGAGCCACAGTGTCACTTCGGCTTTTTTCTTTTTGCTTATGTGGTGCTGAGGAATCGAACCCAGGGCCTCACACATGAAAGGCAAGCGCTCTACCGCTGAGCCACCTTCGCAGCCCCCCAGACCTGGATCTTATCTAGATGCAATGACTTCTGGCACCCCAAATAAATCTTTCTTTGTAAAGCAACATATTATTATTATTATTACTACTACTACTATTACTATTACTACTATTACTATTATTATTTGTTCAGTTGTGGGACTTGAACTCAGGGCTTGGGTACTGTCCCTGAGCCTCTTTGTGCTCAAGGCTAGCACTCTACCACTGAGGCCACAGCACCACTTCCAGTTTTTTAGTTTGGAGGGACTTTTCTGCCTGAGCTGGCTTTAAACCATGATCCTCAGATCTCAGCCTCCTGAGTACCTAGGATTACAGGTATGAGCCACTGCCCCCAGTGACCAACTTGTTTTGTTTTTTTTTTTAATATATCTTGGATACTTTTAGTTTTTAGCCAATGATGCAGATGCTGTCTGGTGTATCATGACAATACCTTAGCAATTTGAATTTGGATACACTATTATGTTTGAATATAGATAGACTTTAACGATACATTTAAAGGTCCCGAGGGATTGGTTGGCTGGTTAGTTGATTGTTTGGATGCCTACCACGTTTGATATGCTTTGGTTTATCCTTCTCATCATTCAAGAAATGAACCGAACCCTCTCTTGCATAGCGTCATCCAGCTATACGTAACAGTCCCCTAAAACACAGTGACTTAATCCCATTTATCATGTCACACACTCCATCACGGATCAGGAGTTGGTTATTTATTCCAGTTTCTGGCATCTTGTGGCTTTCCTCAACTCTAGACTTATAGAGCCTTCTCATTCTACCCATGGGGAAAGAGGGGAGACCCTTCAGGAGGCGTACGTGACTTGTACCTGCATTCTATTAAACACTGTTCACTCCCTAACTGCCAAGGGAATGAAAATGATACGTTTGTTAGTACCCAGGTAGACAAGCAGAACATGGATAATGGGTCAAGATACTCATCAATTTCTAAAAGTCTTCATCTTAGATCAGATAGAGAGCTGCCTCATTGATGTGCTACCACACTATTGCCTTACAGACTGCAATAAAAACCAATAAAGTGCCTTTCATCTTGTTGAGTACAAGACTTCTTTTCTTTTCCTTCCTTTTTTTCCTTGTTACAAAATTTAAATGCACTGAGTCCTCAAAATATGCTAGTCGATTCAATAGAAGTAAATGACTATCTGATTCTACCTCAGTTAAAGCATCCAAGTTCAAGGTCAGCAATAGTTTCTTAAACACTTCTCATAATGCCACGTTGTACCAAGAAATGACAAGCACCAATATCTCACATTTGAGGCCTGGAGGATCAAGGTTCAAAGCAAGTCTGTAAAGAAGAGTTCTTGAGATTCCATCTGCAATGAACCAGCCAAACATTACTTGGAGACACGGCTCAAGTGGTAAAGCACCAGGAGTGTCCACGAAAGATAAAGGAGAGTATAAGGTTATAAGTTTCTAAGTTCAAACTTTGATATGAGCACAGAAAGATTTTTTAAAATTATATATATGTGTATGTATGTGTATATATACATATGTGTATATATACATGCATATATATGTATAAATACATATATACATATAAATGCATGCATATATACATGCATATATATGTATAAATACATATATACATATAAATACATATATGTACATATATATGTATAAATACATATATATATATGCATGTATATATATGTACATATATGTTTGCCTGCTCATGGCTATTTCTTCTGCTCTTCCTTGAGGCTTCGATTGTCTACTGCAGAACTCTGGACATAGTAAGTGTAAATAGCTACTGCAGTGAGTAAGCAATTGACTGAATAATTCAGTGAACTAATAGGATACTGACTCTGAAGTTTTCTAAATCAAGTTGAGTTCATTATTTAGATCATTAGAGCAACTGGAAATCAGTAGCTGTCCTTTTATCCTCTGAAGCCTCCTGCAGGTGTTTGCTCCAGACTCAACACTGGCCTAACTGGAGCTGAGGCCACGTAGATGAAAGACTCCAGGGTCAGCCCTTGATTGAACACTAACTGGCTGTATGTCTTGAGAGACTGGATACCTCCCAGGGCTTTGTTCCTCCTCCTCCTCTGAATCATACCCTTTAAGTGTCATTCATGTGGTACTCACACACCAGCTACCCTAGTGCACTGTCTTGCATTAGTGACATCTTTCAGATTCTCACATAAGTTCTTTATCTGGGGAGGAATTTTCATATTGGTTGCAAAAAAAAAATACATACAGTCAGGTGTTTTTTACTTTGTTCTATCTCATTGTCTAATGAAACCACCTTTGTCATACACAAAGATTTGATGAATTCTCCTACATTGCATAGACACTTTAATATAAACACTGGATCGAACATTCTAGCCAGGCTTCCCTCCTCCCCCATTAGAGAGTACCATTCAGATGCAGGGAGAAAAAGGCAGTACATACTACCAAAGAAAGGAATACAAGATTTGAGAACAGAGACAAAATTAAATAAATTGTTGAGGAATTTTTTTTAACAAAAGGACCATCTTAGCTAGACGCTGGTGGTTCATGCCTGTAATGCTAGCTACTCAGGAAGCTGAGATCTGAAGATCATGGTTCGAAGCCAGCCCCAGCAGGAAAGTCCATGAGACTCTGATCTCCAATTAACCATCTAAAAACTGGAAGTGGAGTGCAGCTCAAAGTGGTAGAGCGTTAGTCTTGAGCACAAAAGCTCAAGGACAGCATCCAGGGCCTGAGTTTAAGCCCCAAAACAAAAACAAAGAGACCATCTTTACCGTTTATTGGTCATGTGACTTTAACAAGTTGCTTAACCTCTCTGAGCCACAGTTTTCTCCTCTGTAAAATGAGAATAACAATTGTATCTACCTGTATTTACCTGTCACACAGGTAAAATGCTTAGAACTGCCTGCTGCCAGTAAATACCTAATAAATGTGATCTATCAAGGTTATGATTATTGCTGCTTTTGTTGCTATTGCTGTAGCTATTGTTTCTTATAATGTATAATGATGTAGTAAGAAATACATCAAATACTACATTAAATGGATATTTTTAAATCGTTTCTGAAAGTGAGGTAGATAGATCTCGAAGTATTTTTTAAAGGCACTAAATAAATTCAAGTACTGTCATTTACAGAATTATAATTCTGTTCATCCAGATGCAAAGCAATTACACTGATGGGCTACATTGTACTTGTTTGTCATTGGACTGAACCTGGTAAGTGTGAAATTACTACTTTCTAAATACCACTGCTACTTCCCACGGGGGCACAAGTGCATGCGGGCATAACTGCTCATTCCATAGTTTCATGAGTGAGAAACTCAAACCTGAGATTCGGAACCAAGTGTCTGCTACAGATTCAACAATCTGTAGCAAAAGATCCATTTTCAAAGAAGAGGAGCCAGAGGATTGCTTGATATTTGCCTTTTTACAGGACGGAGGGACCCATTTTTCAAGCCCTTTAAAATGAGAAAATAAGTCTAAAAGCCCTAAGATGGGACTGATAAAGGATCTGTGAGATTCTGGGGACAAATAATGCTTCTTCAGGATGACTGAAATGATAAAAATGTTCTCTGCAATTTGGAAGGAGAGGGAATAGGAGGGAGAGAAGGGAGGATAGAATATTTCCATGTTGTTCATCCACTTGGCCAGAGAAAAGCCAAAGAGCAGCCTTGTTGGAACCATAGTGTCCAGGCAAGTTCTAGAACAGGAGCAGCTCCATCTTACACGTGACGCTCTGAATCCCTCCATCCCCCAAACAGTAAGAATGCTTAATTAACTCCACATTTTTTAAAGCATTCTCATCTTTTGAAATGTCATTATTTTTCATCTTTTTGCCTCTGGGTAAATCCTCCTATTTTGGCAGGAGGAAATGAAGGCAGGTTCCAGAAAATGCTTAGCCTCCTAGGAGACGTCTCCTCGCAGCCTGTCAATGAGTTTTTGACCAACTGAAGGAGCCACCTCCCGGCCTACACATGGCAGTGGGGGCAAAGTGGCTTCATCCCTTCCAGCTGCCAAAGTTACATTGTGCATAGCTCTCCCTGGAGCCAGCCGGTGCCCAGCACAGGCTCATTCATTGAGCCTTGGAATCATCCAGAAGGGACACAGCAATCAAAGCATGCTTCTAAATTGGTCTTGAGTTGTTTGGATCTGAACCTGCCTCCCCTTTCTCTTTCCCCTCCCTTTCCAGTGGTCTGGGCAGGTTCCGCTGAGGGCCACTTCTCTACTTACTTGGCATCATGTTCCTTTGCTGACTCTTCACACCATGAGCAAAAAGACTCTTTCCAAATAGGGTCCAAGCAATGGATTATAAAGGATTCTTCTATGGTTTTGCAAGATTAAGTAGTTCTACATAAAAATGATTTCATTTGGAGTTATGTCTTTATTTGACTTCAGGTTTTCTTTAATTTCACAACTCTATTAAAGACTCACCAGTGCCCAAATTAAGCGGGAAAGAATGAAAATTCCCTACTGAACTGCTTTCCCTCCTCTGGTTCCTATGGCACCTTAAATTTTACTTTTCTATTTACTAGATAGCAGACTCTTTACTCTATGTCTTTCTTTTGCACTACCGAATAAATACTTTAAAGGCAATGTATTTTAGTCATCTTTTTATGCCTAAAGCCAACCAACTATCTAGCAGTCAGCTAAGAAAGACCCAGTACATGTTGTGGGATAGAAATTTTGCCCATCCATAGCAACCAATTTAGTGTCCTCAGGCATAGGTTGTATTCCTAAGTCTTTTTAGTTCCTTCTCATTAATACTTTATGCCTGCCTGCTCTTTCCTCAAGAACTGCCCACCCCCACAGTCCTGCAACACAAGCTTTGCTTAAAAGCATAAAAGGAAATAATTCATTCTATGAAAAGGAAGAAAGAAGTGTGAAGTTAACAATTATGATACTGAGATTTCCTTCCTTCTTCACTTGTATACCCTGTCCCTCTCCTTGTTTATTCAAATAAGATTCTCCATTCTCTGTACTAGTAAAAAGAACCAGCAGAGTAGGTAATAGATGATGGTCTAAATAACTGCACATTTGCTGAAACTGACTTAAGGCTGAAGTCATACTCCTTCCTGATAGGACCTTGGAAACGTCACTCAACCTGTTTGATGCAGTGTTTGTCTACCTGCAACGTCTACCTCACCGAGCCATAGAGCTGGTACTTGGATCACACAAGTTGCTCCACAACCTGAAAAATCATAAAGCCATTCATGCATCTAAATGCACATGAAATTCTATTTGGACTGGATTATGTAATGAAAGGGCATGGTGAGTAAGTTCGCATGACACTCATAGTTGATGTTCTGCCAAGTAAATATTAAACTCTGTCTCTAGTTGCCGAGACTGAACCAAGTGACAATGTGAAAAGGCAGTCCTGCCACACACAAGGAGCAGAGAAAGCTGGCTCAAACACAACATGGCTGATTCCTCCACAGATAATCAAGAGTTGAAGAACTCACAGCAAGGGCACGGGGACACCTTCCACCACTGTGACCCATATGGTGGGAAAAACGAAGGTTGCTTGTGCCAAATGCAGATCCAATTAAAACTTGGAAAGGTTACTCCATTATCGCATTTGCAGCCATAATTAAATTTGCGAACAGGGAAGAGCTGCCAAGCTCGCCTGTTTTGGAAGAAGGGACATCTGTTAACATTAGCATGGACATAGACTTGGGGGAAGTCACGAAAATTCTGCTTCAAAATGAGCATTCAAAAGAAATGATAGTTTATTTTAAGGCTCTGAATGCCAAGCCCTCTCTGTTATTTTCATGTGTCCCCATTTCCTTATAACATCACTTAATTTGTGATTTTTGCTTTGAGATGGATAACTTTTCTTCATTTCTAATGTCAAAGTTTTTAGGGATTAGAACATACCTGTTAACTACCATGTCACCAAGGGAAATGATTGATAATCTTGTGTAAGAAGCTTCCAGAAAGACTCTTGCATCACATATGGAACCATCAAATGGTGTTGGAATTATAGACGACTTGAGCCAACTAGCTACTGGAGGCAGCACATTTGAGGGCTCTGAAGAATGCAGTTAAATAATGAGGCTAAGCTACCATTCCATAATTTGAGCTAGGTCATTCACAGATTCCTTTGAACCTAAACAAGAATACAGTGACCTTACATGGTAGGCCGCAGCATCATCATTCTGCAGAAAAATAAATTAAGATTATGGAACATTAAGTGACATAGTGACATGACATCTCACTGCCAAATAATAGAAAGACTAAGACTTTTTAAAGTCCTACTTTAGCATACTCATTTAATCTATGTTACATAAATGCATGCCAAAAGAAATCATTCATTCACCATAAAGAATTAAATGTTTTTTGTCCAAATTTTTCTCGAGTATAATACTGAAAGGGTAAATTTAAAAAAAAAAAAATGTTCCTGGTTCATGGATGAACTTCTGAACTGAATAAGAGGAATCAAAACAGTGGTTTCAAAAGCAGCAATAATAAATCTGATGCTGGATTATGAAGCAAACAAAATATATTTGAACACTGAAATTGAAAATACTAAAACAAGGAGGGAGGGAGGGAGGAGGAGGAGGGGGAGGGGGAGGGGGAGGGGGGAAGGAGGGGGAGGGGAGGGGGGAAGGAGGGGGAGGGGAGGGGGGAAGGAGGGGGAGGGGGAGGAGGACGACGACAACAACAGCAGCAGCAGCGGTGGCGGCGGCAAAAAAAAAGTTGAAACCTGAAAGATGAGTTTGGCGCACACTTTGCCAAAATCAATCCACAACATGTGGAAAAGATGTGGCTGAACTGGGTTTTTCCTAACATTTCTTTCAAGCTCAAAACGTCATGCCAGGCACCGGTGGCTCACCCCTGTAATCCTAGCTACTCAGGAGGCTGAGATCTGAGAATCACAATTCAAAGCCAGCCCGGGCAAGAAAGACCATGAGACTCATATCGCCATTAACCACCAGAAAACCGGAAGTGAAGCTGTGGCTCAAGTGGTAGAGTGCTAGCCTTGAGCTGAAGAGCTGAGGGATGACAGCACCCAGGTCCTGAGTTCAAACTCCATGATCAGAAAAAAAAAAAGCTTCATGATTTCCACAAGGGCCATTATGTTGGAACCATGCCTTCTATCTCCTTCATGTGTTATTACCAGGTCTGAACCTGCAGCACTTTAGAGGCTTCATATATCCAGACATTGTGCCTACCATCATCCCTACTGTAATTCAGCTCCTAGACCATCCAACAACTCACAGAGAATCTTAAGTGACCTAGGCATAAAAAAAAAAATTGGCTCTGAAATTTGTTTCAGATCAACAAGAGAGATCTTGGCTGGCAGTGTCTTAAAAAAGAGACGGCAAATGGTTAGGCAGAATCAGTTTTATCTTAAGACAGTATTTCATTGTATGTGAAATGTTAGCTTCAAAGTGACAAGACAAGAAACTTAAAATTAAGAGGATTGTGGAACAGATTAAAAAGCCAGAATTGCCAAAGAGGAATATGTTGGAATTTCTGAAACAAAAGCACAAAAAGCCAGAATTGCCAAAGAGGAATATGTTGGAATTTCTGAAACAAAAGCACAATGTTCTGAAAGTTTGCCTTTGGCACATTTGGCCTTATTTGATCCTCACAGAAACGCTATGAAATGAAAAAGAGTGCTGCCTGGCTCTGGTGACTTCACGCTTTTCATCCTGGCTAATCAGGAGGCTGAGATTTGAGGATCATGGTTCTAAGCCAACTGTGACAGAAAAGTCCATAGATTCTTATTTCCAATTAACCAGCAAAAATCCAGAAATGGGGGTGTGGCTCAAGTGATAGAGCACCAGCTTTGAGTATGGAAAAAAAAAAAAACAAGGAGAATATTCTGGCCCCTAGTTCAAGCCTCAGCCCCAAAATAGTGGGTTTTTTTCCTTTAAGGACTAAAAGAGGAGGTACCTTAAGAAATATCCCTTAGAGGACTTGGGAGTCTCTTTTATGGATAGGCATATGTTTTAATCCCATGGTAGCAGTAGCAGAATACTTACAATTTCTCTTAACATGACTATTTCAAGTGACCACCAATATTTAATCAAATAGTCACTGTGTCACCCCCAGAAAAGAGACAACTGAAGATTCAAGATGTGTATCAGCAGGAATAGTATTCTGTCTTTCTGAGTCTCTTGCTAAGGGCCAAAACAATACAACAGAGTGTTCTGATCAAAGTTCAAGTTGATCAAGTTATTATGAAAAAATTCTTATTAAAATCCAGCTGACACAGGAAAAGTATAGGTGATTCAATGAATTGTTTTGCCTTGGGACACTTTCCTCCCTGAAGTCATAATCATGATGACATGTGTATTTACACTGTCTGCAGCACACTCCAATAAGGTGCAATGTACAAAAACAAATTTCTCCAGTCATACTAATAGAAGTTCTGTGAAGTATCATCTACAAGCCTTTCCATGTTTTACCTAGGAAAGTCTCATAAGGCTTCAAAACCTGAGCACTACTCTGAGAGCATTTCTGACGCCTGGTTCTGGTTCAGTTGTCTTTTGTTACTGTTTCCCTTACAAATTATGTTTATTAGCTTGCTGTCTGTATCATCAGATGATAAACTCCTAAACATCCTAAGGGGCCATGTCTAATTTCTCTGTGTCCTGGTATCCTGCCACTTAGAAGATGATTAGATGGAGGGAAGAAAGGACTAGGGGAGGGGAGGGAAATGAGCCAGTTAAAATACTAGGAAATGTGTGTTTGATCAACACTGTAGAATATTCAACAGAATCTATACTTTGACTATGCTTAAATCCAACCAAACTGCTTTCTCTGGAAACAAAGACTTTCAAATCAGGAGTAGGATGAGGTCTTAAAAACCATCTGGTCCATCCATGCCTAAATAGTCCAGATGTGGGTTCATGGAAAGCTTCATTTAAGAAAAAAAATAAATAAAACAGTAAAAAAGGCAATACATAACAACAAAAAAATCTCCCCCTATGGAAATTCCCATCTCATTCCCTTGCCCTGACTCTCAGAAAGTAGATGGATGTCAAGGAACTCTGAAAACTACCACTTAAACAAACTTGTCCTCCTTCTTACTAAATGTTCTTCTCCACCCTTCCACTGCCCAAATCTTCCTCCTAACACATTTTGGACTACAGAAACAGAATGTCCACTTCACACTTCAAAATCTCTGTCTCATTTTTTCAATGCTACAACAAAGTGTCCTGCTGCTAGCTTCTATGACACCCAGTCTTTTAATGGCATTGGTCTGAACCAAGCTCATTGGCTCTGGACTTAATAAACTCTCTCAAGTGCTAGTGTCTTTCAGCCTGACAATTTAAATCCTTTTGTGAGCAGACAGAGAAAGAACAGACAGACAGAGAAATATACTCACAAAGAGAGACTGCAGAAAAATACCAGCATGCAAAAATTGCAGATAAATGATCTCCAAGACTGTCATTGATGAAGATAATGAATAGCTCAATGGCAAATAAAATCTCTTTGAGAAGACTAATTGAGATACCACTGTTGTTAATGTTCTGGCACCTTTAGGAGTAATGAACACAACTTACATTCATGAAATACTCAAGATGTACACTTAAAAATACTTAGACTTCCTATTCAGCATTCAACACCCAGGCTTAAGAAGAAAAAGAAAGAAGGAAAGAAGGAAAGAAAGAAAGAAGGAAAGAAGGAAAGAAAGAAAGAAAGAAAGAGAAAAAGAAAGAAAGAAAGAAAGAAAGAAAGAAAGAAAGAAAGAAAGAAAGAAAGAAAGAAAGAAAGAAAGAAAGAAAGAGAAAGAAAGAAAGAAAGAAAGAGAGAAAGAGAGAAAGAGAGAGAAAGAGGGTGGGAGGGAGGGAGGGAGGGAGGGAGGGAGGGAGAGAGAGAGAGAGAGAGAGAGAGAGAGAGAGAGAGAGAGAGAGAGAGAGAGAGAGAGACATAAACAGGTCTATCAGTGGTCTTGTTTCTTATTTGCTTATTTCATTTTACTCCCAGATACTGCAAGGACCAACTTCAACCCAATCCTCTATAAGGATGCTACATTTTCTGATTTTTCTAAACCTGATCACATTCTGAATTTACATAACAAACTTGGCAAGCTGCCCACAAGATGACTTGCATTGACTTGCAATTGTGTACATTTAAAAGAGATTGTCCCATACAATGAGATTATAAACTACTTGAGAGTGAGGGGATAATGCCTTACATTTATCTTGTCTTATCCATTAACAGCTGCTGGTATAGTGAAAGGCACAACACAGGTGCTTGATATAAACTCTTTCATAGGAATGTAATGAGAAACTTGGAGGCTGAGAAACTTTGATCCTGTCTTCCCTTCTGCACCTAACAGAAACACTCTCTGGGAGCTCTCTCAGCTTATGAATTATTGATTTTTCTTTTTTTACAGGTGCCACCTTTTTCTATGAAGATATGGGCACTGACAGCCAAGCACCATGCATAACTCTAATCAACAACAATTGTGGTCTTATCCTAATCAGAAACCATTGTGTCGTTCCCATGGATCCCCAGAATGACAATCATCTCCCCATTGTTAAATGGTGAATGCACCATAATAGCATCAAAGCAGAAAACTGCCCCCAAAGTGTTCTCTGAAGTAATCACGCCAAAAGATTAGGTACCAGCAGGTAATTTGGCCTTATCTTTCTTTGGAAAACTTAGAAGAGACTTGAAGTTGAATAAATCTCCATGAACAATTGTAAGAACAAATCACCCAGGGCAATTTGATGTCTTTCTATCTTCATACACAGGGAGGAGATCATTTTACAGTCATGATTTTCATATTCTCTGGGCTCTGTGATTCTATTAGAATGAATGACCGTCCCCTTTTCCCACCCCAAACAGCACATCTGAATTGATCTAGATGTAGAATTTCCCAGAGGTATGAAATATTGGCATTAAATTAATTCCTTTCCTATTTCCTGAAAGATGTTGGAATCTAAGACATGCCCAGAGGAATGATAGAAGATATTTTAGAAAAAAGGAAAGAAAGAAAAAGGGTAAAGCCAAGAAGAGATAGCATTTGTCAGGATTGCTTGGATAGATTTCTTTTTAATAATTATTTTTAGCTCCTTAGATGAGCTACATCACTTACTTATGCATCAAGCACCTACTTTATGCAAATAACTGTGCTGAGAAATTCAGAGGATATGAACATGAAAATCTGTTCCAAACTATAAGCAATGTAATTTAGAAGAAAATATCACAATCCACCAAAACAATAAAAAAAATGCAGCATTAGACATTAGGCATAGAAAGGACCAGGGTGTTTTATCTGGATACACTGGTGTTTTTGCCCCTGAGATTCCATAGATTATGATTCACTAGGTTTGATAACACTTAAGAATCTGTCCATGCTTATGAAGCTCAGGTGGTTCTTATAGTCAAATCTGGAAGAGAAATTAGAATTTAAATAGAGGATAGGACAATTCACATGTGTACTGATAGACCAGTCAGAAAAGGATTGGGGAAGGTATGGCTATTGATCTACCTCATCATCAGGAATAAATAAGATTCATATAATCGAAGAAGTGTGGAGGTAGGGATATCCCAGTCACAGAGATCAATCTGAACAAAGCAGAAAGGTAGATATCACAAAGGATGTCAGGAAAAGAAGGAAACCTATCAAGAAAGGAAGATTAGAGCCAACATATAGAGGATTATGGGTGAGGTTAGACTTTAAACACCAGGGACTTGGCTATGGTGAACATGGGTCTGCAGGTGCTTTTGCTGTATATCATTTATTTCTACTTGACAAAGAAACTTTAATACATTACTCCTGTTACCATTACTTCTTTAATATTTTACAAGTAAAATGCTTAAGAGATATTCTAAAGCCCAAGTGCTGAGGCTCAATAAACAAGACTACTCCTTAAGGGATTAAGGAGTTAGGAAGAACGAACTTGGATTACAAAATGGAAATAATCATCATGAAGTATCAGTAAATTAAGTATCAGTATGATACTTAAGTATGAAGTCTGAAATACAAAGCCAGAGTAGCAATTAGACTACTTTATATACAAAAGATTCCCAGTGAGAATGAGTAATACAGGGTAGAGACGATAAGTCACTAGATCCAACACACACACACACACACACACACACACACACACACACACACACACACACACACACACACTGAAATCTCGGAAGAGTACAAAGATGGCTCTCCTGCATTCATTATTGGAATAAGAGAAAGAACTGTAAGCTGACTGCAGGTTTGCCTCCAATTCTCCTTGTTATCTGCTTTTCTTCCACAGCATGGCTTATTAAGGTTGCCTTGTAAGGGTCTCTTAGGATTTAGAAAAAGCCCCTAGACCAAGCAAGGAAACTGAGTCAGGAATTTAACCCCTTACGAGGAACTCAGGAATTAAACCTGTTACCCGGAACTGAGGAATGCAGTAACAGGTAACTGCCATTGTAAAAGTGCCCTGTTTTAAAAAAGTTGATGCTATCATATTACTGGAACTTTGCAGCTTGCACTTGCTCGCAGTTTTTGCCTTCATCCGCCTAGCTTGTGTTCATGCTTGGGATCACAGTTAGCTTCCGAGTCTGAACTGTGTCCCTAGCCGGTCAGCTCTTGCGACACCTCAATAAACTTCTTCAAACTCTAAAGCCGCATCGATGGACTCATTCTCAGACCCCATGACAGCCTGTCTCCTCTATACATTTATTATATACCTTGGAAACCCACTTTGTCTCTCAGAAACACCAGTTCCTTATGTAAAGGAAGGGGAAGAGAGAAGTCTACTTTACAGGGCCATCGTGATGCTAAAAGCTGGTGTGTAAAATGATCATTTCAAGCTGTTGATATCATCTCAGGTAAGGTGAATTCACATTTGTTTCTCAGATGGAGGATTTTCATCAGGGCTACGTAATCAGTTCAGTTCATTACTGTGTGGTATCTATGATTATGCCACAGTTAATCTTTGGAAATTGCTGTTGGTCAGCATTTAAGCTATAGCATTTGGTCAAGATGAACTAAAATCTTTAATCAAGCAAAGTCTCTTTTAATGGATTAAGAATATGTGAACATCCTTTCCCTTATCAGTGTTCCAAATTGTGTTCTATGTTCTCTTATTAGTTTAAAAAAAAAAAGTGAGCTGAGGACACAAAAATACTTTCCAGTGGGCTGGGAAGGTGGCGCAATGGTAGAGGGCTTACCTAGCATGCATGAAGCCCTGGGCTCAATCCTTCAATACCGCATAAACAGAAAAAGCTGGAAGTGGCTCTGTGGCAGAGTGCTAGTCTTGAGCAAAAAAGAAGCTCAGAGACAGTGTCCAGGCCCTGAGTTCAAGCCCCAGAACTGGCAAAACAAAACAAAACAAAACAAAAACCAGCAAAACTTTGCAGTAAAACAAAAATATTTTTTTCCAGTTAAATCAAGTTATACATTTTTTGTTTTTGTTTTTGTCAGTCATAGGGCTTGAACTCTGGGTCTGAGCACTGTCCCTTACCTCTTCAGCTCAAGGGTAGGGCTCTATCACTTGAGCCACAGCGCCACTTCTGGTTTTCTGGTGGTTTCTTGGAGATAAGAGTTTCAGGGCCTTTCCTGCCCGAGCTGGCTTTGAACCACAATCCTGAGATCTTAGCCTCCTTAATAGCTAGGATTACAGGTGTGAGCCACCAGTGCCCAGCGGAATTTTTTAAGTCTTACATTTTCTAGGCAAGGAAGTACTCTGCCACTTGAACCACATACATCCAGCCCTTTTAGGTTTGTTTGTCTGATCAAGGTCCTGTGCTTTTGTGGGATCTGGAGGCAGACTATGATCCTTCTAACTCTGCCTTCTAGTGTAGCTGGTATTATAGATAGGCATTTGCTGCCATTGTCCATCCAGCTTGTTCTTTGAGATAGGATCTCACTGACTGGCCTTGAACCACCATTCTATCTCTGTTTCCCAGCTAGATAGGATTACAGGGATGAGGACTTGTGTGTGGCCTGATTTTTAAATTTTATTTTTTTGCCAGTCATGGGACTTGGACTCTGGGCCTGGGCACTATCCCTAGGCTCCTTTTGCCCAAGGCTAGTGCTCTACCACTTGAGCCGCAGTGCCACTTCTGACATTTTCTGTGATTAGTTGGAGATGAGTCTCATGGACTTTCTTGCCCAGGCTGGATTCAAACTATGATCCTCAGATCTCAGCTTTCTGAGTAGTTCGGATTACAGGTATGAGCCACTGGTGCCCCCCTTGAAATATATGCTTTAATATGCAACTGCCCCAGGGCCTGTGATAGATGACTCTGTGAAATAACTATCCAAGGCAGGATAAACAGTGCTTCTTAAATGTATTTAACCAGGGAAATCTGCCCCATCGATCATCTCTTTAAGAGAAGGAAAGGACTTTGCTGAACCAGGTAAAACACTGCTGCTCCACCTCCACTGTGGGAAATGTAATGCACAGCTATGTCTGATTGATAAATGAAGTCCTCAACCATTTGCTCCTCTGGGCGGGGCATGGTGAGTGAAGGAAAGACCAACCAATGACCTGGGAGCCAAGGACAGGGGGTGAGGCCCACCTTTCAGTCATCTAAATTTGCCCCTCTGTCACTTCTGACAATGCAGTGGATAGCTAGAAGGAAAGTCTCCCCACTCCTTCCTAATCCTAAGATTATTCCCTCAGAGGCAGCATGACTCCGATAGCTTGATATAAAAGAGTCTTTTCGTAAGATCCTGAACTGTTTACTATCCTTTCCTGCCCCCTGGGCTATTCTTATAAGCTCTTACCTCTATTTCCTTTTAAAAATACCACCCACTCCCAGCATGATGCCTGCTTCCTTTCAGTGATGGGAAACAAGCTTCCAGTTTCTGTGGATGACCCACTGTCCACTCCTTTGAATAGATGCTCAGCCTTCCTCCCCCTTTGGCCCCCTACACACATCCTCAGGCCTTGCATTGCACAGGGGTTCTCATGAAAGATCTCCAACAAAGGAAACCTCACTGCAATGGAATCAGTGCCTTCCAGTGCTGCCTAGGCAATGAACTCCCTGGTACCTGCAAAAAAGAGGACACACACATACACACACACACACACACACACACACACACACACACACACACACACACACACACACACACACACACACACACACACACACACACGAAACACATAATGTGGATCCATTTTTATGACAGTAATTCTAACAGTGATGATAAGAAATGGTACCATGTAAGCATTTGACGCCCGAAACTCCACTAGGGTAAAAATCAAATCTAATTTTCATCAGAGCTCTCTCTCTGTGAAGATCCCACAGAACAGAGCAAAAGCCCCTGGTCCACTTGCAATCAGATTACTCTATCTGGTATCCTGCAGTCTCATATGCCTCTGCTGAACAGAAGTCTCATGTGGTACTAGAACGACATGTTTTGTTCTAATTCAGGAAAGAAGATAGAGTGTGTGGTATAAAATAGGTTGGTGGTGCATGCAGAAAAGATATCAGTTCTATATTTAAAAATTGATGCAGTGAATTTTAATAGTATTTCACTACATGACTCAAGGGATTCTCAAATCAGGCCTGTATATTACCAAGTAAGATTTCCAAAGGAGCTCAACCTGGAAGAAATTTTAGTGAATGATTATAAAAAGAAAATCTACTTTTCCCTCTGTTTTGTTTTTAACTGAGGCTTGCGCAATAAACTAAATACAATAATACTGAGTCATAACCCACAGTGCAGATTCGAGTCCTGGGCCTAGTCACCAGCTACTCATCTGCAGGTTGCTTTGCATTTGTTTGGTTTGGTTGATGTTTTTGATGGATTGTTTTGTGTGTGCATATCCTAAAGCTTGAAGACAGGACCTAGATGCTGTTCTTGAGCTTTTCTGTTCAAAGCTTGAGCTCTACCACCTGAGCCATGGCTCCACTTACAGCTTTTTTTATTTTTTGGTGGTTAATTAAAGAATCTCATGGGCTGGCTTTGAACTTCGATCCTTCCAGCCTCCTGAGAAGCCAGGATTACAGCCATGAGTCACCAGCACCAGGCTTGTTGGATCTAAGTTTTGCCATCTGACCCAGAACAATAACCAATATCCAAGTGGGGGGAGAAAACTCCCTGCCAATGAACTAACTCAGCTCAATAGCTTTAAGGTCTAGACATGTGGTGCCCAGATTAAAAAAATATGTATTAAAGACAAAAAAGGAAGGAAGGAAGAAGGAAGGAAGGAAGAAGGAAGGAAGGAAGGAAAGGAAGGAAGGAAGGAAGGAAGGAAGGAAGGAAGGAAGGAAGGAAGGAAGGAAGGAAGGAAGGATGGAAGAAAGGAAGAAAGGAAGAAAGAAAGAAAGAAAGAAAGAAAGAAGGAAGGAAGGAAGGAAGGAAGGAAAGAAAGAAAGAAAGAAAGAAAGAAAGAAAGAAAGAAAGAAAGAAAGAAAGAAAGAAAGAAAGAAAGAAAGACTCTACTACCTCAATTCAAATCAAAAGTTAGTATCATAGCTGAGTGTTGGTAGCTCACACCTATGATCCTAGCTACTCAGGAGGCAGAGAAGTACAATTCAAAGCCAGTCCCAGCAGACTAAACCTCAAGAGAATCTTTTCTCCAATAAGCCAGCAAAAGTCAGAAGTAGAGATAAGGTTCAAGTGGTAGCATGCCATCGTTGAGTGAAAAGGCTAAGGGAAAGCAGGAGGCCCTGAGTTCAAACCCTAGTAATAGTATTAAAAAAAATAGTAGTTTCACAAAGCAGCATACCTACACATGAACAGCACTGAGCAAAGGATGAGCAAAGAACATCTTGAAATCTAATCAGGTAAATATGATTAGTATGTTTTGTGTATAACTGACAGGGTGACAAACCTCTGAACCGTCAGAGGTAGAACTCTAATAGATAAACTAAGATGAAAGCATTAGCTCCTGCAGGAAACTGGTGGCTCACCAGTGTAATCCTACCTGCTCAGGAGGCTGAGATAGGAGGATTGTGATTCAAAGCCAGCCTGGGCAGGAAAGTCCATGAGACTCTCATCTCCAATTAACCACCAAAAAACTAGAATTGACGCTGTGGCTCAAAGTGGTAGATCATTAGCCTTGAGCAAAAGAGCTCTGGGACAGTTCTCAGGCCCTGAGTTCAAGCCCTATGACTGACAATAATAACAATAATAAGTCCCTAAACCTTTACAGAAGATAATAAGGTAGAATCAGAAATGAAAATAGAAGCACAGTCTGCAGCCTATGCACTGGTATCTAAAGAAATTATACTGAGATCTTGTGATTAGAGGTAACTAATTCCTTTTCCCTCTGGTCAATTTGTTCTAATAATAGAATAGGCTTGAATCTACTAAAAGAAATTATTATATGTAGAAGGCCTTAAAACAGGCCAAGGGTAGTCTTTCCTCCATCTACATGAAATTCATTGACACACACTTGGGTTGGTATCATAACATATAATTTCCCTCTAGTGCTATGAGTAAATGCATATCCTATTCATGGATGACTTCCCACACCTGCCCTTCTCCAAATAAACCACTTTCAAGTTTGTGGGAACTTAGGAAACACTGAACTGTATACTTCTCTCTTAATATTATACTCACATAAAACATTTTGTTGAAGTATATATATTAGAGCCTGGGATGGTAGCTCATTCCTATAATACCATCTATGCAGAAGGCAAAAAATACACCATATCCTATAGTGTGTGTATCCTACAGACTTTATTGCAGTTTAGAAGTAATCAGTAAAAGCTTTATTACATTAAAATTGAATAGCTTTCATTCTGGTTTATGATGCAAGGTGAGATTTAACTAGATACTAAGATTTCGCCTTCTTAAATGTCATTTAGCCTGTTTACAAATCTCTGTCCACCTCAGTGCCAATGGCATACTTTTTGTATAATTGTGGCTGGAGGAAGTTTGTTTGTACTAGGACTAGGGCTCAGACTCAGACTTTCCTGACCAGGTTGGCTTTGAACTACAGTCCTCAGAGTTCAGCCTCCCCAATAGCTAAGATTTCAGATGTGAACCACTGGCACCCAGCGGCGGAAATGAGTTTTTAGAGCCAAGCATCACAGGACTCTTCACCTTCCTCTTCCCTGCAATCTTTTCTTCTACTAAGGCCAAAAGTTCCAGTTCAGCCTGAGGGAAGCAACTGGAATTCAGCCCTAATAGAAAGCAGTATTAAAAGTAGGGGGACTTTGTGTGGAGTTAAATGTGCATTTGCTGTTTTGACCCCCAGCCCACATCTAATCTTCAGTAAAGTGACATTTTGCTATGCCATTCAGACTGTTAATGCAAAGGAGATATCTTATCATCAGTCAGTTTCTTGGGCTCAGTTAGCAATTGGGCAGCAGAGATTTATTAGTGATAGCCAAAAGCAAGGGCTGCAGAACACACTACTCAAATCTTGTCTCATAATTCTTGAACATTTTCAGTCATTATTTCTTTTTTCTACTCATAAATTTGATTTTAATTGAAGGGTTATGAACAAGTGTCTGCCTGTCTCTTATCACCAAGAGAGGCCATGTTCCTAGGCTAGCATGTAAATAAAAGCCTGCAAACTTGACTCTCCTATAATGGGATTTCTTGTGCAGGCTCTATGTTAATTCCTTTGTGTTGAATTTACGATCATTTTCCAGAACACGATGTAAGATAGCCTTTGCCCTGATACTTACAAAAACTATAAATGCTACTGGAAAGTCAGATTTATTTTCTGAGATGCTAATAAATATTTCAGAGAAGGTCATCTGTCCCATAGGGGAAATCTACAGACTGGCAGCATGAGGAGTCTGGAGAGCTGCCACAGCATGGATGTCACTTTGATTGACAGGTATCACCATCCTCCTGGTCAAAGATGACACCTGGGGTTTCCCTGTACCCCCAGGTCCTAGCAACAGCTCACTTCCAACCAAAATGACATATCAAAATGACAACAAGTATAAGAGTTCTGGTGCCAGACCACTGTTGACATGACAGAAAACCTTCTATAAAATTTAATGTCTCCAGGCTCTGTAGGTTATAAGCCTCTGCCACAGACGTTTGTGGTGTTTCTGGTACCGGTCATCATCTGCCTGCCCTCTCATTGCTGGAAATAATCCAACTTTATTAGCAGTAAAAATACAAAGTTAACCTTCAGAGGATCATTTATAGCTACTAAATTCTTCAAGAGTGAATTTTCACACTGAAAATGATAATATGACATGAACTTTGCCATATTATCCCACTCTACAATACTATACTAATTTGTTCTTAGGACAAAAGGAAATGAATCCTAAAGAAAGAACAGAACAAAAGAAAACAACATTTAAAAAAAACCTGTATCAGTGAGGTTCAGTACTGATACCTACAACAGGAAATATTTGAAAACAATCTAAATGTCTATGTCAATGATGGCACTTAAAAGTTAATGGAATAATACCTTACTGCTAAAATGTTATCAAGCAACCATAATGATAAGCACTACAGAAAATCACAGGAAGTATTAATGGCATCATGTTAAGTAAGACAGATAAATCAGTTTAAGAATAAGACAATACAAGCACAGTACAAGACAATACATGTACATGGACTGGAAAGGCATCTTAACCCATGTCAGACAATTAATGGATTAGGGTAGTTGCATAGTCAATATATTAATGGCAGGATGAATAAACCGCCATTTAAGATTATAAGTTGACTTTAATGTCTGTGTTTTGAGGAGGTATAAGGAATAAAAGGTCAACAATATTGCTTAATCATAGCAGACAAAAAATACATTGCTGTAGATTGAAGAGAATACAACAGATTATTTTTTAAATTCTGGTAGCACTCATGTTTGAATTCAGAGCCTTATGTTTGCTAGGCAGAAGCTCTACAAATTGAACCACGCTTCCCCCTTTCCTGTTGTGTTTTTCATATACAGTCTCACACTTTTTGTCCAGGCCAGCCTCAAACTATTTTCCTTCCACTTTTTGCCTTCCTCAGAGTTGGTATTACAGTCATATATCACCACACTCAGCTTGTTGAGTTGTGACGGGTCACACCAGCTTTTTGCTTAGGGTGGCTTCAAACCATCCTTCTGCAAGTCCCACTTCCCAAGCAGCTGGGATCACAGGCATGAACCATGGTGATAGCATGGAAACTTAAAATCTTCAGATTTTAGCCTCTGCAACTTGTATTGAACAAAATGGTTAGCTTGGTCTTTGTTGTAAGAGAATATATTAATGACCCTTAAAATTCACAGAAGTACATTAAAACTGGGAACAAGAGGGTAATGAAAAATTATTCCATATCATACGGGAGGGAAGTTACATGGAAAGGGGGAGAGGGAGAGAGAGAGAGAGTGTGTGAGTGTGTGTGTGAGAGAGAGAGAGAGAAAGAGAGAGAGAGAGAGAGAGAGAGAGAGAGAGAGAAAGAGAGAGAAAGATGATGATGATGATGATGATGATGATGATGATGATGATGATGATGATGATGATGATGATGTGGTCAGTAGACTTTCAAAAGCATCTAGGTTTTTCTTTTTTTTGAAGGTGGTTATTATCCATTATTTTAGACCTCTCCAGTCTTCCAATCTACACACACACACACACACACACACACACACACACACACACACACACACACACACACACACACACACACACACACACACACGAGAATATTGCAGGACTTGAAGAATGATTTTTTTTAATCCAAACCATAAGTGTCATGCTTGAATCCCTGTGCAGCAGCAGAAAGAAGAGTCTTAGGAGGCTAAGCTGTCATTGAATCAAAAGTTCAATATGGAAGGTGACCTTGTGAACAGCAGTTGCTGGGAATCAGCAAAAATCTACAGAAACATATTAGACTGGAGTTAGCATTTAAATCTCAAAGTATAGCTTGGCTTTATGATGTCTGGGTAATAATACATGTCTGGGTGATGACATCCTTTGCGTGCATGTTGTTACCTATATTTAGAAATTCTGAGTATTAAGTCTCCACATTTTATTTAGTTCTTCCTTTTGTTCAATTAGTGATTCTGCAGTGCCCATCAAATGCCAGCTATTATCACTAGATGCTCAAAACATCTTGGAGAATAAGCCACAACTTACCCTTTTTGAAAGAATCAAAGGATTCAATGGGGGGGAGAAAGACAAGGAAACAGATGATTCCTATCCAGTGTTCTAAGAACCAAAAAGGAAGTCACTGTGTTATGAAAGCAAAGGAAAGAGACAAGCTATCTAATTCTAAGATCAGAAAGTGCTGGTAAACTGAGCAACAGTGGCTTACATCTGTAATTCTACCTGCTCCGGAGCTCAGATGTAAGGATGGCAGTTCAAAACCAGCCAGGAAGGAAAGTCCATAAAATTCTCATCTCCAATGAACCAGCAAAAAGCTTGACGAGGGCTCAAGTAATAGAATACTAGCCCTGAGCAAAAAAAAAAAAAAATACAAGCTAGAAAGCAAGGGCCTGTGATCAAGTCCCAGCACTGATCACATACATACAGAAAGATAGCATTGGTTTAAAAAAAATACACCTAGATTTTCCAGAACAAGCCCAATATTGAATAATTTGTCTCCAGAGATATAATTAAAAGTACTGGTTCCTGGGCTCTATTAAACAAGCCACCCATTGCGTAATCTTTCTGGATTTTATCCATCATTAGGAATGGGTTTTCACCTTTAAAATCACTTCTGGTGCCAATGTTCACTGTGCAACCTCTCTCTTGCTGCTTGCAGCGAGAATTCTGGACAGAATACAAAAAGAGCCAAGTCTGACAATTTTGAAAGGTAAAAACATCAGAAAATTTCATAGACAGGGCCGTGTTGAGTTCATCATTCTGTTCTTTCCTTTTTCCCACAGGCAGCCAGATGTGGAGTTGCACAGTGGTTCTGACAGCAAAAATCACTGAATGAAACATCCTTTTTCAGACCAAAAGACTAAGAAAGAGGATCCTAAAGACCGAAGACATATGAAAACATCCTTATCTTCTTTTTTTCCCCCTGATTGTTCTCTCTTTGTTTCTACTTTTCACTTTCTTCTTTCTCAGACTTGCCCTGACACAGCTCAGATCACAGAGCTAGACCATTCCGGCAGTGATAATGATTGTATGGGCATCTTACTGCCTGAGAACAAAACCATCTTCTTAGCCAGAGATAATGGGGACAAGGATATTGTTGATCCAAAGCATGTAGAAGAAATGACTATTACTTACTTTCTCTCTTGCCACACCAAACAGAGGGCACCCCTAATTTGTGTGGAAATATGAGCTCACACAAAGGAAACCCATCATTCTGGAAAGAGAAACTAAGATAGGAGGACCTCTCTCCTCCAGCAAGGCAGGGAACAGGAAGGGGCAATGTAGGCACACAAGGAGAAAAGTTTAAGGGTCATGAAAGGAAGTTAAAGAGGTGTCCAAAATTACTCAATGAGACATCTTTATGAAGACTAGACTCCTCTAGTATCATGATAGATACAGATACAACCGCAGAAATGATATTTTGCAGTGGGAGAAAAATATTGGTCTTAACACTACATGTAACAAGAGGTAGTTGGAGTTAATGGCAAGGAGCAGAGTTGGGAGTCTATGGCTAGGAAGTTAATCAGATAAATCATCAGGGGTAGAAGAGACTTTTCTACTCTATACTAGTAGGATTCTTACTAAAGATTCAAGAGGGTTATCAGACATCATCTGCAGAATGATGGATGATGAGGAATCAGACGTTGAGGGATGTGTTTGTAAAACTGACCTTGCACAGCTCTGCTAAACAAAAATTTATAAGCAAAGATATACATAGGTCTGGGAGAAGGTTCAGAAGTCTCATTAAAGTTTGAAGCAAAGAAATCACCGGTTCTCAGGCTATTCTGTGAACAACCAGTACATGACCCTCCTTCAGAATGAGTCCTGGTAAAATGTTTTACCTTCGGTATCTCACTACTTCCTCTTTTCTTCTGTTCTTCTTTTAAAAGATGTAGATCTAACTCAGGATTTTGTGCATCCTGGACAAGCACTTTACTACACTCAGCTACACAGCTAACCAGTAACCATATCACTCTTAAGAAAAAGTCTTTCCAGGCAATGGTGGTTCATGCCTGTCATCCCAGAGACTCATGAGGCTGAGATTTGAAGGACTGCAGTTTGAAGCCAGACTAGACAGAAAAAGTCAGTGAGATCTCCATCTCCAAACAACCAAAAAATGCCAGTCCGGAGGTATGCTGTAAGTGGTAAGGTGCCAGGTAAGCAAGCAAGCAAGCGAAGCAAGCAGGAGGCCCTGAGTTCAAACCCTGGTACTGCCAAAACTAAACGAAATCGTGAATGCATCCAGAGGAAAATGTTGTCTTGTAAAAAATCAAATAGGAAAATGAGTCAAATCAAGGTTGATTTCTAATCAGAAAATTTCAGTCACACAACAGTAGAACATCTTCAAGAGTCAAAAGGGCACACCGTCACATTTATATGAAAAGAAAGGTTAAAAAAATCAATTGATTCTGAGAAAGAACAAAGTTAAAAGACACATTATTTACCTCCAAGACTCATTGTAAGGCAATGATAATTAAAACAGTGTGGTACTCATGAGAGGGTGACCACATAGATGGACAGGACAGAATGGGGAGCTGTAGTTGAATCACTCACTGATATTTGGCAAAACTTTCTTAGTAATGACAAAAATTCTAGAGATATTGGACATCTATATAAATAAAGCCTGAGTTGCCACTTTAATTTTACCTTTCATACCAAAAATTAAATTTAAAAAATCCAAACAGAAAACATATACAAAACTACATGCTAGAGATCTCTGCGATCTCAGATGAGCAATCAGTTTGTAGATATGACACCAAAAAATGATCCATAAAATAGAATTCTAAATAAACTGAACTTTATCATAATTTTTAAAACCTTTGCCTTTGAAACTGAGTAAAAATAGAAGTTGCAGATTTGGAGAAAATATTTCCAAATCACATATCTGCTGAAGGACTTACAGACAAATTAAAGAAAAAAAGAAATTTCCAAATTCAACCTTAAAAAAAAAATCTAAGCGTTGGGCTGGGAGGGTGGCTCAGTGCTTGCCTTGCATGCCTGAGGCCCTGGGTTCGATTCCTCAGCACCACATAAGCAAAAAGAAAAAAGCCGGAAGTGGCATTGTGGCTCAAGTGGTAGAGCACTAGCTTTGAGCTGAAGAGCTGAGGAACGGCGCCCAGGCCCAGAGTTCAGGCCACACGATCAGACCCAAAAAAAAAAAAAAAAACCTAAGCGCATAAAAAAGTAGCCATCCATGACTTATGTATATAATCTTAGCTACTCAAAAAGCTAAGATCTGATGATCATGATTCAAAGTTAGTATGGGTAGATAAAAGTTATGAGACGCGGGCTGGAAATGTGTGGCTCAGTGGTAGAGCGCTTGCCTTGCATGCCTGAGGCCCTGGGTTCCATTCCTCAGCACCACATAAGCAAAAAGAAAAAAGCCGAAAGTGGCACTGTGGCTCAAGGGGTAGAGCGCTAGCCTTGAGCTGAAGAGCTGAGGGACAGCACTCAGGCCCAGAGTTCAGACCCAACGACCGGACACCCCCCCCCCCTAAAAAAAGTTATGAGACTCATCTCCAATTAACCAGCAAAGCCAGAACTAAAGGAGAGGATCAAGAAGAGGCCAATTTCAGAGTGTAAGGGCCTGACTTCAAGCCCCAATACTGGTACAAAAGATAAAATAAAATAAAAATAAATAAAAAATTAAAATGAGCACGAGATCCAAATGGATACTTCACTGAAGAAGATAGGTGGATGGCAAATAAGCCTACAACAAATAAGTAATGCAATTGAAATATAAAGAGATACTGTTATACATGCATGCAAATGGCTCCGATATAAAAAGCTGAGAACGTGGTGTGGAATTGTGGAACAAATGAAAACTTCTCGTACTACTAGCAGAACTCTAAAATGATGCTGCAACTTTGGAAAATAACTTTGCAGTTTCTCATCATTAAAAACTAACTTATCACACAACCTACTCATCTCATTGTGAGATATTTAGTTAAAAATAAGAAAACCAGGATAACAAAATCAAATACAGTGACAACAGGGATAAACCATAGAGGGGGAAAAAACACAAAAGAAAAAAGAAATCACATAGTACATAAAAAAAGAAAAGTGTTCTTATATATATGTTTATCTGATTTATGGAAGGGAAAGGGAGCAAAAAAATGAGACAAAGGACAAAGGGGGAACCAATGCAACAGTGATTCTCACAAGACAATATGTTGGAAATGAACTGTACAACTTGGGGGGGGGGTGTTGGGAGGAGGAAAGTGGGAGAAAAATGAGAGAGGGAGTAACAAGTTCAACAAGAAATGTACTCACTACCTTACATATGTAACTGTAACTCCTCGGTACATCACCTTGACAATAAAATTATTTTTTTAAAAAAATAAGAAAAACATAGGTGACACAGTGCAGAAGGTAACACATCAGTCTCATAAAAAAATGAGAAAACCAAAGAACATTAAAGTAATGATGAGAGAACTGGCTGATGAACTAAGGGAATCTCCAAAAACAAATAAAAGAATGAAAGGAGGAAATGACAAAAAAAAAACAAGTCCCCCCAAAACATATGGAGAGATAGAAATGCTACACACCTCATTAAAAGACTAAATTAGCACCTTGAGAACTGACTTCACCAAAAACTTGGAAACATAAAAGGTTCAGTTTTCCTATTGTCAACCACAATTGAAAATATAACCAATAGAATAAATGAAATAGAAAATAGAATATCAGGATTTGAGGGAAAAAAAAAAAAAACAGAGGAATTAGAAAAAAAAAAGTCAGACATGGACAAAACACAACATGCCAAAGGGAAATCCAATAATTGGCAGATAAAGCAAAAAAAAGATCAAACTTTCATATAGTTGGGATAAATGAGGGAGAAGATTTCAAAACTACAGGCATTGAAAACCTATTCAAGAAAGTAACAGAACACTTCCTCAATCTCAAAAGAAAATCTCACCAATGTGGCAGAGGCATACAGAACTCACAGTATACAGGATCCAAGAAGCAATATTTCCAGATACATCATAGTGAAAACTCTGGACTTTAAAAACAAGGAATTAATTTTAAATGCAGCAAAACCAAAGAAGGAGCTATATAGAACCCCAAGATAAGTATTCACATGTTTTTTTTCCTTTCATGCAATTGTTTCTAACATATTTATAAGATTATTTCTATGTTGCTTTGTATGTACCTCCCCCATGGTAAAATCCATGCTTTCACTGATTTGATGGTATAATTTGTGGAGGGGAAGGGGAAAAACAAATCGTTTAAATAGGGGTACAGGTGGACCCATTGCAACAATGAGATGTACAAGTCATTATGTTGAAAAATGAACTTCACAACTTGGGGGAGGGGGGGGGGGGGAAGGACCGGGTCGGAGGAGTACGGGAAAGGATGGGAAGGGGAAACAAAGAGGAGACAACAATGCTTAATAAGAAATGTACTTGTTATCTTGCCCATGTAATTGTAACTCCTCTGTATGGTAGTCTCACAATAAAAATAAAATAAAATAAATGAGGAAAGATCAGAATTACTGCCACATACCACTCCTGGGTACCCTCAATATCATGAGACAGGCTATTATGCACATCCATGTTCATTTCCACACTATTCACAATAGCTGGGATATGGAAACAGCCCAGATACCCACCAGAATAGATGAGTGGATCCAGCAATGTAGTAACTACACACAGTGGAATTTTACACAGCCATTAGAAAGAATAAATAATATCATGTTCAGGGAAATAGATAGAATTAGAACAAATTGTGTTAAGTGATATAAGCCAAGCTCACAGAGATGAATGGTGCATGTTCTCTCTGATATGCAGAAATACATCTAAAATGCACTGGGATATGACAAATTATACAAGATTCTAGATATTCATTTGCAGTGAGACCAAAAGACAATACTCTTAGGAAAGAAGCACAAAGGCCCAATGCCTAAGTGCTCTTCATAATTATATAAAATTATATACATATCAAAATGAACTCCAAGATATGGAAACAAGAAAACCTCTGTTTTCTTTTTTTGCGTTTTCCTTTTCCTTATCTATGGTGCATTCAAGTATTTATCTTCCAAAGGGTTGGAGGGAAGGTACAGAACTCAAGGGTAAAAGGGTGAAAAAGTGCAGTAGTAGAGATCACTAGACACCCATGAAAGTTTATAACTCGTGGGTGGAGATGGGAGGGAGGGACTGGGAGAGAATGAGGAAACAGGAAACACTATACAAAAGGAAATGTACTCATTACCTGACTCATGTAATTGTAATCCCTTTGTATATCACCTCTATAATAACAATAAACTAAATTAATAATAAAAAAGTGTGAAAACCTTCATTCACACAAAAATTTACCTACCAGGGCTGGGAAGGTGGCTCAGTGGTAGAGCGCTTGCCTTACACGCATGAAGCCCTGGGTTCGATTCCTCAGCACCACATAAGCAAAAAGAAAAAAGCCGGAAGTGGCACTGTGGCTCAAGTGGTAGAGCGCTAGCCTTGAGCTGAAGAGCTGAGGGACAGCGCCCAGGCCCAGAGTTCAGGCCCCACTACTGGACCCAAAAAAAAAAAAATTACCTACCAATGCCTGTGGGAACTTTATGAATGATCCTCAAACACTGGAAATAACTGTGTTGTCTCTGAAATTATGAATAATTTTTAAAGCCATATGAAGCCACCCAAGGAATGTATTAAAGAGTTTGAATGTGGTCAATGTACATTTTGTTCATATATGGAACTGTCACAAGGAAACCCTTTGTACAATTAATATGTGCTAATTTTTTTTACAAAGAATGAACTGTTAATTCATACAACAGGGATGACTGTCAAATGCATTTCTTTGTGCTGGTATTGAGACTTGAATCCAGGGCCAAGAAGCTGTCCCCTAGCTTTTTGCTCAAGATTAGAGTTCTACCACTGGAGCCACAGCTCCACTTCTAGCTATCTGCTGGTTAAACTGTAGATAAATGTCACAAAAACTTTCTTCCCAGGTCTAGTTTTAAATGGTGATCCTCATATCTCAACCTACTGAATAGTTAGAATTACACTTGTAAGCCACCTGTGCCTGGTATCAAGTGCATTTCACTACGGAAAACATGCTCCAAACAGTCATAATGTATTTTGCAATATAACATTCAAATAATAGGCACAGAAAACAGTCTATGTTCATCAAGATTTGGGGCATGGTGAAGGAGTATGACTATAAAGAGGAACTATAGGGAAATAGGGGTAAATAATTATTCTGTATTATGACTACAGTACTGGATACAGAGCTCTATGCATTTGTTTAAAAAAACACATAGAACTTAGGACAAAAAGTACATTTTTTTCTGCATCTAAAATTTAAAAACACTTTCTTTCATACTCTTCAACACATAGAAAAGTAAAAGGCAATTGATACTTGACCTCCAGCAAGTATTCATGGGAGATCTGCAAAACCGCCGAGCCATGATGAGAAAGTTAGCAACCACAGTTTGGGAGGGCTTTCATAATGGCATATATTACATTAATTGCTAATGTTTCTGTGCCTGGTCTTCACCTTTAACTCAAAAAAGTTTGTGATTCAATCAAATGATAAGCCTGGTCCTGCAAAGAGCACATACCTATCACCCTGTAAGAATCTCTGTGCTTCTGCATAAAACATTTGGAAGTGCTTAATGGAAAGGTGAGACATTCACGGACTCTGTTATCATTACCATAATTAAGGCAAAATATAGCTAGCTAAAAAGGTTGTGCCAAGATAATGAAGATGTCTTAATTACCCGAGTCTTTGTGGCAAGGCAACTTTATGTTAAACTCAATTTCCTCTTGTCACACTAAACACTTAATTAGAAAGAAACTCAGAGTGGACTCCTAGAATTGGAGTGAGGAGAAATAAGGATCACAGAATCTGACCAAGCTCTGCATCGTACAAACGTGAAGTAATACTGTATATTGCAGATGTAATTTTATTTTCAGTATATTATTAGAGGGTTTAGGGTGGTGGTGGTGGTGGTGGTGGTGGTTTTGTTGTTTTGTGTGTGTGTGTGAGGTGTGCAAGTCCTAGTGCTTTAAACTCAGGGTCTGGGTCCTGTCTCTGAGCTTTTGTGCTCAAGGTGAGTACTCTATCATTTGAACCATAGCTCTACCTCTGGCTTTTGGTGGTTAATTGGAGATAAGAGTCTCACAGGCTTTTCTGCCCTGGCTAGCTTCAAACCATGATCCTCAGATCCCAGCCTCCTGAGTAGCTAGGATTACAGGCATATGCCACTGGTGCTGGGTTATATTATGTTTTGACATCCTCAAAAACTTTTCTGGCTGCCTCCATCCAATTCTAACAGATGCAAATGGCTGAACTTGGACAAACTAACAAATTTGCAACCTAACAAATTCAGACCTGTAAGTCCTTTCTTGATGTTTCTCTGCTCATGTCCACCACCCCTTGGCAATCCTTCTCTGCCTCACTCAGCCTAAATCCAGACACTGGCAAGTGCAGATTGCCCTATTCAACTTCTAGCACTGAACCTTAAGAGAAACTACAGAGTGGGAAGAAAGGAGAGAGGCAAACATTGCCAGCTGCCCTCTTTTCCTTTCTCCCTGCTTTGAACCCAGATATTCTGCTTAGGCCTTCAGAGGCTATTTTGTGTATCAGTGAGAAAAGGCTTAAAAATTTCAGAGACAACAACTATGAGAGGCCACTAAGCCTTTGAAAGAATTCACATGTCCCATCTGCCTCTTTACTTCTTATTGTAGGAGAATAAATGAATTCACATTCTGAGATGTTCACATTCCTATTGCTGCCGTTGAAAGCATTCCAAATGAATAGGATAGTTTCAATGCTTTGGGAGAAGTACATCAAATGGATAATAATAATTTACCTTGTGCTAGAAATTTAGATTGTTTACTTCAACAAACACTTATAGTCTTCTATGGATTATGTCCATGTAGTAACATACTCCTTTCCACAAAAACAAACAAAAAAGCCTTGCAGCATAATTTTTCACTATTAAAAACACAATAAACCCCTGCAGAAAGCTCCTTGCAGAAGTGCAAAGAAAACTGATAAAGGCAAAAAAACAATCATGTTCTTCAACTTGTGCTCTGTAAGCCAGCCTAGGCCAGGTGCAGTTCTCAATGCCTGTGACAAGGACCCATATGTCAGTGGCCTTGTGGTCCACAAGTAGTGATTCTTGTTTCCACCACCAAGCATCCTATGCTTTGGTTACCTTTCCTTCTCTTCCCAGATAGTCTGATCCTTGATTTGTCTTCCATGTTCAGCTCTATTTCTGCAGGCGTGGAAATATTGTTTTGGGAAAGAGGAGGGAGGGGGTTACAATGTCCAACAAGAAAATGTATTCATTACACCTCACGTATGTAACTGCAACCCCTCTGTAAATCACCTTGCCAATAAAATTAAATTTAAAAACTTAGAATCCTTCCGAACTATTGTTTGGACTCGTTTTTTCTGGCTCTTTCTAGTTTACAAATTATCTTAAGGAGTTTCATGGCAAAAAAAAATCTTTGCCTCCTCCAATTCAGGAAAAGCAGACACTTTTCTGTTTCATTTATCCCCCACGAATAAAACCAGCGCTCACATGATTTCCACAGCCTTCTCCCAACGACCAAGAGTGAATTACTAGCCTGGGTCTGAAAGTGCTGAGACATGGGGCAGAACAGTATGTCAACATGTGTTTCCCTCCAGGCTGAGTCCAGGCCCTCCAAACCCTGTGATTCCCACCCCCACCCCAGCCTCCACTACAGCGAAGTGGGTGAATGGATGGATGGGATCTTTGTGACCAGAAGGCAGAGCGCCAGGTCCCTCCGTCTGCTGCCTACCCACAGAGAACTCGGGGCTGGTGTTCCTTAAATTCTCTAGCCCATGCAGAGATCCACGTTAGTGTCGGATGCTTGCTGGTCCTGCGGAAACAAACTGACTATGGATGGAGCTGGGACCTGCGGTGCCCACAGGCTTTATAGATTCCTGCAGCTAGCCATGACTGCAGAGCACAAAGGAAGCTTCCGGTGTGAACGCACCGACACTTCTGCAAAAGACCCTAGCTCGTTTTCCTCCATCAGACCATTGCTGGAGAGCCATGGCGGTACCCTGAACACGAAGGCAAACGCTTGGGTCATGACAAACAGCACCTCAGCCCTGTCCTGACTTAACACGGAGAATGCCTCGACTTAAAGACACGGGTAGGACTACAAGTTCCAAGCAAATGATTGATTTCAGATGGGCAAACCTCCATGCAACAACACAAGAAATGCGTTTAAGAAACAAAGAAGACAATGTGACTGCTCAAAAACTCAGAAATGCCACATCCAAAGACACGGATAGAGTGGAGTCAATGAAATTTTAAAAAAGAAGTATCTAAAAAGGATGTAAGAATGATCAATAAAATTAAGGAGGGCTTATATAAGGATCGGAATGAAATCCAAGAGAATAAAGAAGAAAAAAGAAAAGAAAGAAAAATGCTGTTTGCAAAAATAAATGGAAAGAACTGGGGTGTAAAATAAATAAGCCAGGCTGAGAAAGACAAATATGTTTGTTCTCATATGCAAAACCAACCTGAAAGTTGAATGTTGTGAGTGTAAAATGGGGAAAACTTAAGAGGAGAGTGGGAGAAGAAACAGGGAGAAGATGGTGATGGGTAGAATTAAAATAATTTAAATGCTTTATATGCAGGTATGAAAATAAAATAATGAAACCCATTACAATTGCTTAAAGTAAGGGACAGATCAGAAAATAATAGAAGGATAAATTTGATCAAAGTATATTACATGCATGTACGGAAATAACACCCCTTTGTACAACAAAACCTTTGTATAATTAATGTGTGCTGATGTAAAAAGGTATGTTTCTCATTCCATTGTATCCATTCAAAATTATATAATACCCAGAAAACCAGGACTCTGCTTGGTTAACAAATGTATCCAAATTATAAAGAGGCTGATCCTCTTTTTTTAAGAAGATATCCAGAGAATTATGCTCAGCTTTATCATTCATTATGACAGGAACTCATTATGCTCTAAGTCCTGCTTACATTTAAACAGCGCAATTACGTTCCTCTCCCCCCAGAAATGAAGGAGTCTTAATGCTCATGGGTCTGGTCATGTGTTCCCTCAGCTTGCTGGAATACCTTCCTTCACAGTCTTTCTAGAGGGGACTCAGCTGAAAGCCCTCCACAGGTAACTGAGTAGCTGTAAGAACAAGGGTCTTGGGAGACTTCTTGACTCCTTCACAGCCTTGCAGTATTTTTCCAGATAGCGCCACTCTGCTCCCAGTAGGCCTTGCTACTAAGCAGCAGCATATGTCAAGTCAAGCTCAACTAATCAGCACACTCATTGCTGAAGCCTCTCAGGCTCTCCCAGCCTTTAGCCTGGCCACGTACAAAACCCACTCATCAATTTTCCACAGCTGTCCTTTCTGTGGGTCCAGGAGGAAAGCCTAACCTAAATTATCCTCCAAAGGGAAAGCAGGGTGATTCTCTCTCACACTGTTTTAAGTAGTTACAACACATTGAGGTTTTGTTCTGTTTTGTTACTGGGTTTTTGTTGTTTTTGTTTTTGTTTTTGAACCTCCACCAAGTCATGAAAATGATCAAGGGCAACACTGGAACTAGGATATGAAATAGTAAAGCAGCAGAGCTTTGTCTACGCAGGTTACCTCTGAGAGGTTGAGAGCAGGCAGCATAATTTGTAGTATACAACCCCAGGTACTCACAAGTATCCATGTGAGCAGATACAACTATATACGGTGGTTGCAGGTTAACTCAATGCATGAGCAAAAATAAAGGTCAACAAGACAAGCCAGCAGCCTTCTAGAACCCAGGACCACGGAGCCAATCCAGTCACTCTGTTCATATACCCTTCAGTATTTTGGTCACTGTTCCTCCTCGCTCCTGCTTTTCCTTCCCTGGTAACTAACGATGGTGGAGAATTGTAGCATTCGTGAAGGAGGTACAGTTCAAACAAACTTACTGGGAAAGATTTCTGCTTTCACAAAGGGCCTCCGGCTTGTGAGGCACTTGAGATACAACTCCAGTTCTTTTACTTTTATTTCATTTTTCATATTGAGTCTCTGGCTGACATTTTGGTCCTGATCAATCTCTGACTGCAATCCTCCTACAGCTGAGGTCCTGAGTGGGTAGGATTACAGACTTGCACCACCACATCCAGCCTAATTTTGAGAGATTTTGGAAAAGACATACCGGCACAAAAGAGTAGAAATACATTTTTGAGGTCCATTTTTGTCCCAGTGAACACACTTTTATCCAACTCCAGAGCTGATTAACCTTATCTTTAAAATAGCTTCTCATCATAACTGCACAAAGTTAGCCAGATAACCAAGAAATGCATATGAATAAGATTATGTTTTAACTGTTGATCCTTTTAAAGAGTTCAGGGTCATATTAATCCTCATGAACTTCTTGGGATTGTGTTCATGTTGCCTTCACTTTAGCTCTCAGGGACCACAAAGAATTCAAGATATGTTTCTCCCCTCAAGTAAAGAACTAAACCAATGTAGTCTCTGAAAAGTTCAAGTCTGGAAGTTAAGCCCCACTCTGAAGAGCAATGTTCTATTTCTTCTCAGCCCCTTATCCTACCAGGCAAGTAATAACCTCAGAGCTTTGCTTATACAGAGTTGAAAATGAGAATATATGACTGTCAAAACACAGACTTTAACCCAATGACTACTGACGACTCTTTACTGCCAACATCCTGGCCCTATTAAACCATAGTGAAAACTACTCAAGATGACACTAAAGCAACAAAGATTCTAGCAATCACCTAGCCAATTTGATGACACAAGTGAAGGCATTAAATCTTTTATACTGATCAGAATACCAGATATAAAAACTGCTTTGAAACATAAATGCACAGAGCACTTGGTAATATTCTAGTTGAAGATTTGAATTCTAAATGCCATAACTTTATAATCCATTGACTTTTTATATCATATACATAGAATTAAGTCTCTAGTTGTGAAATGTTAAATCAGTTCATTAGGAAGTATTTGATGAACTATAGTCAATTGAAGAATATTCCTACAGAAAATGTTTTCAAACACTTGTCAGATAATTTAAAGTAATTAATGGGTGAAGCATATCTACTTTGGGATTCAAAGTACCACAAATTATTTTTTGATAAAAGCAGCTCTTTCCTGTTATCTTAATGAAGATTTGACAGTTTACAGACTCAGTATACCTTGAATAGACTATCCTCAAACTTACCTGGAGATCATTACAAGGAATTAAAGAATTTTAACTATAAAAGTTGATCTATCTACAATTTTGTTGGAATATCCTCTTTGGAACAGAGGGCTGGTCCATCCATTGAGTAAGGTCATAATGGTAGACATTTCTGAATCTTAAATCAGGGGCTAATATACCTAAGACAACACTAAAAGAAGCAGAAGCATTCATACAACTCAAAATCTGTTGACAGTAAATGAAAGTATGAGGCCCAAGAAGGATATCTCAAAGAATAAACAAATGAACAAACAAATAAAAATCCAAAGTACCAGAGATAGAAAAAGAATTAAGGAAAGAAGTTCAAAGTTTGAGATCAGAAGGAAATTCATTTCATCTAAGATGATGCTTGAAAGAAGCAAGTAAGGGGTGGTTAAGCTCAATGGGAGGGAGGTAAACAAATGAAGAGAAAAATGGTGGGAGAATGCAGTTATAATATCCAATGTATCCAATGTGAGAAACGAAAATAAGAACCTTCAGGGGATAGGCGGGGTTGGTAGAGATGGGAGAGAAAGATGAAAAAGCGTTGACATTGATCAAGATGCACCGTAAACTGACTTCTTGAATCGCAACCCCTTTGTGCAACTACCTAAAGACACTAAAATTATTATTTTTAAAAAAGGAAGTGACATTCAGAGTGCTACCAGGAAACACACAGGTGTGTCCAATGTGCTTTTCACACTTGGGTGAGTTGGAAGGACGTAACCTGCTGGTATCAAACACAGAGGCCTTTGATCACAGGAAAGGATGCAGGGCCTGCATTGATCACCAATATATGCCAGGGACCTATGCCAAAGTGTATGTCACATCACTTCTGTGAAAAATGCATCACATTGATTAAACAGAGTATGGTATTTGCAGGGGATAATTGAAACCATGTAATTCCTTAGCAAAATGAACTGGTACTTGAAAGGTGGGAAGGGCCAAGGGGAGGGGTATAGATGAATGAAGAGAGAAGGGGCTGGGATGGTTGCGGGGGAAGAAGAGAATGCAGTCAAAATTAAATGAATATCCTACAAAATTAAGAAAACTGAAGGAAAAGGGGTGGCTGGGAGGAATGGGGAGAATGATGAAAAGAGTGACATTGATCAAGATGCATTATTCAAAAACTGATTTGTTGAATGGTAACTCCTTTGAACAACTAAAGACCATACAAATACAAGTTTTAAAAAATGTATCACATAGGAATGGGCTCTTGGCACAGGCACAGTTCATTTAGAACCTAATCTGTATTTTAAGAATTTAAAAGGCTAGAAACTAAATTCTCTACAATGTATACTCAGGGAAAAATGCCATTCAGTTTCTTTAATTATACTATGAAAATGTTAATTTTCCTGGTAATTTGTCTCCTTTTAAAACGTATGGAGGTGCTTCAATCAATAACACAGAAAAGTCATACTGAAGAAAGGAGGCACTGAACTTGATATCATATTCTATCTATCTAATACCAAATTCTCACTGAGACAACTGATACTCAGAAAGATAGGATAAGAAGCTTGCTAAATATTCATTTCCTTCAATCCTCTAAGCTCTGTCATCAAAAAGCCAGAAAAGCTACGTGTGGAGACTTAGAATAGTTCCCGGTAGAAATGTTTTTATGGGCCAATTTAATATTATGTCTTTTTATTGAGAAGACCAAAAATTTGCTTAAAATTGTTATTGAAAAAATGATAATGTATGTGTGTAATATCCACTATGGAAAATACATCAACCCAGAAAGGTGTCACACACCTCTAATTCAAGCTATTCAGGAGGTAGAGATCCTATCTCAAAAAAGTAAATAGGACCATGCTGAAGAGCTACAGTGCAGATAGGAGGCTCTAAATTTAATCCTCAGTAAACACATAATAGACTAGATAGATGATAAGTAAATGATAGATGATAAACAGATAGATAGATAGATAGATAGATAGATAGATAGATAGATAGATAGATAGATAGATAGAATTAGTACAAGAAAGATGTCTTAGCCCTTACAGAACTGTCCTATTAGAAAAATAAAGTTTTCTACCATGACATTCAGAAAGAGGGATGAGATTTCTTAAATAGGCACAAGTTGAGCTTTGTAAATATATTACAATAAATTAGTTCTCATGAAAGGCCAGATAAAATCAGCCCAAAACATGAGGACCAACATCAAAGAACAAATGAGTCCAGATCAATCCCAGACATGATCATTTTGACCCTAAAAGAGAAGTTTAATGAAAACAAAAACCAGCTAAACACTCCACAATTGTTCTGTGCGTGAGAGAACTAGTTGGTGTGCACTTTCAGCAAGTAGTTAAGCCCTTCAAAATCTAATTCAGGGAACGAACCCATTTAGGTCAGGGTTGGGATAGTTTACCAGTTTCTTGCTTTAAAGAGAATCTTCATCTGTTTCCACTGAACTCAACATCAACCCAGATGTGAGAACATGACTTTTTTCTCACCATTACTGCCATGACAGAAATCAGCACTCTATCCTTTTTCTCTTGACGTCCACCTTGTCCTCTGCTGCTTCCAAGTGTCTTGGCATCCTTCGAAATGGAGGAAAGCGATGTTCTGTCCACCTAAGACAGAGCAGAGTAGTCTCTGAGAATAGATCTGTCAACTGTTGGCCAATAGTCTATATGGTGACAGGTGAAAGCAAGTCCTCATTGGACAAGACAAAAACAATTTTAGCATCACCTCAGAGCATTAGAACCCCATAGTCACGAAAAGGGAGACTAGGTGGTCAACCACACCATTAATGATTGGTGAATAATACTTGCTTGAGTAAAGTGTGCAGTATGAGGACACTGTTGGATCTGGTTTGCCTGTGCTTGAATTCCCCTACAAAAACATCTTGAGGTAGAGATCCAAAGGCATGTGAGTTTTTGGTTGTTTGGAGTTTGGAAGGGGAGATTATCTCCAGGAAACATTGTTGGGGTGGGGGGCGGGGAGGGGGGAGGGATGCAAAGTAATACAGGAAAGGGAAGGCAAGCTTCATTATGATGGGGGATCTTGAGCATCAATAGAGAAGACAGGCCTCTGGGTTATCCCAGGTGAGCACAAGAGAACTTACATAGTTGAACACATACTAATCTACTCTGTTGAGGGATGATTGATGAGAGCAGGGGGGGGGGCACTAATTCTCTGGGCAGTATTGGCTTATATGAGATAAGCCATAAAAGATTCTAGTCCAAGGAAAGTCTTCTAGCAGTTGAAAGTTGGAAGGTCCTGCATTGTGAGGATAATCCATCAATATCAGCTACCCTGAGGCTCACTATTACTATTCCTTGCTGTTTCAACGTAACAGTAGCTCACCACCTCCGGACATCAGTTCACTCATTATTCAGGGGTGGCATCTCATTCTCCATCAAATCTTGTATAGATCAAGTTTCTCCCCCACCCCCCACTCAATATCTTCTCGGGGCAGGAAATCAGTCAACCGACTTTATTCCATGCAGAGCTGCAGGAAACCCATGAGAATGACTCACGTGTATTTCCTCTTGTGCTCATGCCAGCTGCAATGAAAGATGGCTAGTGGACACTCTTGATATACCCTAAGGCAGCCTTTGCCCAGGCTCACCCATATTTCCTCTCAGGGGCACTTCCACCTCTCTGAAATACAGTCCTTGCCAGGAGCATCACATAAAAGCCTTCAGATACACCTGCCATTACTTATTGCCTTCTCTAATCCCAAATTAGCCTAAGGGAGACAGAGTAAGATGTAAACACTCCCTCCAGCCATCTGGTTCAAAGACCTGTGATGCTTAAACCCATATCACCTTGCTGCTCCTAGATATCTTTCTACTTTCCAACCTACAGACTCTAATTAATGGCATCCTGATGTGACTTCTGCCCCTGACTTACTTTGTATACTCGGAGTATTTCTTAAAGGTCAAGCTATCCTTTGGGGCAAAAACAAGTTTTTAACTCTTGGAGTAGAGGTGTTTTATTTTTATTCCTCTTAGTTTCTCAAGTTTTGCATGCTACGGATCTAGCAAAAGTTCACATGTGGAATAGGACATACAAAGAAAAAATAAAGGGGAAAGGGAGGAAGAGGAGAAAAGAAGAAAAAGAAATATAAACCCATTTTGGTTACTATTCCAAAAAAATTATCATGTTATCATGAAGCTGTACCCAGTCCACTGATTATGCTTTGCTGGATGAGTATTATCTGTCCATTGTTGTAACTCTTCTGCCAGACTCCTTTTATGGACATTTTGTGGACATTAATGTCCTTTTGTGGACATTAAAGTTCTTTATCTGACTGATTGCAGTTATATTTGCTTAAGGAGCTATCCGTCTAATTTCACAGGTCCTTTTTCTTTCTTTCTTTTCTTTTTTGCTATCCAGGGGGTGACCAGCACATCATTTTTGTCTCTAAAGAAGAAGACTTAACCTTGTTATGCTTTCTGGATTTACTGATGGTGGCCTCAGTGTCTATCTCTTATATTTCCAGATTTGCAAATGAGACAGAGCTGTGACTTATCTCACAACTCATGCAAATTAGATGCCAGGAAAGCTATTGGGAAAAAAAAAAAAGGAAGATGGCATCATCTATCTTGCAAGGGCATTGCTCAGATTGACAGTCCCACATTTAACCTCCTCTGTTCCTTCATGTGAAAAAAAATATATCTCAGCTCAGCTGACTCTTCCTAAGAAGTCACCTGTTTCATTGCAATGACATCCATCCACATGGGAGAGAGCCACTTAGATAGGCTCTGGCCTTTGTTGCCTTTGTTTGTCTGGGCTGGAAAGATCTATCTTTAAAGGAGACTTTGATGATTGATGAGGGGAGGAGGGTGGATGAGGAAGGACAGCTCCTTGATTCGCATGTGTCTCCACCTTTCTGAGCTTCTTTGGGCGTTTTCCTTGCTGGTGTGTTATCATTCCTTCATTCCTGTGATATCTACAGAAAGAGTTTGCTTCTTGGTACAGCGAAACTTGGCAGCAGTATTCCACCTACTGCAACTATGATGGCCTAGATTTAAGATTAATTTGACCTACCACATAAAAATGCGAGTGCTTGTTCAATAAGCGGCATCATCTGTTTGGTATATTTAAAGAAATGAAACATTGGGTTAAATTCTTCAAGCAAGGGGCATATGTATATCTTGGACAGAAACACGATAAGGAAACATGCCTAGGAAATTAATGGTTCATTTAACAAATAACTTTGGGGTTTTCGTTGTTGTTGTTGTTGTTTGTTCCAAGCATGCTAGGGACTATGCTAGGAGCTTAGATAGAGTTGAGAAGTAGACAGGGAAAGTCCTTAGCCTCAACAGATTTCATCTTACCAGAGATGCTGGAGAGAAAATACCAGGAGAATCAAATAGGATAAACTAGTCGATTTCAGCCTGAGGTAAGTATCATGAGGGAAATGACACAGGATGAGGAGATAACAGCCAAGACTTGGGTAACTTCACTCTGAGGAGGGTTCTAAGAAAGGACTCTCCAAAGAAGGGATACCTGAGATGCATATAAATGGTAAGAAGAAAACAAATACAAGATAAACATGGGTTCAAAAGTCACGTAAAAACATTGGGTAGCTGACAATGGTGTAATCCAAGTAAGGAAGAATAGGAACATAGACTATGGTGCTTAGGGAAAAATGTAACTACAGTGTCAGATCTAAATCCTAAAACTGATAGGGAAGCAGGGATGAGAAACAGCTGATTAGTGCATACTAATTTATAGTTAGATGGAAGAAGGAATTTCTGGTATTCAGTACTGTGACTGTAGATGATGATTGTGTGTGTGTGTGTGTGTGAATGCATGTGTGTTTACCATAAAGAAATTCTCATTTGAGAAGGTACATATGCTTACTTCTAATTTGAACATTGTATGTCTATCAAAGTATCACATAGTAGCCTATCAACATGTACAATTTCTATGTATCATTTATCCATACAGGTATGTACATGGATATGTTAATATATGTATGTGGATATGTGGATATCAAAAGAAACAGATTGAAGTACTTTATCATTTCTCAGAAAATTGTGGAGAACATAGGTCTTCAAGGAAAAAAGAGAAAGGCAGAATAGAGGGAGAGTACATTGAAAAGCATTTGTAAGTCCTAGAAATCAGCACTGCTTCTGAAGAAGTGTTTCATGATTCTGCCCACTTTTTTCAAGAAGAGAGATCAAAGGTTACAAGGCAAGTGCTTAAAGGCAAATTCATGTAGATAAAAAGAATCCAACAATAAAAACTGACTGTAGGAGATGAAGAGGGAAACCTCAAAAGACTACCACTAGGGATAAAGGGAAAAACAGAACTAAATTTAGTTTTGTTTGGAACCCAACTTCAGCTTGATTAATTGGGTAATCTAGGCTTCTGTTCAGTTTCAATATCTTCTCAGATTGAAGCCTTTCCCAGGCAGTACATGATCTATCTAGACAAAATTCCAATGAATTTCCCAATTTCCCTTTAACTGCATGCAGGAGTAAGCATTTCTTTCCTTCTCAGTCAAGCCAAGCAAAGAGAAGAATGCATTTCTATTGCAGGAGAAAGTCCATAGCTGTTGAGAGAGCTAAAGCAAAGGAGCAGACAGAAAACAAGATTTGGATCAAGAGGTAAGGCCACTGTAGTTTTGTTAGTAGATTAAGTAACAAGAGTTAGTGTTAGGTTAGGGTTGTAGAAACAAGGGTGAAGAAAGGCAAAGAGGAATCAATTTTAACTCCTCAAACTTTGGCTTTGAGCAATAATGTAACTCGATGACAGTCAAAAGCCCCAGGAGCCACAGACAGTTCTTGTATGTCTAAGGAGTCTTCATTCTTATTGAAGACTCCAAGTTTCATGAGAGCAAACATCATGCATCTGCACATATTTGGAAATCATTACAGTGAATGGAAAGATGTGTAGATTTCTGTAGAAGATTTTATTTTATTTATTTGTTTGTTTGTTTTATACAAGTCTTAGAGTTTGAACTCAGGGCCTGGAGCCGTACTTGAGCTTTTTTGTTCAAGGTTAGTGCTTACCAACTTGAGTTATGGCTCCACTTCTGGCTTATTTTGAGGAGTAGTGTGGCTAATTGGAAATAAAGTCTCACAGACTTTCCTGCATGAGCTGGCTTCAAATTGTGATCTTCAGATCTGAGCTTCCTGTACAGTTTGGATTACAGGGTTGGGCCACCAGCACCAGGGGCACAAGATTTTATTAATGAGGGAACAGGGTGAATACACTACCTAGCATGAATTTAAAAAACTAATTTCTGATAAGATATAGTTATCATTAAAACCAATAGCAATTGAGTGATTACCTCCTACTGGTTTTAGGATTCTTTCTATGTTTCCTGTTAGCTACCGACACCCATGTGGGGTAGATACTGTTATCCTCATTTTATAGATGAGGAAAGTAAGACAAAAGGTATCAAACAGATGGCCCATGTGACATGTGGCATGTGACATGTGGTGAACTCAGGTTGACCCCCAAGCCTTAACTCATAACCACAGTTTATTATAAACTAATGGTGAATAATGTTCCTGAAATTCTTGACATTCCGAAGTAAATGGAGCCAGGCACCGGTGGCTCCTACCTGTAATCCTAGCTACTCAGGAGGCTGAGATCTGAGGATTGTGGTTTGCTGCCAGCCCAGGCATGAAAGTTTATGAGAATCTTATCTCCAATCAACCACCAAAAAGCCAGAAGTGGAGCTGTAGGCTCAAGTGGTAGAGAGATAGCCTTAAACAAAAAAAGCTACAGACAGCTCCAGGCCCTGATTTTAAACCTCAGGAACGCCTTCTGATCCCTCCTGTCCTCCCTCCAGCAAAAGAGTGAATCAAAACCTTCTGTGGAAATTCACCTCACCATGGACAAAAGCAAAATTTCAAGGAAGGTGATTATTTCCCTCTGAAGTTAAAGACTTCAACAGCTGCTCTGTGAAGGTATGCCTAAACTACTATACTGGCTACAAGATGTCAGGATCCATGAGATGGTATGTCGTGAAATTTAGAGCTACAACTTCTCCAAAGCTTTCTACTTGTGGAAACAATTCTCCTTTGAACTAATAACCCTCTGACTGGAACCTGTAACCCCAAAGGGCTTGTAAAGGCTTTCCTTTTTCAATGAATTTGTTAAAAAAAAAAAAAAAAAAACAGAAATTAAACCAATAGACTATATGTGGTATATTTCTGTGTGTATATACATATATTTCCTATATATACAAGTATATGTATTTATGTATTCAGCTATCCTATTGATATAAATATATATATATATATATACATACATACATATGCAAACTGCAGACATATAGTGTGGCTCATTTGCTGACGAACAAGAGTTCTGTAGGGTTTGTGCATAAAATGCATATGGTGCTATGGTAGGCGAAGTGAAAGGTGAGGAGTTGGGCATAGATTACTCAATACCTTAAATGCTGTGTTAAAATGTTTCAACCATTCTTGATGTAATGGAGATCCAGCAGAAAATCTGGGGGGTGGGGGCTGGAAAGCTGAAGCTGTTAGAGCCTGGGTACACATGGTCCCTGTAGAGAACATTGCTAGCAATACTAGTCCATGATGTCTGTCCCTCCTCATCAGATTTCCTGAGACAAATCTTACACTGATGATGCCATACCATCACTATAACTGTCATTTTTCATTCTAGGTATCCTCTTTTGGAATAATACTGTCCCCAAGAAATGAGAAACTGCTAATTAATATTTTGGCTCTTTTTTAAAAAAGATTAAGTAAAAGCCTTGAAAACTTGTGAATGATAATATTGCTATTAACAGATCTCATTTAGAACCCTCACGATAGCTGAAGAAGAGATTAAATCAATACCATCCTTGGAGATATTTCACATTTATTGTGTGCATGTTTTTTAATTATTCTTTAGTATGAGCGTATGTAAAGAAGGTACTTTGGTTGAAACATGTTCTGTAATTTGGGAAAAGGATTATGATTCTAGCTTATAACACCAGCAATTAATGAAATTGGTCTTTTGTGAGAACTCATAATTTTAAATATGCTAAAAATTATCCATAATCTCTTAAGGATTCTTGTAGAACAAGCTCACTTGATATCATAAATCCGAATAGTGCTCTGGGCCTTGAGAAGGAATACCTCTAAGTGACCAACTTCCCCCATTCTTCCTCCACCTTCTTCAATGGTCCTCTAAACCCTACCACTTCACATATTTATATTTTCTTGCAGCAAGTATAAGGAGTAACTCAATATATCAAGTACTTTTTTTTGGTCAGAGTAACATGATTTCATAGAGAATTCCCAATCTCTTCACAATATAGTTAGAAATAGGAAAGCTTTCCCATGCCTGATTCAGGTATACTGTAGCCAGTCTGCCACATTTTATAATGGCATGCTATAAACCGCCAATCACTCATTCAATGAAAGGAGAAGGGAAACCCATTCCAGGAACCACAGGAGATGAGGGAGGTGTTTACTCCAGAAAATCCTTGTAAATGAAATAACCAAGCCAAACAGGAAAACAATAAAATTAAAAAATGACTTAGTTGTTTTCAGAGAATGCAAGAAAATAAAGGACAAAGCTCTCAGCTATTTTCAAGAGCTCTGGCTTCAGAGAATAAGGAGGGACAATCCCACAGGCAAGCAAAAGAGCCTGCTGACTACCTGGAAGACTGCAAAAGGTACCTGCTGTCACCTTGGGTCCGGAGAGAGGCAGGGTTGTGTAGGCCATGGAAATCCACAGCTCCTTCTCAGCTCTGTTAGAGAAAGCATTTCTATTCATCAACCCAGAGAAGTCAGGTTCATGGGTTTTTGTGACACATGCATTTGTACTGGCATAGTTTTATAGAGACTTCACTCAGATCCTATGTTATGGTTCAAATATAAAATGCCTTCTCTCTGTGTTCTGGGGGCTTTGTTTCCTAGCTGATGGGCTTTAGGGAAATGATTGGATCCTGGGAACTCTGATTAAGAATATTATACATAATATATTGTACATATTATTATAGTATGTTATATAGATTATATATCTATTCATAAATATCTTTTAAGTTTTACAAAATTGGGCTTAGAACAAAATTATTCAGTCTATGAGTTTTGAGCAAATCATTCAATACCTGTTTGACTTTGTAACTGGAGTACAATAACTGGAACCTTGGGAGATATTTTTGGATAACCTAAGCAGACAGTTCAGCAGAACTGGAGAACTCCCAGAGAACAAATGCTCTCTACCTATGAGTGGAAGATCTCCTTGTAACTCTGAAACGATGCTGGTGGAACTGGAGCCAAGCACACAAGAGGATACGCAACCTGTTCAGAGCTGTAGTAGGGAACTTACTGTAGGGAAGGACACCTGGGTACAGACAATTATGTTGAATTTCTTAATACAAGGTTAGCAGAGCTTTTTCCTAGCTTCAGACAGCTGAGGGGTTTATTCTCTCCTACAGAAAGTTATAATCCTCCCAGGAATCCAGAGTGCATCTTCTTGAGAATTATAGTGCAGTAGGACTTAAACTACCTGAGTTCATGCTCCACCTCGATCAGATATATTCCTGTGTAGAACAGGAACAACAATCTGGGAATAGTCACAAAACCATAGGAAACAAAGTCATTCTGAAAAGTGTGGACATTTTTCTTGGTGTGTAGCTGATAGCAAAGGGATGTGAAAGGTTGTAAGGAAGTAGCCTGAGGCGGATGGAGGCAGATTGGACACAGCTCCACAGGACTGGTTTGATAACATTAGCTTGTCTCAGATGAGGCAGTCACACACTGTACAAACACCATGAACTTTTTTTTATACCTTCTGTTTTACTGAGAATGGGGAGTTGGTATAGTAAACAGTGAGGAAAAAAGAAAGGAGTACATAGTGTCATGAAAGGCAGAAAGGAAAAACGTATTAGAAGAGGGACACCCATTGTGTGTAATTCTGCTGAAAGATCAAGTAACAGGAAGACCTTGGGTCTGTCAACAGGAAAATACTGCTTTGCTTTACAAGTGCAATCACAGTGGAAGGTCATTGACAGGGCCTTTCCACAACGAACTGGAGAGAAGGTTGTGAGTGAGTGCAAAGACTTGATCCCAGAGGTCTGTCTGTAAAGGTCCAGGCAGTAAATATTTCAGACTTCTCCAACTTAGCAATCTGTGTCACCACTATTCAGCTCTGCCTCTGTAGAGTAAAAGCAGCCTGGCTGTACATAAACAAGAGTCTTGGCTGCATTCCCATGGACAAGAAATTTTGAATCTTACACTATGAAATATTATTTTTGCTTTTAATTTTCAACGGAACCATTTACAAGTGGAAAAGCCATTCTTAACGCTTGGGTTACAAAAACGCAGCAAACTTGACCAGATTTAGACTGTGGGTCAAAATATATTAATCCCTGTATTAAACTTTCTCCAAAGAGAATGACATTGAGATCCAAATGGAATGGAAGCTGTCGTTGGAGGGGTATTTTCCTCTCTTGCTTTCTAGTTTAACCTCTATAAGTGTCTTACCACGTAACAAATGCGAATACATATGTGCTAAGTAGATGCATGTATTTTAACTCAGATCTGGCTGCTAACTTGGTTAACTTTCGACTCTACTCCATTACCAGAGAAGGCCCACACAGTGGCCAAATCAGAGCCTATAAAAGTTCTTGCCAGCAAATAATATAATCGTAACCTGTCTGTACTATGCAGCCTGCTCTCCTGGGCAGGATCCGATACCTGCCTGCCATACCAAATTGTTCGCTTGCTTACTTGGTCTTGCTTAGAATCCTCGATATAGACATCTGCCCATGCACTCAGCTTTGAACCCAGCAAAGTCACCCAAGATGACACGTCCTATTCTTTTAAAAGAGGTCTTGTGGTTGAGTGAGAGGGGAAAAGACTTCCCCCATCTCAATCCTGATGTCAATTTTCTCTAAGTGAAGACTCCCTCTCTTTAACAAAGATACCTAGTTAAATCATAGGATCCAGCTAAGAAAATCATACACATATGCATGCAGTCCTTTTTGTGTTTGGGTTTTGAGAGTCTTTGGCTTTGCCCCTGTTATTTCCATCCTTCCCTTTAGAAACCTGCTATCTTGTCTTTCTCACAAACAGCCTCAGAGTTGCTTTGCCTGATAAAGCCCATGAATGGGGTAAGCCCTTTCAGGCTCCTTCAGTGTCTGCTGGTGGAGGGAGGAGATAACCTTGAATTTGAGGGATGACAGGATATTCCTTGATCTACTTGCTGACTCGTTAAGTGCTCTGCTACACACAGATCCAGGAGCTGTGTTTTCAAAGATCACTCAGGGAGACACAGTCGGGGCTGGGTTCTGTCAACGTAGAAATGCTGCAAAAAAACAAATGCACACATGGCTCTTCTCCTCCTCTGAACTCAGCCTCACTGTGGTGTGAGCGACTTGGCGCTGGGTCACATGGCACTGTATCACAAGCCTTACGTGCATCTTCTCAGTCTTATCACTCCTTCACACTCTTCTCCATTCTCCACAGCCTGCCTCTGAGTCCTATTAAACTTCCATTCCTTTTTAACCTATTTTGCTCAGTCTCACCTCTTTGCTCATCTTGCCACCGTACAACCTACCTTCCCCTACTTTAGCCTCGCCTGCATCTCTTCCTCTCAAACCCTCCCCTGTCCTCAAAGCTTTTATACTCGCCTCTCTCCTTCAATGGCATTTTTCCCCTCACAGGCTGAGTAACCACGTAAGTGTCCAGGCCTTGCCATTCACTGCACTCTCAGCTACAAAGAGTGTCAAGTCTAGAGTTAGACTTAGTCTAGATTCACTCTCTGCCTTTTGTTAACAATGGGATTTTAGTGAAGCCGGTTGACCTTTCTCAGCTCCTATTCTCTCACCAATAAAACACCAAAATCATTCCAAGTTAGTTTCACCAGCAAATGAAATAATAAATGACCCACAGCCGCCAGGACCTCCTTCAATCTACCATACCTCCTGCAAAGAGCAACTTTGCACAACTTGAGCTGGTCTATCTTCTCAAAGAGAAAGAGATACAACTAAAATTACTCAGTCAAATGATCACATTCAACAACAACAACAAATCTGGTTATAGAATGGAAGAAATCCTAAAAAACAGCTGGTACAATTACTAATCATCAAATAAATTGGTGATTATAGTCTGACAATCATAGGTTGTAGGTGGAGCTAAACTAATGGAATAATCAGCCAATGCATTTTGCTAAAATTCCAGACTTGAGATGCCGTTCTGATAATCAAAGATCTCCCTTTCCAGTTCATCTCTCTTCAATGTACAGACTACCACTAATCTGGCCTACATTGCCTTAGTTTGAAAATATAAAGGTGTGTGTGTACATGCATGTGTGCATGTGTGTGTGTGTATACATATCAAAAGATCAAATCCAAGGGCTTGCACATATATGTGGCAAGTGTCACAGGCTCAGATCCTCGGCTGGAAGGAATTCTTTTTTTTTTTTTTTTGGGTCCGGTCATGGGGCCTGAACTCTGGGCCTGGGCGCTGTCCCTCAGCTCTTCAGCTCAAGGCTAGCGCTCTACCACTTAAGCCACAGCGCCACTTCCGGCTTTTTTCTTTTTGCTTATGTGGTGCTGAGGAATCGAACCCAGGGCCTCGAGCATGCAAGGCAAGCGCTCTACCACTGAGCCACCTTCCCAGCCCTGGAAGGAATTCTTAAATAATTTATAAGGGAATTCAGCTTCTTTGCCTGCCCTCATAATTTGTCATATTACCAAAACTGCTAGAGACTTCTAATCTCACACTTAATTCTCACATGGCTTTAAAGAGCTCAGTTTAAAGAGACTATCTTAAAACAAAAATGGCTCCTATCATTTATATACATAATATATATTATATAATATACTTATTTATTTATAACAATTCATTGATAGGCTATTGTGCTCTTTAAAACAGCCAATTAGAGAAATTCCTCTCTGGTAAGCCAGTGGAGTCAACGGTCATGACAGAAGTTCAGGTTTGGCCTGTGGTTATCATCATTCATTGGACGCTTCGAACTTCCATCAGCCTGAGTGGAAATGACACTAGAAATGAAGTGCTTAGAGTAGGATGTTTTCAATTTGCAATGAAAGAGAAACAAGGGCAGGAGGAACAAGGCAAAAGTTGACAGCCCACAAGTATAAAAATGTTCTCAAAAAAAAGGAGATTTACCCAAGAAGATGATCACATTGAAAAATCGAATCTCCTCAGGCAAAGCAAACTGCATGCCAGTAAAGGTCAGCTATTCCTCCCAGATCGCAGTTATTGCAACCAACTATTTGTTCTAAAGTGAGTTCTTTATTGTTTGTGTTTACAGATCCTGTTCTCTCTCTCTCTCTCTCTCTCTCTCTCTCTCTCTCTCTCTCTCTCTCTCTCTCTCTCTCTCCCCCCCCTCCCTCCCTCCCTCCCTTCCTCCCTCCCTCTCTCTCATATGTAGGAAACTACTGCAGAAGAAAAAACAAGCAGAAACATCTTTTTCTATTCCATGTCTGGACATATCAGTTGGTGTTGAAACACTTAACCAAATGCTTAATAACCAGAAAAAAAAGTTATGTTGGACCTTAACAGTTGTAGTTTAAAAAACAGGAAATGTCAGATATTTTCCTCTGATTCTTAAGCTAATTCTTGGTCATCCAGCACAATGTGCAACACACCTCAAATAACTCATGAGTTATAGAGGAATCACAGAATCAGGGCGGGGGGCAGGAGGGGGGGGCAGGAGAGGGAAGCAGACATTGCCTAAAATGTTAGCAAGCATCTTTTCATTGGAGTAACATGAGACTAAGGCACGAAGCAATTGGGACAAGGGAGACAACTGAATAACATAATCCCCAACTTAGAGAGCATCAAGATACTGAGCATATAACATCCAGAAAACTAGGATGACCCAACAGAATAATAGACTCCTACAGGATACAAAACCTAGATCAGGTTCTGTCAGGCTACTGGGAAAAACAACAACAACAACAGATGAACACCCCTAGCATCACGTATGTAAGGCCAGACCTTATCATGGGGTTTCACATACCTCAAACCAGTGAATCCTTAGAACACCAGCAACATATCACCAGGGCAAATAAACTTGTCTTCTGAGAGTAGCATTGTTTGTTACATGACAAAGGTGGACAAGATAAGATCTCTGTGAAGTGTTTTGCTCAAGTACTAATTCTCACACAGCCGTGACCCACAGGAGGCCAGAGATGAGGGAAAATGGGAACACAAGGAGTGCAGAAGTCAAGAGAGGAATCCACTCATCAATCATAAGACATTTCAATACCCCGTGCACAGCAGAGAGATAAAGACAGAAAGACGATATGCCCAGTTGCTGATACGTTGACATGCATCTTCATACTCCCTTTACTGAGATCCACATTTCCTGGCTTATCGTGTGTTTCTGCCTCCCACAAATGGTCCCCCAACTCTTCTAGATCTACTCACATGGAATGTCCATCTTCACTATCAAAGGTCTCTTGGTCTCCTTATCCAGAAGTCTCTATATGCCCTAGCCACTGTGGGAGATTTAGCTTAGGAACGAAGCCTCCACGGATCTGGTTTGTTTGCACCTATCCTTTCCCTTCAGCTCCATCTCACCCTTCACTGGAAAAGGATTAAGTTAAGGTTAAGTGGGAGGTCAGGCTGTCCTGAGCTAGCAGCAAAGCTTTGGGCTAAGCACAGATTCTACTTCTAAAGAGACTTTGTGTTGGCGATGGTGAGCTCAATCACCTCGCATCCCATTTTCCTTTGCTTCCAAGAGAGGTGCTGACTTAGCCTGGTCAAACACCCATACAGATTCTATCTGTTAAGTGACAGATAAAAGAGACAAGGACCCTTTTCAGCTATTCAGACTTGAATGGAAATTTATACTACTGGCCTTTAGCCCATCACTGACAAAACATTTTCTATCAGCCAGAAAATACTGGCAATTCCTCCTTGGCAGGTTCTGTTTATTGATTCAGAGAGTGCACTGAATTCTTTCTTATTCTCAGGGCCAACCTGCCAGTCCCCTGGTCTTTCTAGGAGCTCACATTTTACCTTGGAAGCACTTTAATTGTTGCTCTAATACAAGTTTAATTCTCACAGCATTATTCCCTGAACTCTGACAACCCCATCCTATTTCTGCTTTTTAATATTTAATCCTATGATGACTGTTACTGATTAGGACTAAATTTTACCCCGGGATGCCCAGGGAATAAATGTTTTTATTAAGAGTAGAAGAAAGAGAAAGCCATTGTGAAAAAATAGAAAAAGATTCCTGTGATTTTCCTCTAGAGACTCATTGAGCCGAGAGCAGAGCTGACTTGTGGTTATTATTTGATCAGCTCAAGCTAATCTGTGTTGATGCCTCCTGCCAAGTCCTGCCATTTGTGTGTGATTTCTCATCTACTAATACATAATGTATAGATCTGGATATGGGCAAATCAATTATCCTGCTTCAAGGAAGCAAAAACAAACTAATGGAAACATTAGCCTAAGACTTCAGGAAAATTGGAGAACTGAAGCCCCAGCTCTGTGTGTGTGTGTGTGTGTGTGTGTGTGTGTGTGTGTGTGTGTGTGTGTGTGTGTGTGTGTGTGTGTGTGTGTGTGTGTGTGTGTGTGTGTTGTGTGTGTGTGTGTGGTGTGTGTGTGTGTGGTGGGAGATGATATAAGCTTTCAACAGAAGACAGAAGCAGTGGAGAGATGCAGAAAATAAGAAAAGGGAAGGCAAGGAACAAAATCTCATTACATGAGAATATAATAACCTGCTTGTTCTGTAGAGAGGACACCTGTCCATAACAATCAAGATTCACATGACACCCAGATGATTCCAGAAACATTGGCTTTCTTGTGTTAAATTATCTGATGCAGTTAGGCATGTATTTCGCTTTATCAAGGTAACCTAAGAATCGGCATGAACGCAGAAATCCTAAGTAACAGCCTGCCCTAGGAAAGATGATCTCTGCCATGTGTGAATTCTCTAGTTTACAAGAAACTTGAAAATTGATGGCACAGACAGAGTGTCTCAGTGGCAGTGGGGGGGTTAGAGGTTGTGAAATTAGAAAGGGTTGGAAGCGTTCTTGAAAAGTAGCTGAATGGTAGCTGCATGCTTGTGACAATAGTTTAAACCTGTCTCCAAAGATTGGTTTTTAAAACCTTTATAATGAATATTATGTCCTCTTGGAGTTTAACATAAAATGTTACTGGATATGATATTATTTATCTGAATATACAGATTTATGAGATGATATTAATTCATAATTTCTAATTTAAGACATCCATAAGAAGTAGTTTTGCATACCACTCAGAGTTCCTGGGATAAACATGGTGGCTATCATGAAGAAGGCACTTATGAAAAGGTAAAGGGGAGCCTCCTGACTTCTGATCCAATCCTTATAAAAAGTACAGAAGGGGTAGAGAAGGTGGCTCAGTGGTGGAGAACTTGCCTTGCATGCATGAGGCCCTGGGTTCGATTCCTCAGTACCACATAAGCAAAAAGAAAAAAGCCGGAAGTGGCGCTCTGGCTCAAGTGGTAGAGCGCTAGCCTTGAGCTGAAGAGCTGAGGGACAGCGCCCAGGCCCAGAGTTCAAGCCCTATGACCAACAACAACAACAACAAAAAGTACAGCAGGAAGCAAAGAGCTGAGTGCTGATGGCTCATAACTGTAATGCTGGCTACTCTGAAAGAGGAGATCTGAGGATCATAGTTCAAAAGCCAGATTGGGCAGAAAATTCCATGAGACCCATCTCTAAATAACCACCAAAAAGCCAAAGTAAAGCTGTGGCTGAAGTAGAGCATCAGGGCCAAGCAAGAGCATGAGGCCCTCAATTCAAGCCCTGATACCAGCATACAGTACATACAGAGAGACTCACAATACTTCTCTATTATAAAAGATCAGCAAAGCAAGCTGAATGTACATTTCTCCACGACATATTTTGTAGTCGATGATCCTCCGCTAGCCTGTCGTGTTCAGAAACCCTCAAGTGATAAACTTCTTTTAGGGATTATAAAACACAGATATCTGGATTTTGCCAGACACATTTACATTTCCTTAGTGTGAACCAATTATAGTAATTAGTAGTAGTACCTTCCTATAACTCTAATGCTAAAGATGATCTCAACTTTCGTACATGACATGTCACCTCTGGTCTGCAGCATACTCTCTAATGAGCAGGATAGAAAAAGAGTCATGATTTCAAGGGCAACCATCAGAAGGACTGGCAACACACACACACACACACACATACACACACACACACACACACACACACACACACACACACTCATGAGGCTAGTGTCTCCAAGCCGATGCCAAATCACTGTACGCAATCTGAAGCTCAGCAATTGCCTCTGAGTGGGAGAGAATATAACTCCCACATGATTGTTTCTGAGCTTTTTGAACCGGAGTGTGTAGCCTGGTATGTGATAGATAGACTTCTCTCTCAGTTGATTTTCATTTCATTGTATGGAATATTTCCCGTGGAGGACTCACAGGGGGAAAGCAAGGGAGCTACTTCAGGCACTAGCCGAATGGCCCAATCCTTCAATTGTTTGCAGAGAACTCAAGGTGGGCCTCATTTCAAAGCAAGAACTGCAGCTGCCCTCCAGAGCCGCTGATGCCTAGCCTGGCCTGGCACTAGGGTGACACAGCCATACATCTTAATAAAGCACTGTGCATTCATCTATTAGCAGCCACTCAAGGAAATACTCCGGTGGCCAAAACAGAGATAGCATATGGAGAAGACTAACAAGATGAACTGGAGAGAAGTATTACAAAGAAACTCAGTGATAATAGTTTTTTTTTTCCTTCCCTCATCCCCACACAAAGATTCCTGTCTTCAAAACAGAGACAAAATGTTTCACTGTAAGGCAATTGCTATGGGAAGAATAAGTTGGGCAGTGTAGCAAATGAAGGACAGGAAGTCGCTCAGGTTGGTCATCCACAGCAAGTCATTTGGAACTGACAGTACCTACCAGTTCCTGAAATACTGACAACAGAAAAATATTGGAGATGCAAATACAAAAAAGTTATTAATTGATCTATTCATTTAGATGGTACTAGAGATTGAATTAAAGGCTTGTAGGGTTTCTAGTTAGGTGTTCTACCACTTGAGTCATGTCCCCAGCCCCCTTTATGGTTTTGTTTTTGAGATAATCTTGCTTCCTATCTGGGCTTATGCCTAGCTGGGGATCCACTGTCACAGCTGGATTTACCATACCCAGCCTCTTCCACTGAAATAGAGTCTGGTGGATTTTTTTCTATCCAGAATGGCCTGGAACCATGATCCTACCTTTCTCAGCCTCCCACTACTTAATTAAAAAATGTGAGAATATTATGCAAACTTACATGGGGAGGAGACAAACACAGCTGCCCAGCCAGCTTCTTTGAAGAGTTCATGAAGTAAGGTTTGGTCAAGTAGAAGTCAGGCAATGGTGATGGCTCAGCAACTGGGAAGGCTGCACTTAGAACCAAGATTTTCATTTGAGGCCATGCATGGTGGTTCATGCCTATAATCCCTGCTACTGAGGAGATGAATATTGGGAAGATGGTAGCTGGTAGAAGCCTGGGCAAAACAAAAAGAAAAAAGAAAAATAGCAGGATCCCATCACAATCAGTAAAGGGCTGGGATGTGGCTCAAGTGGTAAAGCACAAACACTAGCATTTCTGTTCAAACTCCAGTACAACTATAACTTTAAAAAGTTATCTTTTTTTCTGCCATTTGGTAGCTATGTGACCTCGAGCAAGTTACCGAACATCTCTGATATTAAATGTACTCCATGAAAAACACTAAGTAGAATTTAACTTGGTCTATATATGTTGTGTAGAGACTTGGAGGGGTGCAGGTCAGTTTGATGTGATACAAGTTTTTCATTTAATTTTTGTAACTAGTAAAACATTGTCATGGAACTCATCAGTCAGAAGGTCAGCCTCTTTCCTGAGCTAGACATCCAAGTGGGGTGTTTCATGTGACTCCCCTAAATATTTGATACATACTGCCTGAACTTGTGGGTACTTGCCCACAAATTACTCTGTAAGCATTCCTCTATCTGTTCGTGCTTGCATGTCCTGTCTACTCAATTAGGATTATTGATTTATTGAGCTGGAAGCATTTTAAAGAACTAGACGAAACTCTTTTATTGTGTAGGAGGAAAATGCGGAGGTCCGGGGGAGTCCAATGATTCCTTTTAAGCCATACACACAGATTAGTGACCGATTTAGCATGAGGACTGAATTCTCCTGACTGCCTTCTCCCATTCTCTTCACAAACTGTTCTTAAAAAACGTGCATCGAAAAAGATGCTTACTTTTTTTAGAATCGTTTAGTTTTACTGTAATTTATTTACTCCTAAAATTTTCTGTTCACATTCGTGTAGTAAATGATGAAGAGAGAATGTTCAAAACTTGTAAATTGTTACTGTCTGAAACACCAGCAGTAATATTTCTAATGATTAAGTTGTTCCGTAAATCCCTTTCACTATTTAGGAACCTAATGTTACCATAGACTTTATTCTTTATTAATAAAATGTCTTTGTTCTTCATTAAACATGTCCACATCTATTCTCAATTTGCTTGGTCTAGTTACCCTGTGGAGATAAGATAGGGTGACACCCCCCCCCACACACACACACATACACAATTGCAAAGTTCAAAAGCAACAGGTCAACGGTCTGGCTTTTGTAAAATGGTTTCCCCAACGCATATAGCTCTTTTATGGTAAGGCTAGCATGCCAAACCTTCCCAGGCTTAATAATCAAGCATTATATCTCCATAGACTGTACTACATTCACAGGTACGTTTTCCATGAAATTTTAACTTTTATCACAATTTTAATTTTGAACATCTCCACTGAGTCAGTCAGAATTGTTTGGAATAAAGGTAGGTAAGGCCCAATTCAAACCAGGAGATGGTTCAACTTGTAGAGCATTTGCAAGAGTGAGGCCAGTCCAATCACCAGTATCGCCAAAAGAAGAAGAAAGTAGAGGAAAATGATTAGTAAGGAATGTGAAGTCCACTGGCTTAGTAGAATAAAGCCAGGGAGAACAAAGGTAGAATGGTTTCAGAAACAGCTTTTAATCCGATCTTCCCAGCTTTATCAGAAATAGGGACCCTTAGAGAGGTGTGGTAGTTTATTTTAGTAATCCTAGCTACTCAGGAGGTTCAGATTGGAAGGATCAAGTTTTGAGGCCAGCAAAGGTGTGGGGGGGGGAGGGGGGGGATTCACAAGACTCCATCTCAACCAATAGCATGGTACAATGGCTCACACTTGTCATCCCAGCTACTCAGAAGGTTGAAGTCAGGATGATAAAGGTTCTATGCCAGCCTAGGCAAAAATGTTGCAAGACTCCACCTCAACTGAAGAAGTCAGGCATAGTAGTACATACTTGTCATACCAGTTACAGTGGAAGCATAAAATAGGAGGATCATGGTCCAAGCATGTGCAGGGAAAGAACAACAAAACTATTTCAAAATAACCACAGCAAAAAATAGCTACAGTCTGAGCTCATTGGTAGAGCATGAAGCCCTGAGTTTAAACTCTAATACCATCACAGAAAGAAAGGAAGAAAGATGAAGGGAGGGGAGGGAAGGGAGGGGACAAGTGAGGACCTTTCTCTTTCAGGTCTTTTGAAAATCTTAAGAAATATCTCTATAGCATCCAGAAACTTACTTATACAATATGCTTATTTGTTTTAAACTACTCTATTAAAGTATAATTGATATGCAAATAGCTGTACAGATGTAATAGGTCCATCCAGATGACTCTGACGATGAGTGTACATCTATGAAGCTACCACTGCCATTGAAGATAAAGACACAGTGATCATCTCCCCAGGTTTCTTCCACCCCTTCATTACTAATGCATGCAGGTATACCTGTAATAAGAAAAGTAACGCAAAAATCTACTCTTTCAGCAAATTTTATGAGTACACTATAGACACTAGGTTTATAGACACTATGTTTTAATAGTAGATCTCAAGAACTTCAGGAATGATCAAAGGGTATAAAATTCCAGTAATTTCTTAAAGTCATAGAACAACCATTATGAGTTGGCAAAGTAACCAGAAAAAAATCATTACTTGTATATTACGTTGATGTTCAGACAATAAAACAACTGATTACCAAGCAAAGCAAACAAAAAGGAACAAAATGCTTGCTTTGAAGATAAAGACTAAGACAAAGAAGAGGAAGAGAAAGTAAAGGAGGGGGAGGAGGAAAAGGAATAAGAGGAAGAGGAAGGAAAAGGAGAGGGGTAGAGAAAAAGGCAGTTCTCTTACAAAATGTGTTTTCCTAGCAGGATTTGACTTAATAGCATGATTGAAAAATGAGAGGAGACTGTTCATATTATATGGACAACTACTGACTGGAAAGAATAAACAAAAAGAACTAGCAATGCCAATAGAGAGAAAACAAATTCTGCCGTCCTCCTAGTACAGTATAAATGTTCTTTGTGAACCTGTTGCAGCCTTTTGGGGTGAGAGCCTTTGAGCTTTGTTTTACAGTAATAGATAAAAACGAATCAATGAAAAAGAATGAAAACAATGCTCCAATCATAAGGTTGCCAGAGATTAAAAGAGAAGCAGCTCTTTCACTTGAGAATTCTTGGTCTGGGCTCACTAATGTTTGGAAATTATAATAACAAGATTTACCTATAGCAGAGTTGCAGGATGTCTGGCTCACAGGCTGTATAAGGCTCGAGTCATTTGGTACATGACAAAATAGACATATAAGCTCCCAAGATCCTTAGCTGCCTTGAGTCTGCACAGATAATTCTATATGGCCCTGGAACTATGCTATTCATATCTATGCACTGTTGTTAACATTTTCAGGAAAAATAGTCAATTTTCATACCATGTAACTAGGTATTTTAATAATACTGTAAAAAAAAAAAGGGGGAAAATAAAACAGTTTTCTTAAGAAGTACAAAGCCAATAAGCCAAGCATTGGTGGCTCACACCTGTAATCTCACCTACTCAGGAGGTTGAGATCTAATGATCGTGGTTCAAAGCCAGCCAAGGGCAAGAAAGTCCATGAGACTCTTATTGCCAATAGGCTACTCCAAAAAGAGCCAGAAGTAATGCTGTGGCTCAAGTGGTAGAGCACTAGCTTTGAGCACAGGCTCAGAGACAGTGCCTAGGCCCTGAGTTCAAGCCCCAGGACTGGCAAAAAAAAAAAAAAAGTACAACTAAAATGTAAAGGCACAAAGCATTGTACCCTCTACCTGTTAAAAGGTATCATGGTTAATATGCAGATCTAAAAGTGTGAGCAGGAATTCAGTTGAAGGGCACCTATTCCCTATAGGCTTTTAAAAGATGGGTAAGGATTATGTTGAAAAAGTAGTCGGCCTATTTTTAACATGCACTACTTATTACATTTTTCATCTTTGTCTGTTAGATGTTAAAGAGATTTCCTATTTCCTGCAGTATACAATCTTACCACTTTAGTAATTAGCAAGTTCTTCTTCAATGCTCTAAAACCTTCTCGGCATAATTCCAACTCATTCCTAAGAGGATGCTTTCCTTGACAGAAATCCTGCCTTACACACACTGCTTGGATGGGTTGATTTTCCCATAGAGACAGGTATTGACTGCAACAAGCAACTCCAGGCTCTTTCTCTTCCTCTCTCTTCCTTTTATTCCTCCCAAGGAATAAAAGGGGAAGAGACTGTAGTCTTCAAGGGCCAGTACACTGATCTGGGTGACATACTTAAGAAGGCAAACTGTGCTTTTAAGGAGAGTAGTTTTAAAACATATTCAAATGCCATGATCTTTCTCTACATCCTTAGGGTACTGAGTGGTATGGCCCAAGCTACTTCCAAATGGGTAGAGGCCAGGTCTGCTGACCAAAGCCATGGACATCGGCATCATTGTGATGGGCAGAGGGCTTTTCAAACAAGGCTTCCTATCTCAATGATACAGTTACCAAATAAGAAGTAGACTTAGAGGGGGAAAACGTGCCCATTTTCTCATTCTAATCTTGGGCTCTTGATTAAGAAGACATTAGTCAGTTTAGCTCTTTCTAGAGTTTGACGACAAAACATGCTTTTTTGGGGGGGAAAAGGCTGTTACTACATTTTGCTTTTCCTTACCTATTTCCAGGTGTTCCAGGTGACCCAGCCACATCCCATCCTTGATTCTTCTCTTAATAGCACTCCCAGTTCAACCTTCCCCATCCCAACAGAAAACACCAAATCCTAACAGGAATCTGGTGTGTGTGTGTGGGGGGGTGTTGTTTGTTTGTTTTTACTTCAATTGCCTTTTCTACTAAAGATGCTATTCCAGGCTGGGTGCTGGTGGCTCACACCTGAAATCCTAGTTTCTCAAGAGGCTGAGATCTGAGGATCAAAGTTCAAAGCCAGGTAGAAAAAATAGGTAAGACTTTTATCTCCAGTTAACCAGCCAAAAGCTAGAAGTAGAGATATAGCTCAAGTGTCAGAGAGCCAGCCTTGAGAGAAAACAAAAAAAAAAGCCAAGCAAGAGCACAAAGCCTTGAGTTCAAGTGCCAGTATGGGTACAAAAAGAAACAATGGGTAACCAAAGATATTCTAGAGGTGCCACCCCCTTCCAACTAGGAGCTTGTATGTGAATCAACGACAGGAGAGACTTCAGGACTTTCTACCCAGAACTTGCCTATTAATTTGTAATGACAATCCACATCTGTCAGCCCTTCCCAGGAATTAAATAGTTCTGTAATTAAAATCCAACAGAGAGCCCCCAATTAGGACAGTAAACCGCCACGTAAGCAGCATGGAACACATCTTTCTATAAATAAAAGACAAGCTTCATGCAAAATAAAAGCCTACTGCAGGCCTCTGTCCATCTCCCAATCAGCTGGTCCCTGGACTTCCTTTTACTCATTGTGACATCTGCCTGATCAAGGACCACAACATGGTGGGCATCGGTGTGTCACACTGACTACCTGACTTGTTACTAAACTATTAAAGGGAGCTTGCTTCTCCTGCTAACAGAAAAACAAAACCCAAAGCAAACGAGGCAATTGAGAGGACCCTGAAGATTCCTGGAGTCCGATCTTGTAGACTTAAGTCTATAGCAACATGTTAGTACAGTGGTCCTCCACACTGAAACCAATTGGGAGCAAATGGATGTGACTTCCTGTGCAAGCTTTGGTAAGGTCGCAGTACTCGGTGCTTCCTTATATTTGCAAATGATAGGTATGTTATAATACCGTTCGGTCTGTAACAGAATGATTAGAGCAGCAATGTCTATTTTTGCCTGCTTTCAAAAGGGAATACCTAAGGGATTTGCATCACTAACTTCAATGTATTCTGAGATCTGTAAGCAAGATATTCCAAAAGCAGAGTGCCATCTGATGTGTGGCAGTCGGATAAACAGCTATTTATTTCTTAATAATAGAAAGGAGTCAGAGAAGTAAAATGTTGCTCAGCCTAGCTGTGAAAGGAGATATATTAACAAATCCAAGAATTCTCTTCTTCAATGACAAAATGTGTTTCCGCCCTGAATAGCTACAAAATTGCACCTTCTTTTCCATACTGTGCAAGAAAGGGACAAAAAAAATGTCTTCCCCAATCTAAGTTATTTAAAGATTAGCAGCCAGAAAGAGGGACCATAAGACATTGTCAGAGATGACAAGGCTTGAATTAACATCCAAGGACTGCTAAAAGTAATGTGGAGGACTCATCCGTGGCCAGGGATAACTGGACGTACAAGTGTATCGATTAATAATGTGACCTTCCTTTAAATCTATTCCCAGGTATCCCCAAATCCTTCACAGTACTCAGGTGAGAAATACTAATAGGTTTTCACCCAGAGTCTCCATAGAAGCAACAACTGGAATAAACTAGAGTTGTCATCAGTTTTCACCATATGGAGTTCTAATGCCTCAGTGAGCAGCACTAGGGGCCCAGAGGGGAGATAGGGTCATGCTTATTCCTCATCATACATCCTCAGAGAAAAGATCTGTATGTTCCCAAAGGGAAAACTACTTAGCCTTATTCAACCCATTCAAAGACTAGACAAAAGTATAACATGAATGATGAACAGGGACATTGCTTAACAGCCAATATTGGGTGATGAATAATTTATAAACAACTCTGGTTCCCAACCTACAGGCAGGGAACAGTCTTCTAGGTCCTCAGAAAATGATCGTCACAGAAGTTACCTTTGATCCTGAGACATCAGATATACAGTATGATAGAAATCCAACAGGAAGACAGGAATGCTAGAGTGAAGTTGGAATGTGGTTTTAAAATGGTGTGATTCCCCTCTGGACATAAAATACCCAAGACCTTCTCTAATATCAGAACTTCAGGATTGTAAATTTAACAAAACTTCTACAATGATCTAGTCTTAATATTATTTACCCATAACTCCACCTTGTATTTGGATGTCATTTTTATAACTGTTCGGTTTTCTGTACTAATAATTTTTGATCAGCTGTAGCAGATCATAACAGCCATTGTTCCATCAATCTATCTGGCTACAAGAGGGATACCAACTAGGATACCAGGTATGACAACACACAACTGTAATCCTAGCTACTCTCAACGTGGAGGTAGGAGAATCCTAAGATTTGGCCAGCCCAGATAAAAGTAGTGAGACCAGACCTCATCAAATTTAAAATGGCTAGAAATATGGGTCAAATGTTTCCACCACTTGAGTATTATTATTAGCTGTTATAGGTAAGGTCCTGAGTACAGCCCTCAGAACCAAAAGGAAAAATAAATTACATCAACTGGTACAAAGGACCTCACCACAAGGCTCTCCCAGGGCTTGTTGAGTACCTTGAGACTGGCTAATAAATTTACTGTCTTTATTTTGGGTGCCTTCTCCTAGTGCAATCGTTTACATTGTGGGGTTAAAGGATTTAGAACAGGGGTTTGCAAAGTTGGCTTTACAGGCCCACTATTTTTGTGTATTCGTTCATTCCTTGTGTTATCTGTAACTGCTTTCTTGCTACAATGGCTGGCGGAATTGAGTAGCTGCCAATAAAGCTTGAAACACTATCTGGCCTCTTATAGAATGTCTGTTGATCGCTGACTGACAGCAGCTAATGTTCAGGGGAAAGGCCTACACTGTAAAAGGACCATGGGAGGGTTTACTTAGGGTACAGGAGTCTGGCAAGTTTTCTGGGGCTAGAGGCCATGGGTAAGCTCCTGAGTTGTCATGAAGATCTCTGGGCCTATATGCACACTAGAAGGGCTAAGTATGCCCACATTCAAGTACAGAGGACTCACTCTCGTTGTAGACAAAATATAAATTAATTCACTTAAAAGTGATATTGATCCCATACTATCTCTTTCATAATTTTTTTTCTCCATGAATGAATGCACTTCTAATTATATGAGGAACCCCTGATATAGTAATATCAAAGCAGTATTTGATCTAACCAGCACTCCTATTCAGTTCTGGAATGCAATCAATATTGTTGTGGTAATGTGTTTGTAAAGAACAAAGTAGGAAACTTAAATCATAATACAGGGCTAAGACCAATATCAAATATCATTTCTGTACTACTTCCATCTTGGCTGCTGGAAAGTTCACTGATCTTTTTATGTTGAAAAAAAGCCAAATGAAGCAATATCTTGTGACCATTAGGTTGTTCAACAGGAGTGAATCTCCTGTTCATTAACCCAAGAAACGAACTCCCCACTAGATTACAAGTTATACCTTAGTGGATTGTGAAGACATAGAATGCAGAAACTCATCTATTTGGTTCCTCCATGCCACTGATTCCTACATCTGGGGGTTTCAGGTGTTTGTAACATGAATGAGTGAATGTCACCATATGTTCTCAGAACTCAGTTTGCAAAGCTGACAAAGAAGCACCCTAAAGATAATTTAAGCATATATCAGCAGCTACTGTCACTGCTACAGAACTGGGAAAGCACTTTAAAATCCATGCTGTATAAGAGTGAGGTACAGAGCGTGTGGGATCCAGATTTTGTGGAGCTCTCTTCTCTTGGTTTTTGCACCATCTGCCCAGGATTGCACTAACAGACCTGGCATCAGCCCTATGCTTCCCAAATCTAATTCTAGAACTCAACCCTCCTTGTGAAGTTGGTTCCTACCCTACTATGTTTAACCACCTATTCACACGGAGAATGGAATTCAGTTATCTATTAAACATGCTCCCTCAGTAGTTTAGGAGTTCCTATGATAAAATGCACTGCAGTGGGATAAAATGGCCAACTAAAGATATAAAACTTAAGGTGCTGTCTTTTTATCTCCAGGTTACCTACAAGGATTGATCATAACACCCTTTCTTGTTATATCCACCTTCAACCTTAGCTTTTTCCTAATGGTTTTGCCTAACCAGGGAGGCTTTAAGTATATTTCAAAGTTTACACAACTATAGGCATGTATTTGTCATCCACAGATTCAAATCCCAGATATAACCTTGGAATGATCTCTTCCTGCATCTCCCCATTGGATGGTACCCATCACCTTCCCACACAGGGAGCTGTCCCTGCACTCCCTACCTGCTATGTAAGTCACAGTAGTTTTCATGCTAATGTGGGATGCTCAGGAAGGAAAAGCAGAACCTCTCCTTGAGCACCCTGGAAAACATAACCAGCAGGCTTTCTGGAGGCTTCTCCCGTTCTGGTGAGTCATTCTATCAGCATGGCTTGCCTGGTTAGGTTTTTAGAAGAAACATTTTAAAAGTTAAACAAGGCTGCCCTCTCATGGTTAAAAACCAATTACCTGTACAAATCAAAAAGCTATTTATTCTCTGTGGAAATCTGAGCAATAATTGAGGCTGATAATTTTAAGATATATCACAGGTGAAAATATATAAAAAGATCCATCCCAGGTGACTTTTAAGATACAATGACAAGCCAGGCTCTGGTGGCTCACACCTGTAATCCTACCTACTCTGGAGTCTGAGATCTGTGAGTCATGATTTGAAACCCGCCCTGGAAGATAAATCTAAGAGACTCCTATTTCCAATTATCCAGCATAAAGCTGGAAGAGGAAGTGGAGATCAAATGTTAAGAGTTGTTGCTTTGTATGTCCTTCCCCCACGATATAACCCCTGTTTTCACTGTATTTGATGTTGGTATACTTTGTGGAGGGGAAGGGAAGAAACAAATCGTTTAAATAGGGATACAGGTGGACCCATTGCAACAATGAAATGTACAAGACATTATATCGAGATACGAACTTTATAACTTTGGCTGGGGGGAGGGAAGGGAAGGGATGGGAAGGGGAAACAAAGGAGGAGGCTACAATGCTTGATAAGAAATGTACTCATTACCTTGCCCATGTAATTGTAACCCCTCTGTATGGTATTTTCACACACACACACACACACACACACACACACACACACACAGAAAAGAGTTCCAGCCTTAAGTGGAAAAGCTAAGCAAGAGCACAAGGCCCTGATTTCAAGCCCCAGTACCAAGTACAAACACAAAAAACCTGCAAGTAGCAAGAAGAAGCCCCCCAAAACAGCCCAAGAATCAACCCCTGGATAGGGATGAAGACCACAAGGCTTTACAGCAGAAACCAAGAGGAACAAAGAAATTTCAGAAGCTACAAGCAAAAGGTTACCTGGCCACAGGTAAAATTAAGAAGTCTGACCAGAAGCTGGCTGTTCCCTTCTCTGAGATAATCACGACTAGAGTCCATTTTTCAATAATGTATTGTCTCAGAGTCTGTGAAACATTTTAAAATAAGATTTTGTATAAAATAAAAACAACTAAAATATAGGGAATAAGTAAAACAATAAGTGAAAATGATGTTCAGAATTTACAAACTTCCTTAGGTCAAATCACAACCATCATCAACTCTTCACATTACCAGTTGCAGAATTTAAATACAGATGAATTCCCCTCACACAGGGGATTAAGTTGATGGGTAATTTAGTTTAGATTTTGTTGGTTTATCCGTTAGTAATTGGTTCTGTTCATATTTAGTAAGCAAATACCTACAGAGCACTTGTAAGAAAATCTCAAAATCTCTAAGATACATTGTGCCCCCTTCCCCTCTATGTTTTCAATACTCTGATGCATCTTACACCTAATAGTGTGTTGTAGTCTCTCTCAGCCAAGTAGCTGCAGAGGAGTTGTCATTGCTGGAATGTGTACCATCTGCTTGTCATTCTTACAACCCCTTGATGCTTCATTTGGTAATCTATTTAAAGACTATTTGCAAAAAAAGAAAAAACAAGGTGAGTCCAGGCAGTAGTCTGAAAAATATTTCAAGCACATTTTATGGTAAGATCCAAATGTAAAAATAAAAAAAAAACCAACCACATTGGAACTTTCCATGGATGTCAACAACTTCAAACAAAGTATACTATGGGACATAATAATAATGCTGCACCATCAATTCCCATGATGACTCAAGAGATGACAATGGCCTAGAAAAAGACATGAACACATGAGCAACTCTGAGTCAGGCTTGAGTCTAGAGAGCTGGCTTTTGTATGAAAGAAGAAAATACTTCTAACAGTTAATGCTATGAAGACAACGAGAGGAGAGGAGGGTAAAGAGGCTATGACTCTCCATCGTGAAAAGAATGAAAAATCCAGGAGAGTGAATATCACATCACCAGAGAGAAGAGGAGAAATGCATTCAGGGTATGAGCAGAGATCAATAGTGACTGTGGTAATAGAAGGGACAGGAAGAGAAGGCAAGAGATCGGTCATCATTGACTTGATGGACCCTTCCTTTTAAAAGGCATTACATTGCTAGAATGGTGACTTATGCCAGTAATTCAAACACTTGGGAGGCTGAGACAGGAGGATTGTGAATTTAAGGTCAGTCTGGGCTATATACTGCCTAGCTTTGTAGGCAGGCAGGCATGATAGTACAGCTAAAGTTTATCTCATTTAGTCTTGAAAGCCACCTTTGTGAGATGTATGGAAATGAGCTCCACTGTTATAAGATTTTGAAAGAATGTTATACCTGCCTAAGATCAGCCAGTAAATGGTAGCACTGGGATTTGAACCAAGTTTGACCTCTAAATTAAATGTCTGCTGCCCTCATCCACTGCATCTTTTAAGACTTTTCCTGCTGAACAAATCTCCAGGCAGGATCCCAGTGGGCTCGCCCTAACGCCCTCCACGAAATCTAACCACTCTCAGGTTTTTCATATATTCTCTAACAGGACTTTTAGGTCACCTGGTACACTAGAAGGAAAAACAATAATAATGATCAGTAATTAGTATTTGCTGAGTTCTATTACATTCCCAGAACCAATTTAAGTGTGATGCAAACACTGTCTCGTAATTTTTTTAAAACAACTCTATGAAGTTGGAGGGTTTTTGTGTTTTTTTTTAATCACCTGGGAACTCCAATTTCAATCCAGTTAATCTAATTTAGGAAACTGAGCTAGAATTCCAAAGGACTACACACAAATTAAATAACAAATCCCAAATGAGTGAACTAGTAATATTGTAGAATCCACAGAAAGCTCATTGGCTTAGGTTATGAAAATATTTATCTTTTGCTTTTCCAGATAAAACTTTGGTTTTTAAGCTTATTAGAAATCCACAGAGATGACATTTTTAACCTACCCTTTCATTTAGTACCAGATCCCAATGGACCTTCTTAATTAAAAGGATGATGAAGGAAGCCAGTGAACCATTTTCGTAGCTTAAAATTTGATGGTTAGGGTAGGATCAAGATTTTACATCAATCAACAAACTTCCAGTCGATCCTGCTACATGAAAGAAGCACTGTACAGATATTCCCAAGATGAATGGCAGAATTTTTGCTGGGGGGGTGTTGGGGAGGGAAGGTAGGTGTGTGTGTGTGTGTGTGTGTGTGGGTGTGTGTGCTGGGGGGGTTGGGGAGGGAAGGTGTGTGTGTGTGTTACAATGGAAAATAATCCAAGCTTTGGAATGAAAGAAATCTAAATTCACCTCCCCATTCTGAGTGACCTCAGACATTTAGTAGAATTCTGTATAAAGCTATTGTAAGTTTTACTGAATATGACAAACCATTTAGAGCAGTATTTGAAGTAATAAAGGATCTCTCATCTTGGATCTCTGAGTCCAACATAAATCCCATAGAAATGGAACTGTCCCGGAGGTGTTAGTGTAGAGGGAGAGGAATCCTTCCATGTGAAGGTGATAGAGAGTTATCCCAAAAGTAGAAAGAGGACAAAGTCTATTCTTGGAGCTTAATTTTCATCATCAGGAGTTGAGAAATTTTACTGCATTTAATAATACCTGAAAACAAAGCATGTATATATATATGTATATACATAAAATACAGTTGTATATATAATAATAATATCTTTGTATATACGGCTTTAAAAAATACTGGCAAGATTTCTTGCACAATTAATAGTCAATTTTAAGAAGAAATCATATGTCCTCAGATTCATGAGGAACACTTGGTTGTATTCAGGAAAACCCAAACTGTAATTCAGTTTCGTCCCTGATCAGTATTAAGACATACTACATTTAAGAATTGCTGTATTGAGTGGTGTCTGAAAGGGGAATGGGAGGGGGGGCACATACAGAAAGAGGCAAAACAGAACATAGAGAAATCCAGAACTGATTGATGTGAGAGTCAAGAGTAACTCAAGATTTTCTACTTAGGAGATTATACTGCTAGTTTATCTGAGGCTCCTCAAACATTTTGTTGCTCGTGATATACTTAAGACTAAGTACATCAGATTTCCTGATTAAAATCAATATTCTTTACAGCCATCCATATGATTTTAATGTACTGAGGACTGGAATACTTGAAAAGAAGTCTGGGTGACACAGATAATGGAAGAAGAGAATGAGTGTACTGCTCATATTGAGTTGTTCAAGTTTCCAAAAAGGTATTTAGGAGAGAATTTAGAACTAGACTTTAGGAGGAAAGGGAGCTCAAATTTTTCATTTATTTATTCATTATTCATTTATTCAAAGAATATCTCATAAGTCTGCTAAGCACCATGTGTACAGTCCAACAAACAGGTATTATTTCTTCTAGGGGCTTATATCTAGGAGTTAAAAAACAGATTTTTAAACATATAATAAAGTGTTGAGAGTTCTAAGGCAGAAATATGTATCTGATACTAGAAAGAAGGGCCACTTCTCATGGAAGTGACCAGAACTGTCTTCACAAAGAAGGGACAGAAGATGAACAAAGTGAAAAGCAGGAAGGAGAAAAGAAGGTTGTGAGGGCATGTGGAAGCTTTTATAGAACAGAGAAGAAAGTGGACCAGGACTGGAAATGAGCAGAGGAAAAAAAAATGGGATGAGCTGGGGCCCCATGGCTCACACCTGAATTCCTAGCTACTCAGGAGGCTGAAATCTGAGGATCTTTTATGGTTTGAAGTCAGCCTAGGCTGGAAAGTCCATGAGACTCTCATCTCCAATAAACTCTCCCCCCAAAAAACAGAAATGGAGCTGTGGTTAAAGTGGTCAAGAGCAGAAAGCCTTGATCAGAAAGAAGCTCAGGACCACCCGGGCCCTGAGTTCAAGCCCCAGGACCAGCATAAAAATGAATAAATAAATAAAAATATAAAACCCATGTAGGATAAAGTAATGGCTAGAAGGAAAGGAAGAGTAGTATAGAGTCCAGGTAAGTCAAACAGATTTAGCCTGGTTGTCACATTTGCTGATCACATACCAACAGAAATTAGTTTTCTTATCAGAGAGTCAGGGGAGAGACAATTGGTAGCAACAGTCAGAATTAGACCCAGAAAGGGAAAGAGAAAAAGAAGGCTAGAGAAAATACTATGGAGAGTGTAAGGGAGCATATTTAAAGGTTAAACAATTTTCCAAATAAGGAATAGAGGAATGCATGCTAGCCATGGAAGAAGTTGGCTCCAAGTTCTAGTCTGGAGCCCAGTCACTTACTCCTATGATGTCCTTTTTTCCCCTCTATAAAATGGTGGGAATCGAGATTATACATGATTTTTGAAGTCACATCCAGCTCTGACAATCTAGACATTTTAGTAGTTAAAAAACAGAATCAAATGACAGGACAGAAATTATTAACAGATTAATTGTTGTGGCAGATTGCCTTCCTCTTCAATACATATGTGCTAACCATATTTTCTTAACCTCATTCTCTAAGCACCTCCCTGTAGAATTCACTTCTTTTAATATATGAGCAATTCAAAGCACTAGCTAGTATCTTGGGCTCCTCTACTCACCAGAGTTTAATGCCCAGGGTTAAAGTTCACATGTTTTACAATCAGTCTTTAGTAGTAATGCGATTGGGAAAAATTAATAACTTTGGTTTTTTTTTCTTATCTGTGAAATAATAATGGATCTGGTCTCATAAAGTTATAGATTCAGTAATACATGTAAGTATATTTAAGACACTTTCAACACAGAAAGTATATATTCTTGAACAAATACAAGGAGGGGGGAAGCAAAACCTTTTGCCAGCAAAGTATATCCCTGCCTTTTCCTGAATTCTTCTGTCTCCCTGTCATCAAACAGATCCTTTAGAAGTAAGCTGTCACATTCAATGAACAAATTCAGCTTATGGCAGTAATTTAGGCTTTTAGAATTAGACAACAATGATTCAAATTTCAGCCAAGCCATTTATTAGCTTTATCTTTTTAAGTCTTAGATTATGTATCTGTAAAAAACAAACATGGTAACATGACCTATCTCCCAAGACTGTAAAGTCTAAATTAAATAGATTTTATGTTCCAGACACTAAGCCCATATTAAAACCAGTGATATTTTCTTTGTTTACACAAACCATCATGACTTCCACAGAAAGTAAGACTTAATGTGTTCTTGGAACTGAAAGTGTAGTAGGATCTTGCCCTTGTCAGTGAGACATTTTACCTTTGTTCTTTCTAGGATTCTGAACACCCTCAAGCACATCGGGAGAAAAGAAAAAAAATCTACAAGGCATAGCTGACCTCGAACAGAGGTAGCACTCACTCATCAACCTAGCTTCTCCTTCACCCAGATGTTGTGATGTGAATGCACTCTTTGCTGCTATTGCTCTTATTTTCTGTGTCTCAACTAGGCATGGGAGGAAATCCAACCAAGGAACATGAGAAACTAAACCACCTCCTACACAGAAGCAACAGAATTATGTAAAGAATCTATGCAGACACTTTATCCCTTCCTTTGCTTAGTTTTTATTCTGGTACTGATACCAATACCAGCCTCATCTAAGACTGACTTTCTCTTGAGAATAGGGAGCAGACAAGGCAAAATATCTTGCTAGGGGCTAGAACATGAAATACAGATTAGGCTAGTCATGTCACAAAGGTGGTTCTCACCAGTGCCAGAAAGAGCTAGGGAGATAACCAGAGAGTATTATAAATGGCCCCATCTAAAACAGCTAGTCACCCCGATAATCGTAGTCACTGGAAGGCCCACCTCATTATGAGAAATACAATCACAAGGAGATACTTCATTCTAAATTTTTAGAATACCTATGTTAACTCACTTATATTAGGGGGGAAAATGTAGCCAGGTGCTGGTGGTTCTTAGCTACTCAGAAAACTGGGATCTAAGGATCACGATTAGAGGCCAGCTGGGAGGGAAAAATCGCTGAGAGTATTATCTTTGGTTAACTGGCCAAAAGCCAGAAGTGGATGTGTGTCTCAGGTGGTTGAGTGCCTGCCCCTCCCCCCACCCTTGAGTGAAAACAGTCAAGTGAGAGAGAGCACTAGGCAGAGTTCGAGACCCAGCATCAGCACATGGAAAACAACAGAATGAGAGTTAAGTGAAAAGTTAGTCCATGGAGCGCACCGCAATTGGCTTTGGCTAGTATATTAAAATGTTAGAGCCAAGGTCCCCTGCCTTTCTCCAGTCGCCATTTCCAGGGTGCTGGAAAAACAGATTTGTGGAACTGAGTCTGGGTTGACAGCCAGATGCAAGATCTACAGACAGAAGAGGTGTCTATCACATGGCTAATTAGCTTTGCCTGGCTATACTCTCCCCTCTCTCCCCCTCTCTCTAACTAGTTCCTCACAGGAGATTGTAAACATCAAACGTCACTCTGCTGGTGTTAATTGAATGCAAAGGAAAAGGCGATACATTCTGGTTCAGAGAGGGGGGTGGGGGTAGCTGGAGAGGGGTCGGGCTTCTCAAATGCAGATTGGCATTCCAAAGCAGCTCTACAGCCAACCCATTTCCTGCCAAAGCAACCAGGATAAATCCCTCTTCACTTTCGCACAAAGAGGCTGGAAAGCCGGGCTCCTAGGAGATGTGGTTAGAAATGGAGAGCTTGTGTGTGTGGCCGGCTCCCTGTTGTCCCTCCAGGAAATGGGAGAAAGACAAAAAGGCTGCTGGGGCCGGCGAGCCCCCCACCCCACCCCCCTCCATCTCCCCACACTTTTTCAAGCCAAGCGCTCCTCCTCCACCTGCAGCGACCGTCTAAAAGGCAGAGCACAGACGGTCCCAACTTGGGAGTCCGGGGGTGACGATGGGCGTGGGGCACGCACTTCGCTGTGGTTCATTCTGCTGCAGGTGCCTGACCTAGCGGTCCTTCCTTGAATTCTGACCGCGACTCCGAGGTTTGTGTTAGAATAACCTCATCCTACCTACCTGGTCTCCCAAGCACAGCAAAGGGGACGCGAAGGATATCCAATCCCCAAGCTGGGGCTGCTGGGTCGCCCCACTTCTTTAAAAGGGAGGAGGTGGCAAGAAGCCCCCCACCTGGGGCTGGGTGCTGGGCAGCACCGCGGCCTCCTACGGAGGGGGACCCACCTGGAGCCCTGGCCACGCCCCTGGGCGCGGGCGCGGCAGGTGCACCGGCCACGCCCACATGCCGGGCCACGCCCACATACAGGCCACGCCCGCATACAGGCCACGCCCCCGGCTCCCCGCCTCCCGGTCCCTGCCCGCCGGCGCCAGCGGAGCGCTCCAGCCCAGAGGAGGAGGAGCCGGGAAGGGGGTGGGGACAGGGGGGCACGGAGCGAGCGGGGTGGAGCCGGGAGTCGCCGGGCGGCGGAGGCGGATTTCCTGGGCCGCCGAGTCTCTGGAGCGACCATGGCGTTTGGGAAGAGTCACCGGGATCCCTACGCGACCTCCGTGGGCCACCTGATAGGTAAGGAGGGGGGGCGGGACCGACATCCGGACAGACAGACCTCGGGGACCGCGGAGCCCTTTCCACCCCCTGTCTTCCACCCCCCGCCCTCCTCCACCGGGCTCGGTGCTGGGCCCCCCGGAGGACCGGCGGAGCTGGACCCAGAGGGCAGCGCTCCCCTCCCCCACCCCTCCCCTCCCCCACCCCTCCCCTCCCCCACCCCTCCCCTCCCCCTCCCCCCGCAGCCCTCTCCTCCCCCTCCCCCGCAGCCCTCCCCCCTCCCCCCCAGCCCTCTCCTCCCCCCTCCCCCGCAGCTCTCCCCGGCACCCCGTGCGTTTCTTTCCGACCCTCCCATCCTGAGCTCCCCCCACTCCCCAGCCAATGCACGTCCCCCGTGGATGCCAGACAGGTGAGCCACAGCGCCCGGGCCAGGCGATCTGCATGCACCTTTACCACGCGAGCCAGAAACTTCTTGGCCCAGAGAAGGTCCTTTGCTGCCGAAGTGCTGTTCTCTCTCAAGGCACCGTGTGTGATGCCTGTTTCACTCACGGGGGTGAAAGAAGAGACTTAGGGAGGTGAATTGATGTGGCTTCCCTGGAGGAGCAGGTCCCTTCAAACCGATCTTAGCTCGTGCAACCCCCTGGGTTTACCTTTCTGGGTAAACAGAGACTTGGAAACGTGTTTTTATTGTTGCTGGGTCTTGTTTTATTTGGGGGGGGCATGGAAGTGGAGGAAAGAGGGATTGGGGAGCCCACGTTGGAGACCGCCGGGGACGCTCAGGTTTCCTTCAGGTGCATCTACCTTCCCAAGCCTGGGTTCTGAATCACTAAGGTGGAAGCAGAAACTGGTGATTGGACTCTCAACCAGTCCCCAGCTTCCTTCTCCTCTCTGCCTCCCCTTCCCTCCCCCCCCCCCCCATTCCTTCCCCTGGGGTTGGGGTGTGGCATTATCTGTCAAGAATCTTAGTGCGGTGATGCAATCCTGAGAACCTACTAGTTGTTGGTTAGAAGCTCCAGGTCGGGGATCAAGTTGACTGCTGGGTGATCCCTTATGCCCCACTGCGCGTGAGTTTTCACGCCTTTAGGAGATTAGGAGAAGAGCTACCCTTGAGGGGTATTCTGATAGACAGTGGGTATTAGAAATGAGCCCTGGGCAAACATAGATTCAGACCCAGTACAGATTCTGTTGTCTCTTCAAAGACAACAGAAACTGTAGCAGGTCTGGTTAATTCCTTAGCTGGGTAAACATTAACTGCCAGCTGTGTATACCTGGTTTGGACCTGGACCGGACCTGAATCTCAGACCTCGAGTAAGTCACTTATAGGACCATTGGACACACTTTGTGGTAGTTACTAGAGGACACCTTGAAAATACAAGAGAAATGCCTAATGCACACAACTTATGGAAAAGCAAGTGAAAAACTCTTGCTCTGGCTTTTGAAGGGTGAGTAGGAGTATTCAAATAGTCTCTATTCCAAGGTGGGAAGAAAGCTAAACTCTTGGGGTTCACTCAGTCATGCCAGTTATTATTATTTCTTCTTCGTATCCGGTGTTTTTTAAATTGTTTTGCTTCCTTGCTCTCCAGGTGTTTATGTGATGGTGCTTAGTGATCTTTCTAAGAAGATAGTAATTCATTTCCATCATACTTGCTAGGAAAGTGACTGCCACTTGAGCCACAACCCCTCAGACCCCCTTTTTTGCTGTAGCTATTGTTCAGATTGGGTCTCCTGCTTTTTTGATGAGATGGGCTTCAAGCTATGATTCTTATCTCTGCCTTGAGTAACTGAGTACACAGCACCATCTCTAGCCCCAGTATTTTGTGCTCTTGAAGATGTCTGGAGAGAACATACCTATTCCAGGTACAGGAACTGCCTTGGTTAGTATAGGTAACCAGAAGTAATTTTACTTAGTAATTCTGAGTGCTCACCCTTCCCTCCTTTCTTCCCTATAAACAAATGAAATAGTTGGTGTCAAACAACCTCAATTTGAATGCAAGTCCTTCTTCCTACTTCCTGTACAACTGGAGTCCTTACCTTAATCTTTCTGAATTTCTGTTATATTATCTCCAATAGTGTGTTAAATCAATTGCATAAAATGCTAAGCACTGTGCTTTTCACCCTGTAGGTGACTGACTGCTCAATAAGCAACAGTCCAGTTCTGGAGTTGATTTTCTCTGAAAGACTGGCAGATGGAGATTTTAGCAGTTCTGGTCCTGAAACCAGGTGTTGGACGAGTAGTCTTTATTAATAAGTCATTCATTACTGTTGCCACAGCAATACTCTGAACTTGACTCTGATTGATTCCTGAATTACTGGGAAATGTTCAGGAAAGAAAAAAGAAAGAAAGAAAGTCACTCTGCCCTTTGGTAATCTAAACAAAATGATACTGGTATACCCTAAGGCTGATTATCTCAGGAGAACTGACATTTCGTATGCTTTGCAGAAAAGGCTACATTTGCTGGAGTTCAGACTGAAGACTGGGGCCAGTTCATGCACATCTGTGACATAATTAATGCCACCCAGGACGGGTAAGTTCAGGTAGAGGTCAAACCATTGTCCCTGGGAAGGAGCATCAGAACTGTGACATGTTTTCCCGGGTCCACACTGTTGGAGTTCTTGTGGGAACAGTATTTTCCTCATTCCTCAACACCCATTACCTTGAGAAGAAATCAGAGGCCTCTTCTTCGGTTCCGCACTTGGAGTATCTAAGACTATTATAATTTGTTTCCTCTTTGCCTTTTCCTTCATAATTTTAACTGGAGTTCAAATTCCTTGTTTTTGAAAAGATAAAGAAAAAAAACCTATTTTTTAAAAAGAGATAGATTGTTTCCCCTTTTAGGAACTTTTCCGGCCCTGCTCTGATTGCCAGTGTTTTATGTAACTGGAAAATATGATAGAGGAGCTAGTTGACTTCTGGTGTTAACCAGTCTGTGGGCAGCCCTTGCAATTATCCGGAAACAATCTAGCAGTCTTTATTCTGCTTTTTTTTTTTTTCCCCCCTAATGCCAGCTCACTTATGTTTGTTTTATGCTCTTAAATGCTTTGCTGCCTTTGTGTTTTTATTTGCAGTACTTGGGGATTGAAGTCAAGCTTGCTAGCAAGCATTCTGTCACTTGAGCCAGTCTTTTGCTTTTAGTTTATTTTTCAGATAAAGTCTTACAGCAATTTTGTTAGGGTATTCCCCAGACCGTGTTCCTCTGCTATCTCCACCTCCTGAGTAGCTGAGAATAGAGTTGTGCACCTCCATGCCTGGCCAATCTGTTGTCTTTTGATACAGTTTTGAAACTAAAAAAAAAAATAAATAAATTTTTTACCATTCCTAACAGTTGAACTCAAGGTCTGGGCACTGGCCTTTGCTCAAGGCCAGCACTCTACCACTTTGAGCCACAGTATCACTTCCAGTTTTTTTGGTGATTAATTGGAGATGAGACTAATGGACTTTCCTGTCCTGGATGGCTTCAAACCTTGATCCTTAGATCTCAGCTCTCTGAGTAGCTACGATTATAGGTGTGAGCTGCCAGCACCCGGCTCCTAAATTATTTTTTTTTTCAAAGTCATGAGCAAGGGCCTACTAGTTTAAACTTAGGTAACTATAGGTCATCATAAAGAATACAGTTCTCTTTCCTATTTGCAGTTACTTGAATAAAAATATCCTTTTCTGGAAAAACAAAACAAAACAAAACAAGAATACAGTTCTCTTGATTTTTCCTCCATATTGTAAAGTAAGAACTGACAGTCATTGCAACTTGATTATTGGTTTGTGTGTTAGTGGAAAATGTTTATGGCTAATACTTCTAAGTGTTTATAAGTTTTACCTCTGTAATCTTGAGTAAAATCCTCTGTGTATTGTTTCCCCCTATTTGCTGTTAATACCAGTTTCTTCACTGATAGTATAAAAAAGCAATCTTGTAAACTGATTTTTGATCCTCTGCTTGCTATTCTTTCTTTGCAACATAAAGTTGTGGCACATCAGAAACAGACCTAGTTTGTTGTAATTCCTTTTACAGCCCCCCCTGCCTACAGGGTAACTCAGAAAAGTACTAGTAGTCTTAGTGTAGTGTGACCAACTTCATCATTTTGGGGATTGCCATTCCTGCACAGTTCTGAGCACTGTTGGAGTGAAGTGGATCTGAGCACGTGTCCTGGATGAGCGGTGCTTTCAAGCAAATACTCTTATGTAGACATTTTACTTGATTCTCAGCAAGGGGCAGGTGGTGTTTTGTGCCTATCTTCATTAGGAAATAGAGAAGGGAGGAGTGAAGAGACCCACCTTGCTTGACACAGTAGAGCCAAGGTCTTGCTTTCCTCTGTTCTTTGGGTCATACAGATGCTTTTTAGAGATACTGCTTGGGGTGATGTCAGTGTATTTCTTGCTACAGGCCAAAAGATGCCGTGAAAGCTTTGAAGAAAAGGATCTCCAGAAACTATAACCATAAGGAAATCCAACTCACCTTGTCAGTAAGTACTTTAATATTACAACTAGACTCTATGATTTTTCCAATAGAGACTTTTTTTTTAATCTGGGATTCAAAAGTACAAATATATGGTAGCTACTGGGTGAGCAAAGAGTTATAGACTATGTGAGTTAAGACTTTTCTCTTCATGGAGAATCAACAGAATAGAGTTCAGTTAAATATGATAGCATCTAGATTTGTAGCAAGAAAGAGTAGTCATAGAGATAATTTTTTTCTAGTCAGGTGAACTGATGGTTAAAAGTTTGTAGGTGCTGAACAGATGAAGATTCGTGTACATATATTTTAGTTATTTGTTGAAGATGGAGTGATTATAGTCTTGAAGATTTACTCTCTGTTGGCTTTCTGCTGCCTTGAACAACCCTGTGGGATCCTGAGGTATTGGCTGCCCAGGGTTTTTCACGGTAGTTCTGTCATGCGATGTAATTTTGAGAGTGTTCTTTGTTGATTGAAGTTAAGTCTCATATGCACTGTATTGTCTATGGTATGGACTTTTACTTGACATGTTCCCATTTCCCCTTCCCCCACCCTGTTTTGCACCATATGACCTCGTCAGTCACATTGGTGAGTTTTCTCTTTTTACTTTGGTATGTGTTGCAAGTCCTGCCTGCTGCCTGTGTGACCTTCTCATTTCTTCTGCATGTCTTCATTTACCTACACGTGGCCCTGGGTCTTGCATGGTTATGGCCTTGATGGACAAACATCACATGGTGTTTAAGAAGTGGGAGAATGTTTATTCAGAGCGCTGTGGGGCAGAGCTTCCAGGCTCTAGTGTCATATAGAAGGAAGTACATACCATCTTGTGTACTTGGAAATGAACTAGAAGAGAAGAAATGAATTGAATTAGTCTTCATGATTACAGTCACTTAAGGAGACCCTCCAGTTGGGATCTGAATATAGTTTTAGGGGCATTTTCCCGCTCTCACTGATTTTGAACTCTCCCTTGCCCTTAACTACGTGGCAGCCACTTTAGATAACAGAACAAAGGAAACAATGGAGAAAGGAGTAAGGTACTTCTGTGGCAATATCAGAACAGCGGACCTGCCATTAGTTTCTTTTGTTTTGCTTTTGCTCTACCTGGTATTGAACGTGATGGATAGAAATGCCTGGAATAGCTTGAGGAGATGGATGGAGTTGCAACAGTTGGAAGGGGGCATGATGAAGAGGTGACATTGATCAAGATGCATTGTACTCATACCCTGACAATGTAAAGTTGATATCCCTTTGTGTAAGTACTTAAAGATAATAAAATTAAAACAAAATAGAAATGCTTGGACCTACTTGATCCTCAGGACATCCGCAGAGATGCTTGTATTTCCATTTCACAGATGAGGAAACTCTGATTTTTGTAACTTTAAAAGGCTACTACGGCCAGGCACTGGTGGCTCACTCCAGTAATCGTAACAACACAAAAGACTGAGAATTATAGTTCAAAGCCAGTCAGGGAAGGAAAGTCTCTTGAGATTCTTATTTCCAATTAACCACCAGAAGTAGAGCTATGGCTCAAGGGGTAAAGTACTAACTTTGAGCAAAAAAAACTCAGGGTCAGCACCCAGGTCCTGAGTTCAAGTCCAGCATGCACGCACATGCGCACACACGCGTGCACACACACACACACGCACACGCACACACACACACACACACACACACACACACACACACACACACACACACAGGTTATTATGTAGTCTAGTTGAGATTTGATACCAATCCTTGAATTCTAAGTTCCATGCTCTGACTCTGTACTGCTTTGCTTGTCTAAATGAATCAAGATGCTCAGCCACTGTAATCCTAGCTACTCAGGAAGCTGAGAACTAAGGATCGAGATCTGAAGCCAGCACATGTAGGAAATTTCAGGAGACTCTTACTTCCAGTTAAACCCCCAAAAGCCAGAAGTGGAGCTGAGGCTAACTTAGAGCACAAAAGCCCAGGGACAGCAACCAGTCCCTGAGTTCAAGCTCCACCCCCACTCCCCCCCCCCCAAAGCATCAGGATTCTTAAAAATAGCAGTCTACAGTGCTTCATCTGTGCCATTAATACCCTTCTGCATGTGTGATGCAAGGCTAGGTATGCCTCAGTGCATGGGGTCAGCTGAATTGATTAAATATGTCCATGCAGTGGCCTCACCTCTTCTCTCCTAGTAGTGCCTATAAAGACTGAAGGACTCATATAAGGTTCTAGCAAGCTAGGGCATAAAGAAATGAATCCACTCTAAGGAATGACTTTCTCTAAAATGAAGTGGATCTCAAGGATGCAGAAGATGAGGAGAATTTGAGTGAGGAAGAGGATAGGAGGAGATGAATGTGTACTACTTTCTGTATTCTAGCATGGAGTATTATTGTTTGCCACCTGACTATTGTTTTCCTGTTATAATGGTTTACCTCTGTGTTTCGTCCAGCCTTCTTGACATTTTGGTGGTGCTATCTCTGTGTCTATATCATCCTCCATCAGGGTCCCTCCTCTCTGAGGATGGAGCACTTCTTTCCCTGAGCAAGTTGAAGGGGGCCAGAGTGTTTATTCTTGTCACCCTCCATTCTTCCATTCATCACCGCTAAAGTCATTACCTGCTTGCTGCTTTTCTTCTGTTAACCTTACCTCATCGCTATAGACCTTCTGCCTTGAGATTTCCATATCAGTATGTAAGAACAAGAGAGTCTAAAATCTGTGCAAAAGTAAGGAGGAGTATCGTGGGTTAGGGGTTAGAACACAACAACTTTATCCCAAGAGTTAGAGTACATTAAGGTTGTGAAAAGACTTACTTTGTCTCAACTTCTCTTTAAATGGGCCTTTGACTCTTGATGGTTTTATGCAGACTGCACTTTATAGGCATGTTTGTAAACATAGCGAGGCTAGCTGCAATGTATCATCCAAACCAGTACAGTTTTGAGAGTGAAAAGGTGTGTCATCACTAACAAAACCAAGATAACAGGAATGTACCTTAGCTCCTTGAGAAAATTCTCCTTTGACTCTTGGCATCTGTACATAAGGGTCCCCAAGTTGTGACTCTGATGGCCTATGTGATCAGACTTCAGTCCACCTAAATACCTTGCAGAGGTGTGTTCAAGGCCTGGGCGCTAAGTTCAGTATTCACGTAAGCCCCGCTGAATTATGAGGGAAACTAGGCACAGGCGAAATCACCCGGTGTCTGTCAAATGCAGTTGTACATTTTCTAACAGACTGTTTAAAAAGCTATCCTCTTGTGTGACATTTTCCTCTAATTGCTATGAAGTGATAAGAGCCTGTTCAAGCCAATTATAAATGTTATGTATATTGTTTGTCTTTTTGGATCTCCATCGACTTGTTATCTTTGATTAAGTCTTTGATGGGATCTGACTCTATCCTGATGCCCTCCTGTCAACTGATAGAACAATTTTGTCAAGAAGCCATTCATTTCTTTCGTTTTTTGCTCTTGCAGTGCTGGGCCTTTAAACCCTGGTCCTTCTAGCTGGCAGACAAGTACTCTACCATTGAGCTATACACTCAGCCCAAGAAGTCAGTACTTCTGTTTTGATTTTTAAAAAGCACTGCTACCAGGCTATAAAGCCTGCTCTGAGTCTGAGACTATAGACTTTCCTTGAATGAGTTCCATTGTGATTAATCTCAGCCAGATACTACTCTCATTGTCTAAAAGAAAGTTGTTGAACAGGTTCCTGAGAATCAGTGGATTTTAATAGACCATTATGGAACACCCACTGGATGGAGAGCTGTAGTGGTTTCAGAAGACACATAAAACATGACCGGCCCCCCGTGCTTGTCATGAGAGATGAGAAGACTCAGCTTTCTTCCAAGATTCTTTAGTAGGGTAAGGATGTTAGCATGGTTATCGGAGGTAGTCCAGGTGTAGTCTTCAACTCTGTCAAACCTGAAACCACTGTGCCTAGTGTGGAAATGTTCAGTGAGAAATGAAACTGCCAAGTAGCTCTTTTTCTTTCATCCCTCTGTGAAGAGAATACGACTATTTGTTGATCAGCACTTTTTCTCCTGAGCCACCACAGAAGCAGATGATCACAGTAGTTGCCACATGTATTGAGTTCTGAAAACAGACTTCTGCACTCAACGTTCTGTTGAGTCTTTGAAACAAACCTCTCCCTGCAACAAGCTTCTAGAGGTAAATATGTTGTCTATTTTGCAGATATCCAAGCTCAGATAAGGGGGTTTTTGTCCAGTCAAATACACTGGGAAAGTAGTGAAGTTTAGAATCACTCATTTTGGTTACTTGGTTCTGTCCCAGCTAGTAAACGGATTCTTGATTATCCTTTTTGCAAAGATAGGTTTTCTGAACACATTTGCACCAAACCATGTTTCAAAATACGTAAAACAGTCCATGTAATTTTTTTATTTTTATATTTTTTTAATTGTGAGAATACCGTACAGAGTAGTTACAAGATGACAAGTACATTTCTTATCAAGCATTGTTGCCTCCTCTTTGTCTCCCCTTCTCATCCCTTCCCATACTATCCCCCCACCCGACTATGTAAATTTTTTTTTTTTTACAGTCCCCACCATAGGTTTTATGACTAACTGGGCTGGGGGTTGAGTACTTTAGACATAATGGAGGAAGCGATGTAGAAGTAATTAAATCTGACGGTCTGGATTCCAGTGGGAAAATACAATGGGCCTGGTTGCTGATATCCAGATGTTAACGTTCTCAGAATTTCTTGTTGACAATTTGATTTTTTTTATGTGTACAATACTTCTTGAGAGTATTGTGTTCACTGTTACCAAAAAATGTTATGATGCAAGGGTCAAAACTTAGTTTGTAAAAATGTAGAATTTTACCAAGAGGTATGTTATTTGCTTCATTATGAGAGGAGCTGAGATGTAGAGACCATGTCTTTCATACAAAACAGCCAGGCAAAGATGTGTATAAACTGACATTGAGCTAGGGTACTTACTTGCCCTCTCGGTATTTGACCGACTGAAAACTTACTCATTTTAAGACATTCTCAAGCTCTAGGCCATTTGTAATTCAGCTTTTCAACGTGGTCTAACCAGCTGTATCAGTACAAATTACTTTTATTGTATCTGGGGTTTTGTTTCTGTTTTTCTTTGTTTTCACTGTTTTTTTTTTTTCTTGTGTTACACATAGCTTACGTGGACACAGCGTTGGGTTGTCTTCTGGCTCTTTTCCACATTGCTTTAAAATTATAGCTTTGTCTCCTGCTGCTTTTTTTGTATTACCATGAAAGTAATATTCAAAATATACACAGTATTGGGGAAAGTTAGGTTTCAGAACTTCTTTTCTCCACAGATGCTGATAGCTTATCTTGGTCAAGTTATGGCTTTTGTGACCTCTCTAACTAAAGATGGTGGCATAGACAGCTAATTTTGCTTTTAGATTGCTTTTAGAAATCTACTTTCTGAAATTAGGTGTTTGTGGCTCACACCTATCATCTTAGATACTCAGGAGGCTGTGATCTGAGGATCACAATTTGAAGCCACTCTAGGCAGGAAAAGTCCATGAGAATCTTATCGCTATTTAACCAACAATATGCCAAAAGTGGATCTCTGGCTCAAGTGATAGAACACCAGCCTTGAGTGAAAAAGCTAAGGGACAGCACCCTGGCCCTGAGTTCAGGCCACACTGTTGGCCAAAAAGGAAGGAAAGAAGGGAAGGAAGGAAGGAACGAACAAAGTAAAACAGTAAGTAACTAAGGAAGGAACTTCCTGTATGTAATTCTTTCATATGATCTCTTAGCCTATGTTTATTAAAAATGATTATTTGCTGGTGCCAGTGGCTCACACCTGGAATTGTGGCTATTCAGGAGACTAAGATCTGAGGATCACAGTTTGAAGCAGGCAGGAAAATCTGTGAGATTCTTTTTTTTTTTTTTTTTTGCCGGTTGTGGGGCCTGAAGCCTGAACTCTGCGCTGTGCCTCAGCTCTTCAGCTCATTTGAAGATGTCTAATGACCCCAATTACCAGCACACCCTGCTAATTTTTTCTGTCCATATTCTAGCTGTTTTAATGTTCCTTCTTCCTGGAATCTTCTCTTTTGTTCTTACCAGTGTTCTCTTGTCCTTACTTTATGTTTTGTTTTCTGTTTTCTCCAGCTGCCTTCCTTAGGTTTTTCTGGCCTGAATAATAGGTGGTCCCGTGCCCCAGCTATCCTCTCCTCTGTTTATCATCAGAATAATGATGAACCCCTCACTTTCCTGAGCTGCAGCTACGTCTGGACAGCTCTCTGCTTTCCATCTACTTGAATGTCCCCCTTTTCTTTTCCCACTGAAAGTACCTAAATTTCAGCCCATTATTTTTGCTCCTAAAATCCCCCGTAATACCATTCCATCCACTCCCAAATTTCCACTCTGGTACCCTCAGTCTGTTGCAGAGGTGAAAACACTTAACTTTCATTCACTCTTCTTCTTCCATCACACACTCTTAAATTATTCTGGTTGTGTTTTTGTTTTTTGATTTTTTGTTTTTCTCAAATCCTGTCCTGTCCTCACTTGCACAGATTACCCTACTTCAGGTCTTTTCAGTATCTGGCCTATACTAGTGGGTGACTACTAGATAGTTCTGTCATTTTGGTGTTGGTTTTTTATTGTCATTATTGCTGTTGGGTTGCTGTTTGTCCTCCAGTTCCCTTTGTAGAGTACTCCCTGAAAACCTTTTCAGGATGCTACTTTGTCTTGAAGTCTGGGTTAGGGATGTGATGGTAATAAACTAACAGAAACCACTCAGAGGATTCAAGTCCACATTCTACTTTGCCTTGTAAATGTCTGAGTAATATGGCATCCCCGCTCCTAATCCCAGTGTCCCCACTTTACCTGTATTAAAAAGCCAGAGACAAACAAGAGTGTTTATCTTCATGCTCAGAACTCACATCTTCCATATCAAATACCCAAGGTAACTAATGTGTGATGAGAAAGTTTTCTTTCTAATTCTTGGTTTCAGTCCATGATCACTTGGCTCTGTTGCTTTTCGGCTTGGACAGTGAACCCTATCATAGTGGAAATACCCACTTACTTCATGGCTGGGAAGCAGGAGAGAGAGAGAGAGACAGAGACAGAGACAGAGACAGAGAGAGGAGAGAGGGGAGTGAGGGAGAGGGAACAGTTCCCTATGAAGGCATACTCACTAAGAACTGGCTCACCCCTGTTAAAGTTGTCACCAGTAGCATCAGGCTGGAGAACAAGCCTTTAACTCCTGAACCTTTGGGAGATATTCCAGATCCACACAGTAGCCAAATGTATTGCAGCTCTATGCTCATTTCTATTTTCTTAGCCCCCTTTCAAAGCCCAGATTAGGAATAGCCTTTTCAAAAAGTCTTACAGGGACACCTGGCCCTCAATCACCATACTTGCTTATTAAGGTCTATATTTAGGCTGACTACAATTTATATGAAAACCAGGACATATTTTAGAGTAGTTACTAAAGCCAAGACAACAGGAAAACCCAAGGTCTACCATTGAGAACCTGGGACAAATGTTACCTATCTATAGAGCCCATATGTTATGCTTGTATTTCCCATTTAGCATTTGCACTATTTCCTGGTGTCATTAACAGTGCTCTTTGGGGCTTGAACTCAGTGCCTGGGTGCTGTCCCTGAGATCTTTTGCTGAAGAGCTCTACCACTTGAGCCACAGCTCCACATCTACCCTTTTGCTGGTTACATGGAGATAAGTGTCACACAGACTTTCCCATCTGGGCTGGACTTGAACCACAATCCTCAGATCTCAAGCCTTCTGAGTAGCTAGGATTATAGGCCTAAGCCGCTGGTACTGAGCTACCATACATCTGGGGAGAAAATGAGTGATCATTATTTAGCAATGTCTGCCTTAATTGAGGAGACAAGAAGTACAATGCTCAATTTTTCTGTCTTATTTTAGCTGATTGATATGTGCATGCAGAACTGTGGGCCGAATTTCCAGTCTTTGATTGTGAAGAAGGAATTTGTCAAAGATAGTCTAGTTAAGCTGCTGAATCCCAGATACAACTTGCCACTAGTCATTCAGAATAGAATCTTGAAATTCATTAAGGTAAGTCTGTTGTACACGTCATGGGATGGTAAATTTCTAAGATTATAAAGATGGTTGTCAAAAAGGAACTGGAAAGCATCTTTTTGGTTGATGTGGAATAATAATTTCTTGGCACAATGGCACCTTTTTTTCTGAAGACTTCATAGTCCTCTCATCCCTTTTTCCCTGTCAGTTCTTGTTCTATCCATAGTAATAGTACGTCTGTTTGGTAGCTATGGAAACTATATTCTAAAGTGGAGAACTGACTAGTTCAAGGCCACTTTGTCAAAGATCTACTATTAGAATCTTCCTATTACTTTTGAATTTAGTATAGGAAAAAAAAACAGAGAAAGTGAGATGGATAACACCTATATCCAGAATTTTATCAAGATAATGATGCATGAAAGTCTGATTATTTAAAATACTTTATGACATTGTTTATACCTTCTGAAAAGGAACATTTTATCCAGGATAGTCAAAGAGTAGCTTTCTCTCTCTGGGTAAGGTTCATATAATTGCATTTTTTCCATCATAAGCTTAAGAACTTTGGTTTTGCTATGGTTGTAACTCTGGAACTTTCTCTCTCTTGAACTCAGACTTGGTCACAGGGTTTTCCAGGAGGCGTGGAAGTAACTGAGGTGAAAGAAGTGTACCTGGACTTGCTGAAGAAAGGTGTCCAGTTTCCTCCCTCAGACGCAGAGGCTGAAACAAGACAGGAGGTAGGAAGCTCTCATTTAACCCATGTAAAGTAATGTTATATGTTCCTTGGGCATTCTCTTAGGATAAGGGATTGAGCAGTTTAAGAGAAAGCTGAATTTATCGGGAGGATGTCACCCTATTGTACAAAATAACAAAGGTTCATCATCAGACTTTGCTGTTAATGTCTGATATAATAAGGAAGTATGGGTGTAAATATGGTCTTCCTTTTTGTTAGGTCTCCAAATATTTTTTGACATATTAATGCTAAGAAGCATTGGTCTAAAGCCCATGCTAAGCCAGGTGCTACTCAGGAGGCTGAGATCTGAAGATTGCAGTTCAAAGCTAGTTCAGGCAGGAAAGTCCATGAGACTCTTATCTCCAGTTAACCACCAGAAAACCAGAAGTGGCACTGTGGCTCAATGTGGTAGAGAGCTAGCCTTGAGCTAAAGGACCCAGGCCCTGAGTTCAAGACCCATGACTGACCATAAATAAGTAAATAAATAAATAAATAATAAAATAAAGCCCCATGCTTAGCGCTGTCCATCCAATATTGCTGAGAAGGTCATGACCCAGGAAGCTCTTCATTGCTAGAGGAAATGCCCCACCAGCTATGATTTGAAAAGACTTTACATGAATTGACTTATAATCCAAAGAGAGAGTGGCGACAATCTCACCAGGTAGATCTGTGTGAAAAACCAAGAGTACTTTATTAAATTATAATTCAGTTAATTATATCTAACAACTTATGACTCTTAAGTCATTTGCTTAAGACTCTTACAACATATTAGACATGTCAGTACCTGATGGCTGACTGTGGGCTAATGTCCTTTATCCAGGACTTTGGCTTGACAATGCCAGAGTTAGCTGAAGGAGGAAACTAGGCTTAAGATTACTATGCTAACTCAGAGTGTAACATTTCCATGTTTCACACTGATAGACTGCTCCAATCTCATCCCATGCACCAACATCGGTCCCAACTGCTCCTGCTCTTCCATCCATAACTGCTACCAAGAACCCGACTATTTCATTAGTCCCAGAACAGGTAACAACAGTGATAACTGTATTTATTGATACTTTTTCTAAGTTCTAAGCAACATGTGTGTATGTGTGTGAGGTGTGTGTGTGTATATATATGTATGTATATGTATATACAGGTGTGTGTATACAAATGTATTACACTATAGGATATAGGTATTTCATTTTAGAGAACACTGAGCCTTAGTGACGTAATTGTTGCTCATCCCTCAGGAGAACTTTCAGTGAGTTCTGTCTGATTCTAAAGTTCACACTTTAGTTGTGCTTTGCTAGCAGGTTTGAGGACTTTGAGGAGTCTTTGGCTATGAATTGGATCTTGTGTCATTTGCCAGTTGCTTTCTCTCTACCAATAGGATTATCCATATATTATTTCAGAAAGCTGTGTAGGTGTTCACCTTATTATGTTGTTTTGTCTGTTTATCAGAGATAATTTTTTGAAGCTCATTTATGTCCTTTTATAAAACTACCATTAAAGATTAAACCTTACTTAGTGTATTAACTAATATCAACTATGTGTTTCTTACATAAAAGTTAATATGCTTAAATTCTTCTTAGAATTTAATCCAGGAAACAAAAGTAATATTTTTAATCCTTTCTCCTTTAAATTTTTTAAAAAACTTTAAAAATCCTCATCCTTTTTCCTCTTTTCCTCCTCCTCCCCTTCCTCCCCTTCTTTCCCCTCCTCCTTCTTCTCTTTCTTCTTCTTGCTCCTCCTCCTTCCTTCCTTCCTTCTTTCCTTGCTTCCTTCCTTCCTCCTCCTTCTGTTCTTCTTCTTCCTCCTCCTCCCCCTCCTTTTCCTCTCCCCTCCTCTTCCTCCTCCTCCTCCTCTTCTTCTTTTTCTTTCTTCTTTCTTCTTTCTTCTTCTTCTCTCCACCCCCCCCCATGAGTTACAAAAAAATTCAGGATAATATATTCTATTTTTTCCAGGTTCTAGTACCTTCTACTAGGTACCTAGTACCATCTCTCTTCCCAATACTGGTTCTTATCTGATTTTTTTTAATCTTCACTTTCAGCTTTCTTAAGTAATCTCAAGTCCATTTAGAAGGTGACAGTTTAATTTGCACAAGAATTATATGTATAATTCTATAAACTTAAATATACTTAAAATAGTTTTACGAAGGTAGTTTCCAGTATATATTCTGGAACTGGGCAGTAGGTGTCTTTATGTGTCTGCTTTACTGATTGCTGGGTGTTATTGTCTACAGATTGGAAAGTTGCACAGCGAATTGGATATGGTGAAAATGAATGTGCGAGTGATGACTGCCATATTGCTGGAGAACACGCCTGGGTCTGAAAACCCAGATGACATAGAGCTTCTGCAGGTACAGTATGATATCAGGGACCATTGGTACAGCTGGTCTGAAACTTTGAGCTTTGGAGGTAGAAGACATGTTAATAATAATGTCTAGTCCATCCTCTTACAGCTTGACTTCATCTGATTTCTAAACTTAAAAAGATCTAAGTTGGACCCTGACCAGAAATGCAGTTGTAACTTAAGTAGAATCCTTACCCTCTTATAATAGAACACTTATAGCTTTGTCCAGTCTAGTCTCTTATTATTGCCAGTGTGTAAATATTGCCTCTGTGTCCTCTGGCTCAACAAATGACTTAAGTGACTATGATGTGGTACAGGATATGGAAATAAACTGTCCTAGTTTTTGAGAATTCTAGCTAGTGAATATGACTGGTTTATAAACAGCACAGTAAACTATTACAAATGATGTAATATAAAATCTGTCCAAATGTGGTGGGATCCTATATAAGGACAAGGAGAAAAGTGGTGTGGTTTTTAGGAAAGATATACGCAGGCAGTATATTAGTAAAGAAACAAGTGGACAGAGCGTCTGGACCTGTCTGTGGTCATATAGGTCATGTTTACATGACATGGTCACGCCTCATTTCCCACTCCTCATTTCTCATGTTGTTAGCTTTCCTTATTTCTTAGAATGTTATATTAGTATATAACAGTTTCCTTAATCACTTGGAAAGAACAATGAGCAAATATTAGCAGTCTTCAGATGTGTGGAGCATCCTGTGCATTCCTTCCATGTTCTGGGCAGGACTCAATTGTGAACAATCTTGAATGTGCTGGAGTGTTTTTCTCTTAACTCAGGAGTCAGCAAACTGTGAGCTATAGGCCACGTGCAGGTCTTTGTTTTTGTGTTGTCTGAGGCCTCAGGAGGGTTATCTAAATGGATGGTTTTAAGTTGTTTAAAAAGTAAAAATAAAAACCTTAGAGGTTATTTCTTATACCCAGAAACCTATACCCAGAAACCACCAGGATCTCTGATACACCTTTTACTCCACATGACAATGTCAATGAATGTGAATGTGTCATAAGAAAAGGATTCAGAGATTACATCTGTAATCCTAGCTACTCAAGAGGCTGATATCTGTGGATGGAGGTTCAAAGCCAGCTGGGACAGAAAAGTCCATGCGACTCTTATCTCCAAGTAACCACCAGAAAACTGAAAGTGGAGCTGTGTTACAAGTAGTGGAGCATTACCTTGAGCACAAAAGCTCAGAGCTGGTTCCCATTCCCTGTATTCATGCCCTAGGACTGGTACAAAGAAAGGAGGGAAGGAAAGGAGGGAGGGAATGAAGGAGGGAGGGAGGGAGGGAGTGAAGGAAAAGGAAAGAATTCAAAGCAGTGCCTTGGGAGCATAAACTTCCAGATTCAAAATATGAGCCATATAGGACATTGAGGACTTCAAGTCATGCCAAAAAGGGAAATGAATCAACATGACAGAAAGAACCACTAAAACCATATCAGCCAGTGTGGTATTTGATGGTACACCAAGCACTTGAGAGGCTAGGCAGAGTATCATGAGTTTGAGACCAGCCTGGGCTACAGAAGGAAAGCTTATGACAATCAAACCACATTTAAATAAATAAATCAACTCCATCTAAGCTGAGGTGCTACACACCAGATCAGGTTTTTAGGCAGATCCTGGTGGAATTAAGATGACAAATTATGGTGAGGCAAAACTATATTCTTTATACTCATTGGGCTTAGACTATAATATATTCGTGAGAGATCATGCCCATGGTTGAGTAAGTTTGCAAAACCAATTAGCTACTATATTTCTCCTTGGAGGTTTGTAAAGTTGATGCTTATAGTAAGACTTTCAGAGATTGTTTGGCCAAATATTAATGAGCATTTTTTGTGAAGAAAGAATTCCTCCCTGCTAAATATCTGTTAATATTCTACAGAACTTTAGAGTAATATACCTTAGGATGCACATCAACAGTTGTGATCATTGGCTCTTAGTATATTAGGTTAGGTTTAGAGTATTTTACTTAGGATCATTATTATGTATTAATTTGCAAGTAAGTGTTTTTTGAGGTTTTTGCCCTTGGGCAACTCATTTACCATCACTGGTCTTAGTTCGTGTAAATATAAAAATGAAGAGTTTAGATGATATTTTGTAAACAAAAGAAATACTAAGCATATCCTATTAATAAATGAAATTAAAGGAAACCAAGCATTAAATAGAATTCATATTGTAGCAATCCTTTAAAAACATTCATAATTGAAGTTTTCTGTAGATATAACTTTCTTAGTTAGGATGTTAACAAGAATGTTAAATTCAAAATTAAATATCAAAGTACAAGGGTACAAAGCAGATTTTTTTCAAAAATGGTCATAGCAATATATCTCATTTCACATATTCTTTCCAGACCATTCTGAGCTTGAAAATGAAATGATTTGTGACTTTTTCTCTCCTGTTCTCCACCATCTGTGGCAAACAGTCCTTCAGTAAAAATGTACGTTCTATTTAAATATGTGAATCCTATTTTATGTTTTATTCCATCAAGCATGAAATCCCTTTTTGTCTCAGAGTCGTTGGGTGTAGATATCTGGTTGAATTTGGAAGTGTGATGCTAATTTGTTGGGTTATTTTAATGTCAGGGCTCAGGGCTGTGTATTGCCTTCAATAGTAAAGAGACTTAGGTTATAAATCAGCATTAGAATACTGCTCATGGCCAATTCAAGTTGAATGGGTTCTGGCATTGGATCAACTTGTTGTTGTTGTTGTTAGTAACACATAAAGATCTGGTGTGGGAATGCTGTTCTTAATTTCTTTTTTTTTTTTTTGGGGGGGGGGGTCCGGTCGTGGGGCCTGAACTCTGGGCCTGGGCGCTGTCCCTCAGCTCTTCAGCTCAAGGCTAGCGCTTTACCACTTGAGCCACAGCGCCACTTCTGGCTTTTTTCTTTTTGCTTATGTGGTGCTGAGGAATCGAACCCAGGGCCTTGAGCATGCAAGGCAAGCACTCTACCACTGAGCCACCTTCCCAGCCTGTTCTTAATTTCTTTTGACAAATATTTACATATATTTAAATAACTGTTGATCTAAAAAGAAAATGTGATAATGTCATCCATGGAGAGAAAGGATAAGGAACATATCTACACTGAAAGAAGTAGAAAGGAAACCACACAAACAGACTATGGAAAAACAAAATGATTCTTTCGTATGTATTTTTCCAAAGGTCTTCTCACCCTCATCTAATCTACTGGATTCAGTAGCAGTGGGACCTCCAAGTGATGTCAGCTTCCTGGCTGGCTGCCCTTGTACGTCAGGGGCTACTGCAAGCACATAGGAGGTCCTCAGAGGAGATGGGCAGCCATGTGGAAGGACAAGTCCAACGAAGGAATGATGTGGAGAGACACAATGATGTTGGTAGAAGAAGGAGTAAATTCTCCTTTCTGTCTCCCATTTCCCACTGGCAAGCCCTGTTAGCTGAACCCCATTAGGAACCATAGTAAAGGGCACCTGGTGATATGATTAATGTCTTAACAAGCTGAGTAAGACATAAAGTATGGTCCAAGATCTAGTGGGCAAAAGGAATGTGGCCGGTATATAGGAAAGGCCTCCATCTTTCAAAAACTAGCCCATGATTTGTGCATGCTGTCTTAAGCCAGGGAACACAGTCTTGTCACATTATTCTTTAGCATTAAAGGCAGCTTGTATACTTGGAACTGCCTTCTTGTTCTACTTACTATTAGCTTATTTGGAACCTGTTCCCTGTGTATGTCCTCCCATATGAAATTTAATACATTTTACTCAAATCTCTGTGTTATTCCAGTTCATATTGAGCCACGGGATCACTGAAAGCCCTAGTGGGTCTTGGAAATCTTGTGCTTTAATATGAAGACTCTTAGAGAATAAAACCATTCTGTACTATGGACAGCCCTTCCTTCTGGACTTTGAACTTCACTGGGTGAGAATGGAGTTCTTTTGCCCTAGTGGAGCATGAGAGTTCAGATGGCTGTTGTTGTCACAGAAAATGAAGAATTGCAATGTTTGTTTCCAATATTTGCTTTCTTGGCCTTGTACACTTGATCTTGGGCAACTTCCTTTTATCTTGCATAGCTTTCTCTAGTATCTCCCCAGTTTGGTTTTTCTTATGTTTTGTCTCACCTGAATAGGACACTGAACGAAGAAAATATTTCAGAATAAAAAGAGCTCAAAATTTATTAACTTAAGCCCTGACAACTACTTCAAGATAATTTAACTACTTACAGCATGCCAATTTATAAGTACAGCATACATCTTGATCAATTTCATCCCTTCCACCTTTCTCCTCCCCACCCATCCCTGTTCATCCTATCCCTTCAAGTTAGTTGGTTCCATTTACATAGGTATACACATTTACATAGGTATACACAGAGTATTACAACTGTATCAGGCAGCTCACTTTTTGAAAGGACAACTAGAGAAAGCTTCACTTAGGTTTATTAGAAAAATGTTGAGAGTAAACCATGAGAATAAGAGGAAGACAAGGAAAGTTGTTCTCCCCTACCCATTCTTCTATTTCTACCATTCAAGAACTTGTAAGGTGTTAAGAGTAGGAGGGACTTTTTAAAGTCAAAGAGCCTTATCTTTCTCCCTTAAGGGACTAAGTTGAATATTCAGAGAGGGAAGCAAGTGATGGAATGGGAATGAGACTCACTCTCAGAATCCTGAATTCTGTCCGTGGTTTCCACTCCTTTCTTGCTGTGAATCCATGACTTGATGTTCTAGTGTAGACAGCTACACTACATATTGGCTTCTGTAGGCATGAAGCAGCTTGTGAGTTATAAAGAAAGAACTTGAATGCAGAAACTGTTCAGTGTTAGGGTTGGAGATATGGCTCTAGGGATAGAGTGCCTGCCAATCAAACACAACTGAATTGAAATCCTAGTCTCTCTGTCTCTGTCTCTCTCACTGTCTCTCACTGTCTGTCTGTCTGTCTGTCTCTCTCTCTCACACACACACACACACACACACACACACACACACACACACACTGTTGGTGTGGCAGGGAGGAGGTTTTATTCGAGCAGATAAGACACATTGTCTGGTCTCTTGTAGGCTGGGTGGGGAGCACTAAGAGAGAGCAAATATGTTATGGGCTGATAGCACGATATTACAGTACAGATAGTTTGTCTAGTGAAACTTTCATACAACTTACATACATATTGTTTCCTGTTTTGCCTTCTTCAAGCCAGATGTTCAGTCATTTAAAACCATTATCCTGGAGTAGTTGTACAAAGGGTTTTCAAGTCAACATAACAATTTATGAGCACAGTGCATCTTAAGCAATGCCACCTCTTCCATTGTTCTCCCCCATTTTTCTTCTTGCTTTCAGTATACTGCCCCCTGTTGGTGAACCCAGGGTTACCTTCGTGGGTGCTGAATGTGCAGAGGGATTTCCTTTCCTGTGTTCTTCCTGAGTGCTTAGTGGAGAGATTGCGGGCATCTGGAGGTCAGAAGAGGGTGCTCTTAATGAGGTCCATTTTGTCTAGCTCCAACTTTGAACTGGTTGTTAATTTCACTCTGCCTTAGAAGCCAGCCTTGGGCTTTACAAAGGAAACCATTCCAGGGGCTCTGTGATAGACACCGGCACTAGCCACTGTCACTCTTGTTTTGATTCACCTCTCCTGGTTCTCCATATCCATGGCCCTGCAAAGGCCTACTGTGGGGAACTCTGTGACCCATCTTTTTTGTCCCTGTTACTTGATCTATGCTGTTTCCAGGTGGTGTGGCCCTCCTCTGAGACACACATCAATTGCAAAGATCAGAGTGGGCCAGCGTTTGAAGAGGTTTTCCACATTCTGTTTGGCAAGCCTGCTGAGAGATGTGGTATTCCTTTCATGTTCCCATTCCATCTGCTTTCCAAAGGGCAAAGGCAGGGTCTTCATGTGACCCTGAAGCTATTGATGTTAGCTGCAAATTCATTTCAAATTAATTTCTACAAGCATCTGACACCCATTGTATTTCCTTGATCTTAACCTTATTTTAGCAAGGCTGCCCTTGAGCAATAAGAGGGAAAATGTCTATACACTTTAAAGCAAGAACAAAGGAAAGTTCTTATTCATCAGAGGGATTCTATTAGCTGCTGTTGTTTTGTGGGTTTTTTTCCCCCTTTGTGTGACATTGGTCCTGGATAATAATGAAAATATTACAGGATTATATTAGTTATCTAGAGAAGCTTCTAGTAACTCCTCCTTAAGCAATCACAATGTATTTATTGACTGTCTGCTGTTCGTAAAACATCATAGGGTTTCAGTTAAACCATTTCCTATTCTTAACAACTCTGCAAAACAGATTTTGTTATTGTTGTATTATAAGTAACATAGGGTTATTGTTATTATAAGTAACATTGTAATTATAAATAACATAGTTTTTTGTGTGTGTGTTTTGTTTTGTGGGTCATATTGCTTGAACTCTGGGCCTGGGCACTGTCCGTGAGCTCTTTAGCTCAAGGCAAGTACTCTACCACTTGAGCCACAGCACAATACTGTTTTTCTGGTGGTTAATTGGAGATAAGAGTCTCATGGACTTTCCTGCCCCTGCTGGCTTTGAACTGTGATCCTCACATCTCAGCCTCCTCAGTAGCTAGGATTACAGGCGTGAGTCACTGGTGCCCAGCTCTTGGGTTACATTTTAATCTTACTTCTCTAAATATTATGTTAAGTATACTGGACACACCTTTGGTCTGCTGAGTCTAAAGTCTTGCCTTTGCAGGTAGCTTACCCTCTCCCTTTGCTTTATTAGCACTTGGCCACACCCATTTATTTACTGATTTTCTAGGGTGGTTTTTCCACTATAAGGCAGAGACTAGATGGCCCACTGTGAGAGCCCCCAAAAGCCCAGCTGTGAGATTGGGAAGATGGAATGCCTCCTCCCAACATGAACACTCAGATGACTGAGAGTTTTCTGAAAAGGTCAATCAGTACTGGCTTGAAAGAGAAGTCGGATTTCTATCCCAGGTGTAGGCTAATTCCACATCAGACTTTCTGGGAACTTGGGAATAGACAGAAATCTATGCTAACTGTAAGCAATTTACTGCTTACACCTGCTTCTTAAGATAAAAATTATTTATCCCTTGAGTAAAGTTACAACACATGATTGGTGCTTATGACTTCCAGGAAATTGTGACTGCATATTTTCCAAGGTATTTATTGAGGTACATTTACATAAATTTACCTTGTAAAATGGACCCAGGATATCTGGAGCTGGTGGAAGACTTCAGGCCCTAATGCCCCAAACCTCAGTTCCACAGTTTGGTGTACGTTATTGTCTTGTCCCTGGTTGCCCCAGGTTGCGACAACCCACAAAGTATAAAATATATATTTTATCATCTCAAACATGAAGGAAAACTTCGATTCCTGTGCTGTATCAGTACTGATGGTGACCATGTCATTAGCAAATAGGAGAGTTTTCCTGGTGGCCTCCTGTAGGTATAAAAACCCAGTCCATCATCTGTCTGTCTGCTTCACTTTTTCATTTCATTTTATCTTGTAAATATCTTTTTCGTTTTATGGAGAGTAGTGGTTTTTACCCTGGAGTCTAAATACCAGTTAGTAATAGTTTGATTTATTTATTTAGAGAGTTCCAGGAGTCTTAGAATAGATTGTTTGAGATTCTAAATGATCTCACGAAAACATAAATTTTTCAGTAGTATCCTTTCTTGAGGGGAGAATGTAATTGTGTAATGTATAAACAAGGTTTCCTGTGACTACAGGAGAAAAAATGGCCTTATGTTAGTGTGATAGATTCTGGCAAAGATGGGATGGAGGAAATAGTAATACCAGCCAGGTATACCTCAGGCTTACTGGAGGTTTTCCTGAAGAGAATAGTTGTGAAGCAGCAATTTTCAAATGTCACTGTACATAGAAACACATTGGGAAGCTTGGTATTTTTGTTAGTTTTTGTTGTGTTGGTTTGTTTGTTTTAATTTTTTTGTGTTTTGCTAGTCCTGGGGCTTGAACTCTGGACCCAGGCAATTATCCCTGAGCTTTTGTGCTCAAGACTAGTGCTCTACCACTTGAGCCACAGCTCCACTTCCAGCTCTTTTTGTAGTTTACGGGAGATAAGAATCTCATGGACTTTCCAAACCTGGCTACCTTTGAACTGTGATTCTCAGATCTTAGCCTCCTGAGTAGCTAGGAATAGAGGCCTGAGTGACTGGTGCCTGGCTGTTTTGGGTTTTTAAATGTAGAGATCCTGCTCCTCAGTCTTGGACTATATCATAAATCTGCAAAAGGACTGTGGGTCTCTTGGATGCTTATGAGAACAAGCTGGCAAGCTGAGTTGGGTGATTGCATCATGGCTCTGTGCGGTGATTCTGAGTAGTCAGCTTATGAGTAGTCAGAATGTAATGATTCTGAGTAATCAGAACATAATATAACCATAAACTTTAAATGTTTAAATGTAAAAAATAAAATTATGGTACTTTAACTTATGTCTACCATTATTAATAATGACACTTACATTTTAGATTACAGAGTTCATTACACATCACATCTGATTTTTATGTTGGCTTCTGAGATAGAATGGACAAGTGGTTATTTCTTTATCAATAAGAATACTTAAAACTTAGAAAATAAGTGATTTTTTTCCTAGCATAGCATAGCTAATAAACAATGCATGTATATGAGCATAAAGCATTTTCTAATTCTAGGCCATCATTTCCTGTGTACCCTCATTGTTTTTCTGACACTTATTTTGACTTTCAGAGAAACAAAGTCAATCTTCTAGGAAGGACAAGTTGTTGGCAATTTTCTACCTTGGTAGTTTCGTATAGGCGACAATGTGGAGGCAATTGCAGATATAAACTACTTGTTTTTATAGAACATTCTTCGTATACAAGAAGAAACCTCTCTCCTTTCTTTGATAGAAACTGTACAAGATAGGCCGAGAGATGCAAGAGAGGATCATGGACCTGCTTGTGGTGGTGGAGAATGAGGACTTAACTGTGGAGCTCATTCAAGTGAATGAGGATTTGAATAATGCCATCCTTGGGTATGAGAGGTGAGCCATTGGTTTGCTTTTTGATACATCTCAGACCTGACTTTCACTATCGTTCACTTAACATTCCTATTGGAGGAAACATAAGGAAATACTCTAGATTCTTTTTACTTGACAGTTGTGGCATCTTTGGTGGGACAGTTTTCTCTTGTATGGCCATGACTCAGTAGACATCATAGTGTTCCTCCTGGTTGAAGTGACTTTCTAGACACTGAAAGAGGCACCTTTCCTACTGAAAATTACTAGTAATATTTAGTACTCTCCCTAGATGGTTAACAGCAGATGAAGGTTGAGATCAGTCTGACAAACAAGAGAGTGGTAAGCAGGCCTAGATTCAAATCTAGCTATTGATTTCAGATAAACTCTATAATTTTTTTAAAGACTTCTCCTGTCTTTGGAGGGGCTGATTTTTTTTAAAGGATGAAACTAGCCAGTATATATTGGCACTCATTAAATGATCAAATATTTCAATTTCTTTTTTTTTTCTTTTTTTTTAAACCAGTACCAGGGCAGCCCTGAACTTTAGCTTATTTTGCTCAAAGCTGGCACTCAAGCACTTGAGACACGATACCTCCACTTCCAACTGATTTGGGTGATTAATTAGAGAGAAGAGTGTCTTGGGCTTTCCTGTCCAGGCTGGCTTTGAGTCACAATCCATTACATCTTAGGCTTACAGGCATGAATCACTGGCATCCACCCAGCTAAATACTGATTTCTTAACCTTTCAATTAGTATCCCAGTATAAAAATGACTACTCTTCCACACACACTGGGAATGAATGAGCCAAGAAACCCAGTCAAATAAAAACCAGAAGTATAAAATGATAGTTTCTTTCCTTCACTATCTCATATTAACTGCTTCTCAGGGACAATAGTTGTTTGTAAGAAAAGATGACAGGGCCTGACTGATGTTGTGAGCTCCAGAACCATGTTTTTTTCTTAGCAATGAACAGAATCACAATTCTTGCCCTTCATTTTCTCTGATAGAAATCTTCGTAAGGAGGAGACGTATCCTAGGACAGATACTTTTCTGTCTAGCACTGCCTTCTGATTTTCATTTGGGAGAGCTCTGTTGTCACATAAGGCCACTGTCTAAAGGTCTCCTTAAGGAAAAATGTTGATGTCATCTAGAAGTTAAAAAAATCGTCCTCCTTTTGTGAATAGTTCATTCTGGTTCCATTTTGAACCTCACGTGTGCCAAAGAGAGGACAGCAAATGTGAGATAGAAACACCTGCTTCCTGAGGTTCAGGGAGAAGTTCTCACCTCTAGAAGAGATACTAGTTTTGGTGTTTTCATTTCCTGTGGGTGATGTATCAAATTTTGACAATCTTGATAACTCATTTCAATAATTATTCAATACCATAGAATAATTCATTACCATACACTAATTCGTTATCATAAAATATTAACTTAAATTCTCTAGGTCAGGAATCACAGATGAGTGAGTGTTACTAAGCTAAGTGCAAGTAAGGTAGGAGAAGGACCACATGTACTTTTGGAAGCTCTGGAGATGCTATACCCTTACCTTTTACAATTTACAGAGTCTGCCTGCCTACTTTCCTTGGTGTAGGGAGGCTGAGGCAGAAAGATTGCAAGTTTGAGGCCAACCTGGGCTATAGAACAAGACTTTCAGTAAACAAACAAAATTCTCAGAGAAACAAAAATCTGGAAGAAAATACACACACTAATTTCTGGTTGATGGAATTCTTAGTTTTTCTCAAACACTGTCAGGACTGGTGGCGTGGCTCAAATAGTAGAGGTCCTACCTAACAAATGTAGGGTTCTGAGTTCAAAACCCCATTACTGCAAAAACAAATTAACAAATGAAAACACTTTGTTTTTTGTTTCATAGTAGGTGAGGCTTGCTTTCACCATCCTGAAATATTTGTATTTCATATAAATACGAATATAAGTTCTTGTACTAATGGTTAACTTTTGTAGAATTTTCCTGTCCATCTTAAGTAGTTGCATTTTGCTATTAAAACAGGTTTACTCGAAACCAACAGAGGCTTTTGGAGCAAAGGGGGAACCAGAATGAAGCCACCCATGTAAGTGATTAGAAATGTCATAAACAGGGCTGGGAAGGTGCTCAGTGGTAGAGCGCTTGCCTTGCATGCCTGAGGCCCTAGGTTCAATTCCTCAGCACCACATAAGAAAAAAGAAAAAAGCCGGAAGTGGCGCTGTGGCTCAAGTGGTAGAGTGCTAGCCTTGAGCTGAAGAGCTGAGGGACAGCGCCCAGACCCAGAGTTCAGGCCCACGACCGGACCCAAAAAAAAAAAAAAAAAAAAAAGAAATGTCATAAACAATTGAGTATTTTTACCCATTGTACAGTAAGAAACAAGGCATACCTACAAGATCTTTAAAAAGACATGCGTTAACAAATTTCAGGAGGTTTGGGTGATACTGAATACTTATTTGCCTTAAATCAAAAGTCCTAATCCCAAATTAAGCAGGACCCCACGTGAATGGTGACTTGTAAATCATACTCCTGTTACTCACCGAATGGAGTATTTTGGAATGCAATCCAAATAGGCTCCAGGGTAAAGTTTATGGGGAGAGAGACAGCCCTGGTAAATCTCATGCCTCATTGTTTTCTGAGTTCTGCTTTTGTCTGTTTTCTTTTCAGACTGCCAGTGAGCCTTCTGCTCCATCTTGTGATCTCTTGGACCTGAGTCCCAGCTCTTTCGTTCCTGCAGTCAGTCAAGGAGAACTCAGCAACATGAATGCACAGTTTTCAAACTTAAGTAAATAAGCAGTGGGGACCTCTTCACACCATCAGAAGAGCTTGATAGGAATCAGTGTTCCAGTTCTTGGTGTCATGATTAACTGCTTCCAGAAAGAAGGAAGTCATTTTGGGTATCAGGGAATTCTATCAAGAGATGGATGTAATTACTTCCTGGAAAATGGCTGGGTCAGACCCTGTACAAGAACAGGATATGTTAGGGGAGGCCTTTGAAACTCATCCTACTGGTTTAAGTTCTTCTGAAATGTACCTCATAGCCAATACTTTAGTCCCCCAGGAATCCCATACTCTTAACCCATATGTTATCATCCTTGGGTTTCTCTGGTTTACAGCAGCATTAAGTAAGGGACTGAATTGCACCCAGAGGAATTCAGGAATTATGAGTCATCATCCATGTGGGGGTGGAAAGGAGAGGGAAAATATAGAGGGAGTCAGAAAAGTAAAAGTTGAAAAACCAGTTCTGCCACAATTAAGCACCTAACCTTTGAGACTCTCTTTTATAATGGTTTCCTACAGGGGCTGCTGTGAAGGTAAAGGAAATGATGTTTATACAACTTATTGTAGGCTTGGGGCCACCCATTTTATATAGCTATGTTGTTACCTTCTTCTATCCTCGTTTCTAACAAGTTCCAAAATAAGGACAGTGAAAAAATGCTGAAATCTAGTTGTGGTTTTTCTCTTAGATTATCTGGCATTTCCAGAGCAAAAATACTCAGTGGCAATGAATTTGAGGTTTTCTTAGAGCTTTCTTCACTTCTAAAATATTGCCTGCTTGCTTATGTTAGCCAGCAAGATTTGTAGAGGGTCGTATTGGAGTATTTTCACTGGTGGGGATGGTGGTAGTGGTGGTGGTGGTATGTGTGTATGTGTGTGTGATTGGTTTTGTGTGTCTGTCCTGGGGCTTGAACTCAGGGCATGGGTGCTGTCCCTGAGCTTTTTTGCTCAAGGCTAGCACTCTCCCACTTGAGCCACAGCTCCATGTCCAGTGTTTTTTATTTTTTGTTTTGTTTTGTGCTTAAGTTGGAGATAAGAGTCTTATGGACTTCCTTCCCTGGCTAGTTTCCAACCTCCATCCTCAGATCTCAGCCTTTTGAGTAGGTAGGGTTACAGCCATGAGCCACCAGCACCAGTTTCTTGTTTATTTTTTCATCAGAAAATTTTAAGAATTATTCTGTTTCAAGTACCTCATTTGATATTATGGGAAGTTAAAAGGTTAGACATAGAGCTCTGTATAATCTTTTACTTTTTGTGCTGAATAGGACAAGAGATGAGATTTTTAAAAGTCCAACAAAATAGTATATGTTCCCTTTACAATAATCTCTTTTCATTGCAGCAAATAGCTCTTGTCTTTCTGTCTTATTTCTATTTCTCTCTCCCCGATAAATGATATACTTTAATCTCCTTTAGGGAAAATCCTATGATTATATGATAGTGGCAGGAAATATCCAAATTAATCTATATTTGCTTGTTTTCTGTGGAAAATATTTTAAAGCCATACAACTCCATTTTCTGTTCTAGGTTTCAGTGCTCCAAATCCTGTAGTAACAAACAACTTGAGTCCCAGTCTTTATCCACAAATGGATTTGTTAGCTTCAGAAAATACAGAAATATCCCCGTAAGTACATCACTAATACTACAGAACAAAACCAATAGCATCTGGTTCTTTATTCTTAATAGTACATGGTGGACATCAGAGCAAACAGTATAGACTATAGAATCAGACAGATCTTGGAATCTGTCCTGCTTCTCACTAGCTATAAGACCTATGATTGGATTTTAGCCACTGTGAACCTTCATTTATTCCCAGGAGTCTTACAACTATGTATGAGAAACAATGTATGGAAAATTCCTAATATAACCATTATCATGTTACACAAGAGATGGTAATAAGTTATCTCTGTTATTTCTTAGTGGTAACAGGAGATGGAGGAAAACAAATATAAAGACCAAGGAAGAGAAACAGAGAAGGTTTAAAATTGTTAAGAGTAAAGCCACATGAAATGCCTAGCACATAACAAGTGCTATGTAACTTTTATGATCCTGTAATCTTTTCCAAAGTTCTTGCTTCAGTGTTACAATCATTTCATTTGTGTAATGCAAGAGATTGAGGCTTACAGTGAATATAACTTGCCAATATGCATGTAGTAAACAGCAAGTTTCAACTAATAGATCACTGGCAAAGACATAATAATCCATAAATACGTGAAATGATATAGTTAGAGAAATGTAAGTTTAAGATATTTTGTTTCTACCTTTCATATTGACCAAAGTCCAAATGTTTGGTAACAGATCTCATTAGCTATGAAAAGACAAAAAGTATCACAAGATTATGTGGGTTTTTGTTTGTTTGTTTTGTTTTTTTGTCAATCAAGGGGTTTGAACTCAGGGCCTGGGCACTGTCCTTGAGTTCTTTTGCCCAGTGCTTATGCTCTATCACTTTGAGTCACAACTTCATTTCTGGTCTTCTGGTGGTTAGAAACAAGAATCTCACTGACTTTCTTACCTTGGATGACTTGAAACTGCGATCTTCAGATCTCAGCGTCCTGAGTAGCTAGGATTACAGACATAAGCCACAAGTTCTTAGGATAAAATTATGTATTTGTGTGTTTTGTTTTTTTTGTTGGTCATGGAGGTTGAACTCTTCAGCTCTTCAGCTCTTCAGCTCAAAGTGGTGTTCTACCACTTGAGTGGTGCTGAGGAGTCAAATCCAGGGCCTCATGCATGTGAGGCAAACACTCTACCATTGAGCCACCTTCCCAGCCCAAAATTATCTATTTTTTACAAGGTGAAAATGACAATAGTTACCTTTAAAGCTGGAGTCTGATTTCAAACAATTTATGCTCATTTATTACACAATTAGATATGACAAATTTATGGTTTACAGTATTTTAGGGAACAGCAAATTAATAACTACTGACTAGTAAAGTACTAACTGGTAAAATTGTTTTATAGTATTACAGAATTAGAGGAGAAAGTCAGCCCTCTGACAATCACAAATATTTGTACTACTAATTGGGAGGAAAGATGCAGAGCAGCACATGTATGGTACATAACATTTGTGTAAGAAAATGGAAAAATGAATAAGTATTCATATTTTTTGGGGGGGGGTCCGGTCATGGGCCTGAACTCTGGGCCTGGGCGCTGTCCCTCAGCTCTTCAACTCAAGGCTAGTGCTCTACCACGTGAACCATAGCACCACTTCCAGCTTTTTTTTTTTTTTTTTTTCTGCTTATGTGGTGCTGAGGAATCAAACCCAGGGCCTCATGCATGCAAGGCAAACGCTCTATCACTGAGCCACCTTCCCAGCCCTAAGTATTCATATTTTATCTATTTTCATAAAAACATAAAGGTAGGATGCAGAAAAATCCAAAAAGAGTAGTAGTGACTTAAGTTTAGGGAGATGCAGAATAAAAAGAGCAAAAAAATAAACAGAATTTGGATTTGTCTTATAAAAAGACAATATTTTTAATTTCTTTTAAATGTTATGTATGTAAGTTAATTGGTAATACATTTCCACCAGCCAGATGTCAAACCAATGTAATGGCTATACACACACATACACATATATATGATATATAATATATATAATGTTATATGTCATATATATAAAGTTATATATATATATAATTCCTTCCTTCCTTACCTCCCTCCTCTCCTCCTTCCTTTTTCTTCTCCCTCCCTCCTTCACATCCTTCTTCACTTCCTTCTTCCCTCCCTTTTTCTATTATACTAGTCATTTGTAGTCACATCTGCCAATCCCAGCCTCATGCACCAGCAATCACTAATCTGTATAGTTAGCTTTCAAGTATAGCATCTAAGTAGAACCACATAATACTTAAACTTTCTAGAAGAGATTGTCTAAAATTGGTATTTATTTATCATGTATTTTGAAGCTCTTATCATTGAATGACTGTACATTCAGGAATGTTCATCTTTTTGGTGGCTTGACAATTATTATCTAATATCCTTCTTTATCTCCTTTTTTTTTTTTCCCCCCGGTCATGAGGCTTGTAGTCTGGGTCTGGGAGCTGTCCTTCAGCTCTGCAGCTCAAGGCTAGTGCTCTACCACTTGAGCCACAGCACCACTTCCAGTTTTCTGAGTGGTTTATTGGAGATAAGAGTCTCATGGACTTTCCTGCCCCGGCTGGCTTTGAACCATGATCCTCAGATCTCAACATCCCGAATAGCTAGGATTATAGGCGTGAGCCACCGGCACCCAGCTACCCATAATTTTCTTTGCCCTGATATTTGCTTTGTAATAATATGCTTACTCTAGTTTTCTTTCTATCAGTGTTTGAGTGATACCTTTCCCCATCTTTTTCTTAACTATTTCAAAGTATTTGTCATTTCTTGGAAGTAGCATATTGAGTAATTCACTTTTTATGTGCCTTCATAATTCCTCTTTATATTTAATAAATTTTGCACTGTCTACCATTGCATAATTTACTATTCTTCCCTTTTCTTCAGATCACTTATGCATTTTTTCAGATTATTAGAATGTTTTCAGAATTCCAGTTTAGTTCATCTAGTATGGCTTTGGTTGTACCTTTTATGGCATGTATATTTATATGTGTATATAGAAAGAGTAAAGGCATGGCTTTCGAGATTGCAGTATACTTAATTTTCCAGCCTTTGTAATCGCCATTAAACCACTTGAAATGTTATATATATATATGTTTTATATATATATAAATTATATAGTCTCCTTTTATGTTGGTTATCTTACATATTTCTATTGAAAATCTACCAATAGACCATGTTTTAATTTTTGCTTGCACCTTTCAATTATAAGAACTCAAGAAGAGAAAAGGTCTTATATTTATCCAGTATTTACTATTTCTGCTGCCCTTCTCTTCTGGTTTGATTTAGCTTCTCTCTGAAGTTTTTTTGTTTTGTTTTGAACTCCTTTAGCAGTTCTATCAGCAGTTCTATTTAACTAGTTTATCTTTGTTCCTGAAGGGCAGTTTCAGTAGAGCATAGAATTCTAGGTCTGGAGTTGTTTGTTTTTGCAGCTTCAAAAGGTTGTTCCACTCATATGTTTCTAATATTTTAATAGCCTAGTTTCTAAGAAGACATCTACATTGACTTGAAGCATTATTCTTCTGATAGATAATGTGTTATCTTTTCTGGCTGCTGTAAATACTGCTTTTGTCTCTAATTTTGAGTTGTTGGTGATGTCTGGGTATGATGTCTTTTGGTTTATTTATTTGGGCTTGGCTGAGTATATTAGTTTCCTAAGTTCTGCCATAGGAAATTACTGAAAATTAGGTGGTTTAAACCACAGATATTTATTCTCAATGTTCTGGAGGCAAGAAGTCTGAGAATCTCTTCTCTTCCTATTCCAGTATCTGGTAACGTGGCACTCCTTGGCTTCCTTGACCCCCATCTCTAGCTTCTGTGTCTGTATTATCCAGGTGGCCTTCTCTGTGTCTCCGACCTCATTGCATGTGTAGCCCTACAATAGAAAACAATGTAATATCCTCATCTCAAGATTCCTAATGCTATCTGTGGAAATGGTTTTTTGTTGTTTTCTTTTTCCAAATAAGGCCACACAGTTTTCAGATTATGACTTGGACAATCTTGAACCTTGGGGACAGCAGGGGCTAGGATTTAATCCAGAAACAGAACTTGAATATATAGATATATAGATATATCTATATATATATAATGATATATATATGTTTATGACTTTCACTAAATTATGAAATTTTCAATCTTTCTTTTCTTTTTGAAAGCTAGTACTGGGTTTGAACTTAGGGTCACACACTTGATAGGTTTGCTTGATAGGATGGTCTTCTGCCTCCAGCCATGTTTTTCCATGGTTATTTTGGCAATAGAGTCTAGTGAACTTTTCTGTCTAAGACTGGCTTTCAACTGCGAGATTCTCCAGATCTCTGTATCTTAAAGTAGTTAAGATTACAGGCTTGAAACACTGGCAGCCAGTGGGCCTTTATTTCTTTCAGTTTGTTTTTTTTTTTTTTTCCAGCACTAAATACTGTCTGCTTTCTGCTGGGGCTCTAATGACACATTGTTAGATCTGTGTTACCTCAGATATGAGTTAAGCTTGTTAATTTCTTTATTCACTTTTTTTCCCCTCTTTGTTCAGATTGAATAATTTCTTTGAGCTGGTTCAAGTTCACTATTTTTGTTTTCTGTCCTCATTTTGCTGGGGAGCTTTATCTGTAAGATTGAAACAATTTCAGTTGTCTTTTTTTTTTTAGCATATATTAATTACAAAAAGGAATTTCATTGTGATATTACCGTACATGTTTTTTGCTTTTAAAATTTCCACTTTTTTTTATATTGGCTGTTTATTTGCTAAAAGCTTTTTTTTTGTGGTTTTGGTAGTGTTACAAATTGTTCCTTAGAGCATCTGTACAATAGCTGAAATTTCTGTGAGATAATTCCAACATCTGTGTTCTCTTGATATCCATTTATATTGTCTTCTTAATTGCACTGAAATTTTTGTTTTTGTTTTTGTTTTGTTTTGTTTTTTAATTGGGTCCGGTCATGGGGCCTGAACTCTGAGTCTGGGCACTGTCCCTCAGCTCTTCAGCTCAAGACTCTACCACTTGAGCCACAGCGCCACTTCCAGCTTTTTTTTTTTCTTTTTGCTCATGTGGTGCTGAGGAATCAAACCCAGGGCCTCAGGCATGCAAGGCAAGCACTCTACCACTGAGCCACCTTCCCAGCCCCTTCTGTTTTTTTTGTATGTCTGGTAATCTTGGATTCTCTCTTGGGCATTTTTAATATTTACTATGAGATTCTTAATCTTCATTTAATATGTCCAGAATGGTGTTGATGTTTTGATTTTAGTAATCAAACAACTTGGTTAGATTAATGTGACTGTTTCATTCCGCCTCTGTATGTTGTGGCTTCGAAGTCAGCTACAATTTTAAAGTCTGTGCAATGCTGTTTGAATCTACTTGCATCAACCAGGGAATACAACAGATCAAGCCCAGGATTTCATAAACAACTTTATGACTCTTTCCCTCCCTCCCTGACTTCTTCTATTGCTGTGATTTCTCTGACACTTAACTGATATCCTGGAACTCCTCTGCTCTGTTCTCCAGTCATGAAGGAGGCTCATTAATTAGCCAATTATACCATACATTCCTCTGTTGTGATGTGCTGTGGCCAATTGGCAAGGCAAAAAGAAAGAAATAACAGTTCTCCCCGCCCTTTAAGATTGTGCAGCTCTAGTAACTGGAAAGGAAAATGTTCCTGTTGTCTGTTGTCACTGCAGCCACATAAAGGTTACCTGTGGCTTAAGATATGAGGACAGATGTGAAGGCATAGCTAGGGATTTCCACAGATTCCTCTTTTGTGCTCCTTGTGGAAAAATGACAGTGCTTCTCTTGGCGCTCTGCCATCACTGATGGCTGTATTTGGGGCTCAGGTCACATTGTGTTCAAATAAGGGAATAAAAAAGAGGGTGGGGAGAGAGAAAGTGGGGAAAGAAAAAGTGGAAAGGGGAGAGGAAAGAAAGGAGACACAGGAGACGGAGGGGAGAGAGAGACAGAAAGAGAGAGAATTCATCTTTCTCGAAATAGGTTGTTGGTATTTTCACTGTCCTTAAATGCTTACTTCATACATTCAGAGGAAAAAAAGAGGATCCACCTTACCCAGTACTGGACTCCTCCCACCTTCCTTTGTAACCTCGACTCTCTTCTACAAAGTGATGTGGCTTTAGCTACTCTGATGGAAAGACTAAGTACCATCCACACCTCAGGGTCTCAGGACTACCACTGCCAAAGGATAGTGCTTTATAACTTTGCTCTCCCTTATATGTGGGCTTCATAATCTGGAGGGCTTGTAATCAGAAGATAATGTTAGAAGTATTATTTTTTATTCAGTATTACTTTTTTTTTTATTGAAGATGTGGGATCGGTTTTTAGACTAGGAAAATCATCTTACATTTTGCATTTGTGTTCTCACTGTAGGATAATCATGCTGTGTTATCACACTATCCTAGGTTTGCCCAAAGGACCAGCCAAAATCTCACCTCAAGTCACACATACGATAATGTAAGTAACACAACCCTCTTCTGGCTCTTAGATTATCATGGCCCCAAAGCAGTGGTTATTTTTTTCTCATGTTCTCCTCAGCATTTGTTTAGACTCTGTTGATGAGGCCCTAGTTTAGACCTTTATTTCCTTTTTAATCTTTCTAACATGGACAAGTTGAGTGATACTTCTGTTAGAAAAGATAGTTCAAAACCATGATATCTGGGCTGGAGATATAGCTAGATGGTAGAGGCAGAGCATTATTTGTATAGGATGCACAAGGCTACAGGTTTCATTCCAAGCATCACAAAAACAAAAGCAAGTTGCAGTAAGGACTTTGTTTTACCTGTGTATAAAATGAACCACTTGCAGGACACTGGTGGCTCACGTCTTTAATCCTAGCTATTCAGGAGGCTGAGATCTGAGGATCACGATTCAAAGCCAGCCTGGGTAGGAAAGTTCATGAGACTCTTATATCCAATAAACCACTCAGAAAACCAGAAGTGGCACTGTGGCTCAAGTGGTCGAGCGCTAGCCTTGAGCTGAAGAGCTGAGGGACAGCGCCCATGCCCAGAGTTCAAGCCCCATGGCCGACAAAAAAACAAAACACTTCCCTTCCCTCACATGGCTGGCAGATAGTATTGTTGGCTCTTCTCTTGATCATTTTTATGTCTTCACTGCCTTTTTTTGCTGGCCCTTCTCTTCTCCTGACCTTTCAGTGTTGGAAACTCAGGGATCAGGCTTCAGATTTCTCTATATTGACATTTACTCCTCTGTGGTCTTTTGGTTTGATGTGCTGAAATAACCAAGTTCATGTCTACCAACAAGTTCACGTCTCTAGACCAGATCTTCTCCCTAAACTCAGAACTCATATCCACTTTTTTGTTGTGTTTGTGTTTTGTTTTTGGTGCCAGTCCTGGGGCCTGAACTCAAGGTTTGGGCACTGTCCCTGAGCTTTTTTTTTTTTTTTTTCTCTTTCTCTCTCTCAAGGCTAGTGTTCTACCACTTGAGCCACAGCACCACTTTCAGACTTTTAGTGGTTAATTGGAGAGCTAAGAGTCTCAGGAACTTTCCTGTCCAGGCTGAGTTGGAATCACAATCCTCAGATCTCAGTGTCCTGAGTGGCTAGGATACAGGGATGAGCTACCTGTGTCAGCTCAGTGGGCTTTTTTCAGACTCTTTCACTTCACTTTCCCACTCAGATGGAAAGTGCTTGACCTCCACCTGTTATGTTACATTCAAAGGTATGTGGGATCCAATGGTATTTCACCACCTCCACTTCTCCATCAGTATACTACAGTGGCCTACTGGGCGTTGCTCTGTATCAGTGGTACCTTATGCCCTTCTTTGCACTCCCATCCTATCTCACTATTTCTAGTCCTAGAAATCAGAGCAAGGTTTTTAAAAAGTCAAGTCATTGTCACAGATCCACTTAGCACCCATCTCTCCATTTTCTTCCTGTTTCATTAAGTAAAAACTTGAGATGCTGATCTGACCTTGTGTGTAACTCTGTAGTGTTGTTACCTTTTGCCTCTTTGCTCCAATCATGACTTCACTCTGTTCCAACCATGCTGGCCACCTCGACTTCAGACTCTGTACACTAGTGTCCTTCCAGATAATCAGAAGGCCCATGTCAGCAGGGTCCTGTGTAAATATCCACAGTGGTTACACATCAGTGCCTATCAGTGCAGAATCGCACCTCATTACCTTCTATATTTTACTGTAGCATATGCCATCCACACTGACCTGCATTTGCTGATTGCAGCCTGAATGCAGGAGCTTGGACTGTCCTATTTATTACTTCAGTGATAGTGTCTATAAGCTAGGTATTCAGGACTTGTGGAAAAAAAGAAGATAGTAAGAAATATTTCTAATCACTTAATATTTGGATTTTTTTTGTTCTGGTTCTATGGCTTGAACTCAGAGCACAGGGCTATCTCTTATTAGTTTTTTTTTGCTAAAGGATGGTAGTCTACCACTTAAGCCACAGCTCTAATTCTGGCTTTTGGGTAGTTAAGTAGAGGTCAGAGTCTCATGGACTTTCCTGCCCATTCTGGCTCAAACTGTGAGCCCCAGATCTCAGCCTCCTGAATAGCCAAGATTACAGGTGTGAGCCACTGGTACCTGGATAAATATTAAATCATCTTTCTGTTTTGGTATCATTTTGTACTTTTCTGCAGATTAAGATGTTTATTTTTTTTCCTGTTGGAGGTTCAGAGTGAAACAAAAGACTAAGAGCAACATTAAAAAATACATATTTTACATTTTAAATGGGAAATGGGCATGAAATCAGACAGAAATATAGTAAATTTACCAAGTAGTTTTTACTTAAAAACTAAAGTAACGTGAGCCCCAGTGGGCTCATGCCTGTAATCCTGATTACTCAGGAGGCTGAGGTCTAAGGATCACAGTTCAAAGCTAGCCCAGGCAGGAAATTCCATAGACTCTTATCAAAGAATAAGCTAGAAGAAAAGATCAAAAGCTATTATGTATGACCATGTAAGATGATGCTAAGCAAAATGAATCCCAAGATAGGGACACAAGAGGTTTTGTCTTTCTTGTTGTAGTTTTTACTGTACTTATAATGTGCTGTGTGGGCATTTTGTTTCTTTTGTGTGTTCTTCCCCATATGTATAACCCATTTTCACTGTATTTGATTGTGGTGTCCTGCATCCTGCATATACATTTTTCTGATTTGGGAAGGGGAAGGGAAATAACAAAATGCTGAAATAAGGATATAGGTTGACCCATTGTAGCAATAAGATGTACAAGATACTATGTTGAAAACGAACTTAACAACTTTGGGGGAGAGAGAGGAGTTGGGGAGGTGGGGAGGGAAGGAATGGTAGGGGAAAAACAAAGGAGGGGGTAACAATGCTTGATAGGAATGTACTCATTACCTTCCTCATTTAACTGAAACCCCTCTGTATAGTAACTTTACAATAAAAAATATATTTAATAATTAAAAAAAAGAAAAAGCCAGAAGTCGTGCTGTGGCTTAAGTGGCAGAGTACTAGCCTTAAGCAAAAGGAGCTCAGGGACAGCACCTAGGCCCAGAGTTCAAGTCCCGGGACTGGCAACAAACAACAACAAAAACCCTAAATAACTAGTTCTTATCCAATTGAGTGCCTATGGCTTTTGGTATGACACTTGGAAGCCTAAGGATCTAATAATAAAATTGCCTAACATGGAATGTGTGTTTGAACATGTCCTTTCTTCAGTTACCAGAACACTCAAATTCAGTATTACTACAGCCAGTCAGCCTACAGACCATCACAGCAACACCATCAAACCAAAGGCCACCACCCTTACCCAGCAGTCACCCAGGTACAAGAGGTCTCATTGATCTGTATCAAATAAGAAAACTGGTGGGAATATCTGAGTCTGTTGAGAATCTATTAGGAAGTGAAAACAAATGGACAGAGAGGGGAAATTAGAGAAGCTCACTTGCATGTTCAAGCTATATTGGGTAAATGCAGTACCGTGATACCATTATATTTATAAAAATGTTTTGAACTGAATGCTGTATTTGGTAAATGAAACGTTAACATTTGGAAATATTTTTGTTATACATAGATTAGTTGAACTTCAGAGTACCTGAACACTAGTCTGCTTGTTTGGGTTGTATTTCTCAGAATCTTGTATTTAAGACTTAACAATTAGATTTGTTACACTAAGTATAATATTGTGTATATTCTGTGGCAAGCTTACCATCTATTAACTGGTCTACTTTTTCACCTAAAGCAATGATAAACAATGATAGCCAGCCACCCAATTACTACGAGGTAATGGAATTTGATCCTTTAGCTCCTGCTGTTACCACAGAGTAAGTTATTTATAAAAGTTATTTATAAAATGATTATTTTCTTGTCTGGGTCCCTTTGATAGTAGAGCTAACCTAGCTTGGTTTTATATATCTATCTATCTCTATATATAGGTGTGTGTGTGTGTGTGTGTGTGTGTGTGTGTGTGTGTGTGTGTGTGTGTGTGTGTGTGTTTTATTTAGGTCTTGACAAAGATTGATGACCTTATTGAACATGATTTATGAAGTGTTATGGTGGCTGTTTAGTCTTCTCACAACCTGTGACTAAACAATAAAAAAGCTGGGGTTGCACATTAAAAAATAACTGGAACCAACATGTGCATTAGTGGATTCTTCAGATACCTTCTTAGAAAGCCAATTTCTCTCTAGCTTGACAAGGGCACTATTCACCCATGAACTAAGCACCACAATGACAGAGTATTTTAACTGTTCCTTGAGAATTTAAGGAAACTTACATATAAGAACTTTTTAGTCTTTATCATATATGATGAATAAATTGTTAATATGATGAATAAAGAATATAAAATTTCTTTTAAATTGTAAATCCTTACATCACCATTATTTTATGATTTCTTGTCAATCAAGTGCATATTGGATGAAAGGCACATTAGAGTTTTATATCCTCTGAATGATAGAAAAGTAGCCCCCTACTGAATCATTAAAAATGTTCAAGTCAAGTGCATGGAAATCACTGGTCAACAATTGGCAACCTGAACTTTCATAGTTGCTAACAATGAAATGGGCTATTTGAAAACAAAGTCTCTGTGCTTCTCATACTTTTGGATACTGTGTAGTACCAGATCTATATTTTATGTGCCAGCACTGAGCTGAGGTATCTCCTGTTCAAAGACATGCCCCACTGGACCCCCATGGTCCATGCATGGCATGGCTAGGACTTTGAAACTTTGACCACAATGTAGTTTAAATCCTTACTGGGAAGATGACTCAGTGATAGGAGTGCTTGCCTTGCATGTATGAGGCCCTGGGTTCGATTCCTCAGCACCGCCTAAGAAGAAAAAGCCGGAAGTGGCATTGTGGTTTCAAGTGGTAGAGTGCTAGCCTTGAGCTGAAGAGCTAAGGGACAGCATGCAGGCCCACAGTTCAGGCCCCACACCGACAAAATAATTTAATTAAGAAAAATTAAATCCTTACATACATCAGTTCTGGAATCATTTATGAATTGTTAATGGATCTTAAAACTTGTTAAATGTTCTTTTCCTGATGCAGGACTTAGGAAGTTTCCCCGAGCTTACATTGTTTGCTAAAGCAGATGTATCACTGAATCTATTAGTGGTTTATGGAACTGGCATTAAACTTGATATAATTTTTAGAATTTAAAATACTATGTTTCTGCATCTAAATAGGTAGAGAATTTTTATTATATTCAGATTAACTAGGTATGGCTGTTAATAAGTATGGTACTATCACAGGTACTGTAGGTAAGCATAGTAAAGAAACAGTAAAGCTGGAGAGGTAGGGCCATGGAATGTGGTTCTTCCTTTATAGGGGCAAATTCCAGGGAATTTAGAAGGAAAAGCACAGAATCTTGCAGAAAAGTTCTGGACTTTTTATAGCAGGCTCTTCATGAGGCCAGGATAAGAATTTTTACTCCTTATTTTTCCTTTAAATCAACAAAATGAATTGTCTTTATGTGTGTGTGTGTGTGTGTGTGTGTGTGTGTATTTTTTTTTAAAGCAGGTGTATGAATTGCTACATTGGAACTTAAGAAAATTAGAAACCTAAGCTTTAGGATTGAGACCTTAACATCTATTCACTAATGTTTCCTGACTTCCCCAAATAGCCCCATATTTCTAGATACGGTTCTAGCAATTTAAGAACACCATAGTACTCGGATATATAGTAACTTTTTTTTTCCATGGTTTTTTTTTTTTTTTTGGCTTTTTGTTTGTTTCAGAGCTATTTATGAAGAAATTGATCTTCATTGCCACAAAGGAGCTAAAAGTCACAGAGATCGTTGAGGTACAAGAACTCAGTTTATACAACTTACAATTCACATGCATTATCATTTCTATGTATTGTCACTTTTTATATTATTTACATATTCTAAGGACACCAGAGCCTAATATGAATCCTCTGCATGACTCAAACAGTAATTAACTGTTGTTCACTCATGAAATACCTAAGTTTGTAATCTTGTCAATTATAAATGATCTGGTCAATTACAGATGCAGATGTTGGTTTATGATATACAAACATTAATGCCAATAGGCATTCAATAGAAACTCATCGCTGAAACCAGGCATTTGACTTAAATGTGCAGTCAATACCTATAAACTGGTTACCAGTAGAACTCATTCAATGTTAATTCTCTAAACAGGTCTGTTTATAGTACCGTTCATTGCATTTATTTATTAATGAATGCCTGGTCTCCAGTGACCTATTAACTTTATTCCCTTTACACTCTTCACCATAGAAGAAGCATATTCCTTCTTTTTCTCTACTTGACATCGACTCTCCAGCCTCCCATTAGAAAAAGGAAAGAGTTATCAGGGAGTGAAGGAGATTGTTAAGATGGAGATTGTTAGTTTCTTATTTTTGGTTACAGTGGATTGATTATCAGCTCACTAGTAGCACAAGGATACCAGCGCTCTAAAGAACAGACCCTGTCCAACTTTCAGGCCTGGAAGACAAGAGCAACCAAGTTATGAAGACCAAGGCAGGCCATTTCTCTTCTTTTATCAGGATATTTTGACAGGAGTAACAGTTCTGGAATAACATTTGTGGCTCCTTGATGATGGCTCAAAATTTATTTCCATATAAATTGGCTGTAAGAAACAATCAAACTTCATAAGGAAATTGCTTAGTACTTAGGCCAACCTACAGTCTTATGTCATAGGACTTTCTACACAGAAAACTCAAGACACAACTATGAGAAGAATAGATGAAGATTATTCAACTACAAAATGATTCTGATGCTACATGTGTAATGAGTGCCTTCATTTAACTAAAGTTGAATGTAAAAGTCAATTTGCACTAGATTTTTAATAATACTATTGTTTAGAATTGTTGTAAAGACTTGATGATTGTATTTTAATTATATTTCAAGTGCCCTGAACCAAGTCACGACTGGAGTATGTATCAGGTAGCTTTTATATGATTATTTGTAATGCTAAATATTTTCCCCCTAGTACTGTAATTAACATCTCTATTTGGAACAAAGACAAATGGAAACCATTCAATTGTGCATTATTTTCATAAACCACAATGACAAATTACTATTAAAATAATTTAATAATCTTTGTTTTAGTCTTGCTTTCAAAAGAACTTTTACATCAGTACATCTTCACAATCCTACCCTTGTGTTTTAGTATTAAGAATTGGAACTATGAAGGTAAATGCTAACATAGCCTGATATACATAATTCTTGCATTTTATTTCAATAATACCACCATAATTTCCAAATAATTAACCTATTCGGTACTCTAAAACAGCCACAGATATTGAAGTCTTAAAAAAAAAAGCCCTTAGTCCTCAGTGACTCTTCTCTCTTCACTTGGAATATTTAAAATAATAAGTGTTTACATTGAAGGAAATAAACAGCCAAATATTTTGGAGATAGCATAATATGTAGCAAGATGTTCTGGCCTCTGACCTAAACAATCTGGAGCATAAATTCTTTAAAACTTTTTCAGATTCATTGCTAAAAGTATGAAGGGTTACTAATCAAAAAGGAAACTATAGAATTAAGCTTGACCATCAAACTCTACATATATATATATATGTATATATATAAAAAATATAAAGCAGTTTCTTTTAATACTGTCAGTGTGTTATTAAACAGTCACATATTCTTCATAGGCATATATGGTACAAGCTTAACCTATTTTAAGTGGGATAAATTAGAGAAAAAGAACAGCAGAGCCATTTAACAATAGATGCTTCAATTTACATGATTGTAGAATATTTCTCTTCAGAGAAGGCAGGATAAATGATTTTTCAAAAATCACAAATTTGAAGCCGGTCTTGGTTGCTACTTCAGTTATAGCCTGGAAGTGGCAATTTTTCCCCTTCCTTTGCTTCAAAAAAAGTATAAGAAAGAGTGATGAGATCAACGTTCACCATTCTTGGATCTTCAGCAAATTCCGGATCAATGTAAAAAAACACTGGCATATCTACTTCTTCTTGGGGATTAAGCCTTTGTTCTTCAAAACAGAAGCACTGAAAGTTACAGAAAGATACTTGTTTAATAACACCTCTACTCTAGTATCTAAAACAAAGCAATGAACAAAGGAACAGTTCATTTCCTACCTTTAAGTTCTATGATAGAATAATACCATCTGATTTCCATCTCAATTGGGTTTTGATTCAAGGATTGAGAATCAAATTAATCTTAAAAACAGATACTCATTTGGTTGGGCTTTTAAGCTCTACATAGCCAGGTATAAATAATGATAGAAACAGCTTCAAGTTTAAAAGAAATGAGGAAGGAGCACTGTGGCTCAGTGGTAGAGCGCTAGCCTTGAGCTGAAGAGCTGAGGGACAGCGCCCAGGCCCAGAGTTCAGGCCCCACAACCAACAACAACAACAACAAAAAGAAATGATTTTTAGATATTACACGTAACTACTATGACAGTGTTAAGAAGTTTCGTATTAAACAGTTTCATGGGCCCTTATCATATTGTATAATATGTGCATTCAGTTTACCTGAATTTTATTGAAATACTGCCCAGCTTCAAATGGTACAACATTGTATGTAGAAATTCCAATTATTGGTTTGTCAGTAGGATTCTTAGCTTTATAAAATGCTAGTGCAGTCTCTCCTGGTACCACCTGTTTAGAGAGTATACATTAGTAACACTTTAAAATACACATGGCTCCTTTTTTCCCTCTATTACTCATTTACTCTATTATCCACATAATACCTACGGTCACTAAAATAAACTGCAGATACAAACAATTTTAAATCAATGAAGAATAAATGCTGTTACAGATTACTCTCTCCTATACCTGAAGTATTCAAGATATGATTTGCAAATTAAATTAGATCAAACCTATCATAGCCAAAGCCTTTTTTTTTTTTTTTGCAGGTCCTGTGGCTTGAACTCGGCCTGAGCTCTGTCCCTAAGCTCCTTTTGCTCAAGGCTAGCACTCTACCACTTGAGCCATAATGCCACCTCTGGCTTTTTCTGTGATTAATAGGAAATAGTGAGTTGTGTGAATTTTCCTGCCCAGGTTGGCTTGCAACAGATATCCTCAGATTTTACCCTCCTGAGTAGTTAGGATTACAGGTGTGAACCACTGGCACTTGGCAAGCCTAACTTCTTCATAACATAAACTGGAATAGTCATGATTGCATATTTTTAAAAGGGTATTAATATTAAACTTAATTTAAATTATAGTGCATTAAATTCATAACCAGAGTAAATTACTGACTAGAACCTTTATTGAATAAAAAGTGCTTTGAAAAAAAGTAGCAAACTTAAAAGACAATTCAATGGATATTGTGTGTCACAATTAATACCCTGTAATATTACCATGTAACTGGAATTGATGTGCAAAATCGTAACATAGTAAACACTTAAAAAGGAGATTCAGTCAGGTTTAGTAAACTGAACAAGAACTAATATTTGCAATAGTTTTCCAATAAATATTGAAATTAGGTCTGTAGTGATCAAATTTCTGTTAAAATTTGAGTTAAAATTTTAGGGGATCTTACATATGGTCTTATTGGAGTACAAATGTCACTTCATTATTAAATATGATCTAAATATTTATTTTTAAAAGTCTTAATTTTTTTTTCTTTCTAGGATGTTAGCTCAATTGTAGATCACTTGCCTAGCTTTTATGAGACCTTTGGTTTAATCCTGCCACACCCCAATTGTTTTTTTCTTTAGAGAGAATACTTTTGATAGAAACCAATAAACTACTCTGGGTTTTTATGTTTTCTTTTTACTAATGCCAAACTCTTCTTTACCTTGTGTAGCTGGGATTACAAGCATATACCACTGTGACTAGCTCATTTGCTGGAATGAAACTGCACTAAGTTTTTGCCCGTGCTAGTCTAAAACCACGATCCTCCCCATCTTGTCTTTAGAACAGCTATTATAGGCATGACAACTGACCTCTAGTGAGATACTTTTTATTATAACCAAATGATTGTCCAGTATCTGTAACTGAGGAAAAGTGAGAAGCCATTTAGCATGATAGGTACTGCTAAATCCAACACTGGTAATCAGAGAACTGCCTGGTCAACTCTTAACAGTATTATAATAAAAACAGATGACATTTTTCATTGTTCCAAGCTGACATTTTCTACTATCCCACTTAGAAGTCAAAATACATACTTGGGTATGTATTAGTGAACATCTGTAATCTCAGCACTCAGGAGGCTGAGGCAGGATAATCCCGAGTTTGAGACCAGCCTGGGTTACCAGTAATACCTGTCTTAAAGCAAAGCAAAACAAAACAGAACAAAAACTTAAAGTAGATACATTAACTGGAGGACACTAACAAGTAGTCATTTTGAAATACTAAGATTCCATAAACTAAGTGGAATTATTCATGAAACCTTTTATTATCTTGAAATTTTATTTAGATGAAACTTGATATGGTGAAAAAAATTTACACTGTGGTAAGTTATAGTCTAATGGCTGCTTTAGTTACTTACATATATTTCTGTTTGCTGAGGTCTGAAGTTCCACTGGAGACTGGCATGCACATCTGCATTGAAGGTCACCTTAATGATCCGGTCCTTAACAGGCACCATGTTTTCAATCTGGTCTGATGCATGCCCTGCTACTGCTGATCCACCAAGTCCTGTAGTCTAAAGAGAAAGATACTAAGTTAATACTTTTGGAAATTGATTTATTGAATAAAATTAAAACTTTAAAGATACCTTAATATTCTAGTTGAAGCCAAGTTTATGTATTATCACTGACCATTTCCTATACCTAGCAATGGTTTGCCCACTTTGGGGGTGAAAGAGCCTGTTACTTGTTACATGCTTTTCAGCAATCCCATGGTTATCTGCCTTGGGTCAAAAATGAATCATTTGGGAAAATCAGATCATATAGATAAGCAAACTACGGTCACTAATGCTACAACTCAGATTTTCCTGCTTAATCTTGTTTTGCTGGTCCTGGGACTTTGCTCAAGGCAAGTGTTCTACCACTTGCCAAGGAGCCACTTTCCTATTTTTAAGTAGTTTATTGGAGCTAAGAATCTCAGGGAGTTTTCTGCACAGGTTGGTTTGAACAACAACCCTGAGATCTCAGCCTCCTGAGTAGCTAGGATTACAGGTGTTAAGCAAACAGCTCCCAGGCTCTGCTTAATCTTTTATTAAACATACTTCCCTTTATTGTTAGTAACTTATATTAACTACTATTCGTGACCTTTCATTATATGGCCTAGTCATATCAATGAAAACAATATGTCCACTTTTCTGTGATCCTGTCTGAGCCTCTTCCATATCACATCTTTTATAGTTCAAAATAATTTGTCAGTCTGCTTTTCTAAGGCATTTTTTCTCCAGCCTGGTTAATGTTTTGTATAATTTTCTTACATCTCTGCATAGATCTACTGTTTTTCATCTTTTATAGGTATCAACAGTTAATCAGAACCTGATTTCTTTGGTCACTGAATCAACCTTTCATAAAGCATAAAAGTAACGTAGGTCTGACACTTCTTCCTTGCCATCATTTTATCATCAGATGCTTTAAAAAGAAAAAAAAAGAAAGGTTCTTACTTCCAAGGCTGTTATTCTCCTGATGTTTGAGGTTGCCAGAATTCTGGTTTCCAGATATTTACCTGCTGCTATACTAGGAAAATACACACCAAATCTGCAGCCAAGAAAAGGCTCCTAGCAAGACATAATATTACTGTTTTTTGCTTCTTATATGTTGCCTTGCTGCACTCAACGGCCATGCAACATTGTCAAATTACATTTTAACAATAAAAGATGCATCAGAGAACAAGTCTCTATCTGTAAGATATACACATCATCCTCTGCTTCAGAGTGAGCTCCTTTTCCTCAAGAATTTAAGTCTCAAATTAAAAACAAACGTGTCCTGCTTCAACAGATTCCCTAATATATTCTATGAGTATAGATCGTTCAAGTTTCTAAATTAAATTCTTTACAAAATTAAAATAGATGAAGATGAAAAGATGTCATGGTCAAGTTCTGCAACTAACTGAATAAATCTTATCTTTTTTTTTTTTTGGTCGGTCGTAGGGCTTGAACTCCAGATCTGGGCACTGTCCTTGAACTTTTATGCTTAAAGTTAGTGCTCTACCAGTTTAAGCCACGGCTCCACTTCCAGTTTTCTGGTGGTTAATTGGAAATAAGTATCATGGATTTTCCTTCCCCAGGCGGACTTTGAACCATGATCCTCCTCAGATCTAGCCTCCTGAGTAACTAGGATTACAGACATGAGCCACCAGTGCCAGGCCTAAATAAATATTTCTTTGGTTATATCTTATGTGTTCATAAAATGAGGTCACTGTATTAAAGTGGTTTACGCAATTGGTTATTTTTTGCTCTAAAACACTGTGATTCCAGAAGTAGATTTGTTCGTTTGGAAATACCATTGCTTAATATCCAACTTGCTTTTAAGATTACAAAACACACAATTTTAACCTACTTGTCCAATTTGCAATTTGTCAATTACTTCAGTTTGGAGCAGGGTTTCTCAAATCTCAGCATTAACAATATTTTGGGTAGGATAATTCTTTCTTGGAAAGGTGGGGCTATTTTCTACACTGCTAGATATTTAGCAGCATCCTTAACCTGGACCCATTAGATGTCAGAAGCATCTAGTCCCACTATTCCTCACACCTCAGGTTGTTACAACTAAAAATGTCTTCATGCATTGCTAAATGTTCTCAAAGGGGCAAAATTATTCCCTCTTCAGTCCTTTGTAGAGAATCTAGATTTTTTTTTTATTTTGATTTAGTTCTGCTTATAATCTAAACAACTGAAAGTTTGAGGGTTCACACTTTGTACTCTCTAGCCTCCTGCAAAAAGAAATTCACATTCTATACTCATTCAAGCAATCAAGCTTGAATCAAGCACATTCCCACTCAATTGCTAGTTTTAGGAACAGAAAGAAATGCCCTTTTGGCATTGGCTCTTTCATCTTTTGAAAGGTAAGCTAGTCTCAGTAAAGGTAGGGAAAGTAAACCCTACATTAACAATGGTGTCAAGGAAAGAGCAATAAACCCTGCCATGAATACTAATCATAGGATTAAGTTAGTGACTCTCCAACTCTTCTTCATGCTGAGAAATACCTGAAAATTATAGATGCCCAGCTCTCAAACACTTGGATGTAAGGCCCTTGACATAACTTAAGGGTTTTTAAAAGCTCTCCATGTGATTCTACAGCAGTGTTTGAAATTCAAACACTGCAGTACACTGTACACTAATTGAACTCAATGTAACTATATACTGTATACTAATAACTCAATATAACTCTCATTTGTAGCATGATTTTGAACTCAAGGTCCTGTTTTCTATCCCCTGACCTAACCAGAATCTCAAGTGGACAAGCCTTGTCATGTGTATTTAAGAATTTCCACAGGTGGTTCTAAGACCCAGCCAAAGCCCTCAAACTAGTAAAGTGCTAACCTTGAGCTGAAGAGCTTAGGGACAGTTCCCAGGTCCAGAGTTCAAGACCCACGACCAAAAAAAAAAACAAAAAAAACCAGGCAAGCCAGGCACTAGTGACTCACAGCTGTAAGCGTAGCTACTCCAGGCTAAGCTCTGAGGATCACTGTTCAAAGCCAGCTCGAGCTGGAAAAGTCCATATGACTCTCACCTCCAAATAATCACCAGAAAACTGGAACTGGTGCTGTGGCTCAAAGTGGTAGAAAGCTAGCGTTGAGCAAAAGAGCTCAGGGATAGCACCGAGGCCCTGAGTTCAAGCCCCATTACCAACCAAAAAAAAAAAAAAATAAAGAAAGAAAAAATCATGGAGAAATTTATAAAATAAGCTAAACTAAATCCACCAGTGGTTGGTAGACATTAATTTGCCTCTAATTCAGCCACAGTACTTAGTAAAATACAGGTTGCTGTTTTCTTCCCTTTAGGATTACTAATTCAGTCAATCTGGAGTTGGGTAGAGGAATTTTAAGTTTGATCAGATTCCTGAGTGAGGTTGATGCTTCTGGGTTTGGGAAACGTATTCAAATGCACAGCACTATTTCTGATCTAAAGTGCTATACACGAAGAAGAAGAAGAAGAAGAAGAAGAAAAAAAAAACCACAGAGGCATTACACCTCTAACTTTCTTTGGATGAACTTCCAGTTAAAACAGCACGGAAACCACATGTGGTTCAGAACATGAATGTGTGGATACAGGTTATAGATATTGAAAAGCACAGGCCGGCGGCTGGCTGGGTTAGAACAGTGGAGGCTGCTGAAGCTTTTTGGTGAGGTGGAGCTCCGAAACCAAGAAAGGTCATTGAGAGATGGGAAGATGCTAGCTCGCTACAGCAACTCATTCACTTGGAGTTTTTTTTTTTTTACCCCCTCAACTCACAGCCTGATGATGACCTTGGGCTGGCCACTTTGTGTAGTAAGCCTGCTTCCTGTCCTACAGATAACCTAGGACAGACCTGGAGTGATGGATTGATGGCTGGGGGCGGGGGGGGAGGGATCGGCCTGTAGCCTGCGCCCTCCCTCCCCCAAAGGACCCAATTTCTGCATTGATTGACCCGGAGGAATTGGGGTGGGGGGGTCCAATCTGCGCGCACACACACACACACACACACACGTCTGCACCCCCCTCCCCGGCCCGGCCGACCCCTTACCTGGCAGTACAGCCGATAGAGGGGCACGGCGGCGTACGAGGCCCCCAGCATGCCCACGGCGGCCGCGGCCACGTAGGTGAGCAGCGTCCGGTTCCGCCGCCGCCATTCGTCCTCCTGCGCCCGGGCGAAGCGGTTCGTGCTCTTCGGCCGCCGCGGAGCCTCCGCGGCCGAACCCCAGGCCGGGCCCGGGCCCGGGCGCCCCCACGTCCCGAGCCGCCTCGCAGCCTTCCCCTCACCTCCGGCCTCCGTCCACCGGGGCCTGAGGAAAGGTCCTCCCCGCCCGGCCGACCCAGCTGCAGGGGGCCACCGGCGCCAGCCACCGCACACGGCGCGGCCCCAGACCCCAGGCCAGAGCCCTCCCATCACCCCGTCTGGAGAGGGGCGGGGAGGCCCCGGCCAAGTCTCGCGAGGCTTGCGGCCGGGTCTCGCGATCCCTGGGTGGAGCCGGCCGCTGGCTGCCTAGGCTACGGGACTCCTCAGACAGCGGGCGCTACGGAGGCCGGGCGGCCGGGTGAGGGTGAGTTCGCGTTTCGCTTAGTGGCTGTGCCTGTCATTCCCGCTCTCTCCCCCCCCAACCCCCAGGTCTGTCTGTCTGTAACTTGCGGGAGGAAGGTGCGTCTCGGCTCTCCGCGCGCGAGCTCGTGGTCGCTCGGGATGGTGCTTTCCGCCTTCGTGCGGACCTCCCTCGCGGCCCCCGGCGGCCGGCTCCCCCGGGAACCCGCGCTCGGGGTCGGGGCTTCCGGGGCCCACCCCGCTCCTCCGCGGCTCTCCGCGCCTGCGTGTGCTCCGGCCTCCAGGAGTTGGATGCTTCTTGGCTACTTAACCCGGGAAAACCGCCACCCCTGGAGCCAGGAGGAAAAGTGTGGTCCGGCAGGGAGGGACCAGGATAGATCTTGGGTGTAAAAGGAAAAACGAGCAGGAAGGCTGTGGTCGCTTTCTTCATTGTCCCGAGTGAGGTCAGCCAGTGCCATCCTAGGCTGACATAGTAGCAAGCATCCTATTCAGGTTAGGCATCTGTGAGTTCTGACCCGGGTTCTCACCATGGCCCTGGCTCTAGACCAGTTATTTGACCTGGTGGCCTTAGGCCCCCACCCCCCAACCCGCCCCCTCCCATTGGATTCAACTAGTTAATTTTTATTAAAAAATAATCATAATGTGATAACTGTGGAAGAGTTATCACGGAGTTAACTATTTTGAGCAAAATCTCATTCCATCCTCTAGCTCGAAACATTCGTATCTTAGAAGAAATAAGAATCCCCCAAGAATGTATGCTCCCACTGAAACGTGTAAAAGTTATCTTTCATTCTATGTATCTGAAGTCATTTTCCAAAACATTACCCAATGCAAAGCATGTGGCTAGTTAAAAGAGACAAACAGAAAGCCTTATGGGAGGATTCATTAATACAGGTGCATTGATCCACTGTCAAGTAGGAACTACTGGTAGTATATTACATTATAGTACTTAAAATAATGGGAATTCTTCACTCTATGATATACCATGTAAATATTCCTTTTGCTCTTCACCATGGGTAGAACAAATTTCCTTTCTAGCTTGTGTCTATGAGCTCTCACCCTGTGTGCAGTTTTTAGATGGTTTTAAATATAAAGAAGTGCATTTGGCCTTATTTGTGAAGTGGAAATCATAATAATAAATGAGGATAAGCATAGAAACATCGCAGTGCCTGATGCATAGGATTTAGTTCAAGTTGAGGTTTATTTGTGATGATTAAAGGAAAGTCTGATGATCCTACCTTTATGGATGAGGAAGCTGAAAGTCCGAGAAACTTAAAGTCATTCAATATGTATATGTTGCACTTTAACTGGGAGCCGGGCACTTTTGTATCTGTTGGGACTGTAGCCCAAAACAAGTCAGACAAGATCCCTCAGTTGTCCATTACACTTTCTACTGTAGGACTCAGGAGCTCATCCTGTAACTGATGGATAAAATAAGGGAATGTGAGATCTTTGCAATGAAGACAATAGAAGGGTTTCAAGTAACTGAGACTGATGAGGAGGAATGGTAGTAAAGTTATATCTTTATGAAGAGGTAAAAGATCTTTCTAGAAGTGATACTTGAACCTACCCCTGAACTATAAGGAGCTTCCTATGCAGTGTCAATTCCAGGACATATAAAGGCCCAGAGAAAAGAGCTAGATAGGACTGAAGACCCAAAAGGAGGCCAGTGTGTTCTAGCATAATTAGCAGAGCAGGCAGTGGAAGGAAACCGGGTCAGAGCAGGTATACAAAGGCATAGTTTTACAAAGCCTTTTAAGCCCTAGCCAAGGGAAGCCCTTTTGAAGCATAGGAGTTCTTTATGTCAACTTTTGGAAAGGTGCCTCTTATAAAACATTGTGTGGACAGATAAGGTAAAATGAAAACCATTCATCAATAAAAGGCATTTTTCCAATGCCTTTGTTCAAGTAACATTTATGAAGATCAAGGCCAGCTTCATGGATCCATAGAAAACCCTGCTTTATTATGCTGAAGGTATCTTGTCTAAAAAAGCCAATGATTGCTATTTAGAAGCATTTGATTGGGCTAAGGGGAAGATTGTTTGTTACCTGTGCATCTCCAGAGGCAAAGAGCTGCATTCCTGAGCTGCTTGGATTCTAGAAAGAATGAACAGCTGCACTTCCGCACTGCTTGGATTCCTAAAACTTTAAAAAATAAAAAGCACTAGCAAAGGGAAATTGTCTTTGGGTACAGAGTAAAGGAGACTGTGAAATCAGTTATTCACTGACCTTTTAATGTTTTCATTTCCTGAAACTTTAACATTATTTAAAAACGATCAGTGAGTTTGAGCCCACAATAGATAGACATTTTTAACTTTGCCAGTATATGAAAACAACACTGATTATAATATAGCTGATGTTATCTTGGAGAGTCTATGCTGTGATATTGTTTCTAAATGCATTTGGTGGTTTTTTGTTTGTTTGTTTTGTTTTTTTTGTTTTGGTAGCTTACTGGGCCTTGAACTCTGGGCCTCTTGCTCTCACTAGGATTTTTTTGCTCAAGACTGAGGCTTTTTCACATACTGCACTAACCTTTCTGGTTTGTTGGAATTTTTTTGCTTTGTTTTTGTTTTGTTTTGTTGTGGATTTTTTTTGCTGGCTAATTGATGAGACCCTCTTGGATCTGTTTGCCCTTGACTGGCTTCCAACCTCAGTCCTCAGATCTCAGCCTCCTAAGTAGCTAGGATTATAGGCATGAACTTTTGTTGCCTGGCTAATGTGGTTGTTCTTCTGTTCCTTCATGGTCTGCATTTACAGCAAGAAAAATGTGAAATTTTGATATTTAGTGAGTAAATATGTAGTAGGCATTCTTTTCTTGTAAGTCTACATGGAATCCATATAGTTTATTTTCCAGTTAATAATCTTTATAATTATTTTCTTGATATCTAATGTCCTCATGTCTACTTCCTCTCTTTAGACAACATTAATATGAAACATACTCATACTTTGCCCACCTCTTCGCTTGTCTCTCCCAGAAGATCTGAGTGCAGGCTGCCATATCCCATTCATGGATCAGTGCATGACCATTTCAGAAAGAAAATCTTCCCCCTCAAGATATGTGTATGAGCTTGTGGAGTGGTCAGCCAGATGTCATGCATTTATTTGCTCTTCATAGGTCCAAAAAGGAATGTTTAAAAATAATGTTATGAATGGTGTTGTCAGAACTTGCATGTGGCAGCAGAAATTTAGCTCAAGCCTTGTCTTTCAGAGGCAACACACTTCTACTATAAAGCCAGTGGCAGGGATCATTCTCTGAGTCTTTCTTTTTGAACAGACTATAAGTGGTTGATTTCAGAAGAAAATTCAGATTGTTCTGTGAGTTTCTTTTCTTTGAGTCTTGTTTTTACACAGCAGCAGAAAATACGTTTTTTTTTTTTCCTACCTGTTAGTTTGTTCACACAAGAGTAATTATGAAGAATCAAAGGGTATTGGAAGTTTTCTTTAGGAAAAAGCTCCAGCTATGTTGTTTTCCCTTTCAAGTCATAAAATTTGTCAGTAGCTTAACAAATGGAGAACAACGAGGAGAAGGACTTAAAGGGAAAAATGACATCAAGGTAAGAAGTGACTGGAAGAAATACATTAAATCCCAGATGTTAAGAAGGGGCATTCAAATATCCAGTAATCACTAACTGTTCTGTGACACATTCATGAATCAACAAGTATTTTGTGTACTTGTGCAGTCACCCTAGGAAACTAAAAAGCACTTACAGTACTCAGCCTCTTGAGTAGCTAGAATTACAAAGTGTGAGCTACCAAGCCCAGCTAAGACCCTGACTTGGGTTTACCACCATTACAGAGTAAGCTTTATTCTATAGACATTCGCTCTATTCTGAGACACGAGAGTTCATTGACCTCCAGTTAAATACTTTGAAGAAAATGTAAAAGCATTTTGTCAAGGAAGTTTGGGAATTGCATTCCTGCTTGCAAAGCTCTTGTGAGTTATTTTCATCTTTGCAGCGATTGGTGAAATAATCTTGTTAATTGTTCATGATGTGTAGTATGTGCCTGTGTGTGTGCTGAGAAATGGGAAGGTGCACTTAGATGTGAACCAATATGCTGCAGATGCATAATTTTCAACAAAAAATTCTTGGATAAGAAGACTCAAAAAAAATGTGGTATATATACACAATGGAATTCTGTGCCTCCATCAGAAAGAATGACATTTCCCTATTTGTTAGGAAATGGAAAGGCTTGGAAAAAATATTAAGTGAAGTAAGCCAAGCCCAAAGAAACATAGGTCCCATGGTTTCCCTTATTTACAATATCTAGTATATGTATGAGTCAAGCAGAAAAGGTCAGATAATGTGATGTTAGGAAAATGAACCCTTAGATATGTATTTAAATGTTTTTTTCTTTCATGCATTTGTTTCTAACGCATTTATAAGATTATTTCTTTGTTGCTTTGTATGTCCCTCCCCCACAGTATAACCCCTGCTTTCACTATATTTGATGTCGGTATAATTTGTGGAGGAGATGGGGAAAACAAGTCATTTAAAGGATACAGATGGACCCGTTGCAACAATGAGAAGTACAAGTTGTCAGGTCAAAAACGAACTTTACAACTTTGGTGTGTGTGTGGTGGGGGGGGCATTGGGTGGGGGGGCGGGGGGAGGCTGGGAAGGGATGTGAAGGGTAAACAAAGGAGGAGACTGCAATGCTTGATAAGAAATGTACTCATTATCTTGCCCATGTAATTGTAACCCCTCTGTACAGTATGTTCACAAAAAATTAAAATTAAAATTTACAAAAAAGACTCAAAAAGAACACAATGAGGATAGAAATAACAATTCCCATTGTTTGGCGTTTTTTAAACCATGATAGAGATTTTGAAGTTAATGTATATATATATATATTTTTTTTTTTAATCAAAAATAACTAAGGAAACTTGGCTAATGAAAGAACATGAGGGTATTTGTCTTCCCAGGTATCAAGGCATATACTATTAAAAAAAAACACCTCTGTGATTAAAATAGATTTTAGTACATGAATAAATTGACTGACCAAAAGCTAGAATAAAAATCACAGAAGAAAGGCCGGCACTGGTGGCTCACTCCTGTCTGTAATCCTAGCTACTCAGGGTCTGAGATCTGAGGATTGCAATTCAAAGCCAGCATGAGCAAGAAAGTATGGGACACTCTAATCTCCAATTAACCACCAGAAAACTGGATGTGAAGCTGTGGCTCAAAGTGGAAAAGCGCTAGCCTTGAGCAAAAGAGCTCAGGGCCAGTATCCAGGCCCTGAGTTCAAGCCCCATGACTGACAAGAAGAAAAAAAAGAGAAGAAAAATCACAGCAGACCCAAATACTTCAGAGATCTGATTGATAATAAAGGTCACATCTTAAGTCAGTGAGGGAAAGATATCTGTTTAATAAGTATAGTGAGCCAACTAGATGACCTTCTGGGGAGAAAATATAGGAGTTGGTCCTCTGCCTCACACTGCATATTAGGACTCATTCAAATGGATCAAAGATGTTAAATTGGAATCAGGAAAGTACTGGAGGAAACGCAAGAGAGTTATTCATGTATTCCTCAATGGGCAGAGACTTTATAATTTGACCTTAAACTCAGAAATCATAAAAGACTAATAAATTTAGCCATAAGCTTTTCTATAACAGATAATCCATAACCAAAAACAGAAGGTGGGGGAAAATGTATATGCAAATCTTAGTCTCTGTCAAATGGATAATCTCCCTAGGATTTCAGAAGCTGAACAGAAAAAAGTAATCAATGAGTAGAAAAAAAATGGCAAAATAAGCAGTTCACAAAAACGGAGTTACTACATGATTCATAAAGCTTAAAGAAAAAAAAACATTCTCATGGACTTCTTTAGGAAAACAGAGAGACTAGCAACAATCCAAAAAGTTATGTAATACATCATGTATTTGAAGTATATTAGTACAGCTATACTGGAGCCTTGGTTCAGCAGTAAAGTGCCTGCCTACTAAGCTCAAGGCCCTGAGTTCAAATGCCAACACCTGAGTTTAAAACCCAGTACTGTTCCCCAAAACTAATAATATAACCCCACTTGATAACATTTTGACAATTTGTATGTTTTAGTATTGCCATTTCATTAAGATTTACTATCATTTTTGGCAGAAGATATTTTTATCCCATTCCATTTAATTTTCTCTATATTTTTAGAATATACAAAAGAACTAGTTTTAGAAAGTATTTTCCAGTAAGTTCTGCTTGGGGGAGGAGGGCTACCAACAGGAAGGGAAGAATAAGGAAGAGGATGAATGAGGATACAGAGTACTTTATTTACATGTATGAAGCAATGAAACATGATGAAATTGTTTAATGAAGGAAGAGCTATAGAGTAAGTATGACTGATTGGGATACTTTGTGTACATGTGCAGAAATATGATGAAATAATGCTTGTACAACTAATGTGTTCTAGTAAAAATAATACTTTCCAAATACTATATGCATAATGACTTTTTTATTTGGTGAGATTTCTAATTATTATAGTTCAATGAAATTGTAAGAAAAAATTTATCTATCAAAGCAAAGCTTTCTGGAATGCATTCATTTTAGAAAACAATTTTTTTTCCTTGTAGTGTTCTACTTTCTCTATTTTTGCTGACCTATCCTTTCCTTCTGTAAGACTAACCAGACTAGATAAACACTATTTTCCTTGAATGTGCATACTTCTAATGAAAACAAAATGTTTTTCTTCTGTGTCATTGTTAATGATATGGAGTTGTGTATACAAATGTGTGTGTGTGTGTGTGTGTGTGTGTGTGTGTGTGTGTGTGTGACATTACGAGAGCCCCTGTTAATTGAGGGCCTTGGAAGAACACTTATGTAATAAAAGGAGTAGAGATGAAATAGTAGAAGAGAGGGAAGGGCTGCAGTGACAATGGTACTTTCTACACACACACACAGTGACAATGGTACTTTCTACACACACACACAGTGACAATGGTACTTTCTACACACACACACACAGACACACAGACACTGCAGTGACAATGGTACTTTCTATACACACACAGTGACAATGGTACTTTCTACACACACACACACACACACACACACACAAACACACACACACACACACACACACACACACACACACACACACACACACACACACACAGAGTTACTAGGTGCCACTGGCTCATGTCTGTAACTCTACCTACTCCGGAGGCCGAGATCTGAGGATTGAGCCAGGGAAGAAAAGTCAATGAGACTTTTATCTCCGATTAACCAGACAAAAGCCAGAAGTAGAGGTGTAGTTCAAGTGGTAAAACACCAGCCTTGAGCAAGAAAATGAAGGGACAGCAGGAAGTCCTGAGGTCAATATCTGTTGTTGATATGGATAAGTTTAGACCCATCTTTTTTTTTTTAATTTTATTTTATTTGTGAACATACTGTACAGAGGGATTACAATTACATGGGCAGGATAATGCATATATATCTTACCAAGCATTGCAGCCTCCTCCTTTGTTTACCCTTCACCTCCCTTCCCAGCCTCCCCTCTCCCCCCCACCCAGTCCTTCCCCTCCACCCCCCACCCACCGACATTGTAAAGCTCGTTTTTGACATGACAATTTGTACTTCTCATTGTTGCAACAGGTCTTATTGTAAGGAAGTTTAATTGTTTTCTTAAGAGAGAAACAAAAACCAACATCTTACTACTTTAATACTCTCTTCCTACTTTCTTGGAGAATGAAGTTTTTCAGTTTTTCTGCATACATTAGTTTCTCAGCATGCTATCTTACAAAAAAATCAACAACTTGGATTTGAAAGCCAGGAAAAGCTGAATTCAAACTATACCATGCAGCTGCCCTGTGACAGTGGTTAAGTCACATGGTTTTTTAAAAACTAACTTTCAAATAAATCTGGTTAATTATAATATGTATGAGCCAATGTAAAGGGGCTGGGTTACTTCTAACGTCAAACAACTAGCATATGGCACTGTTGCCATTTGGGCTTGGATTCTTGAACCTGCATCTAGTGCATTTTTCACAATATTAATAAAATAAATACTCCAGGAATGCTTGACGCATTGTATGACACATAGTGTCAGTAAGTGGTAGCTAGTATTGTGTTATATCAAAAGTTTTCTTGAGGTTTGAGAGAGTGTCCCGTGCATGCAGGGCTAAAGCAATTTGTAATGAATTTGTGCAAATACACTTTTAGAACTGAACCCTCTCCTATGGCTGTGTCAGTCTTGAAGACAACTACAGAGGATTTGCCTCCGAATCACGATTCGTCAGAGCCCTAAGATATTAAGGTCCTCCCCCAGGCTTCCTTCCTCAGGGGGTAGTCCTGAGTGACTTCCTTGGTTTATGGCTGTGGGGCTTCTGCTGACACTGTTGCTTGGTGACTTCGTTTCTCTGGCTGCTGGTGATCTGCATACTTGCACCGTTCCTGTCACATGCTTCTGCAGAAACTGAAGTGTATGCTTCAGGCTATATGTACAGCTCAGGCTCAGCTCCAGAAAGGTAGATCCTTTTTCAGGGTCTAATCTTACAGAAGAATCTGTGATTCCTTCTGTGTATGGTAGTTGGAAAAGAAGATGAATCCCATGATTTCATTTCTCTGCCTCTGTAATTGCTTCAGAGAAAACAGCAGCTATTTGAAGTGAGACTCACTGGTAAATTCCAACAGAGAATTTCACTAGTATCTACTGGAAAACAAAAACAAAAACCCAACACTACTGTCAGTGTACTTTTTAACTATGAAAACTGCGTTTGGGAGAATCCCTAAAAGCTCACAATGGAACCATGCTGTCAGAGCAGGCATGGTGGTTACCTACCTCTCATCCCAGCACTTGGGAGACTGAGGCAGGAATATTTTGAGTTCAGGGGCAGCCTGGAATGTGAAACAAGATCCTTTCTCAAAATAATAATAAAGCCAGGTACTGGTAACTCAAATCTCAAAGCTTAGCTTTTCAGTAGGAATCTGAGACCTGAAAGATGGTGTTTCAAAGCCAAAGGGCACAAAAGTATATGAGGATCTATCTCCAATTAACCCATGAAAATTCAGGACTAGAGGGGTGGCTCTATAGGTGTGGTTCACCTACTGTGAGCAAAGAAAGCCAATTGAGATCTGGAGACCCTAGGACCAGCGCAAAAAATAAACAAAGCAAAAGAAACACACACACATGCAAGATCTATGTCAGATGCTATATATTTGTTTAACAAAGCACACAACCTCTCTGAGTTTAGTTACTTCAATGACAAAGTTGTGCTAAAAGGCCTTAGTATATTTTTCAATAGTAAATATTAGCTGTTGGTTATCAATCAGCTGTATCTTAAAGCTAAATTAAAAAGAAAAACCTAAACCTGATCTTCAGTTAAAACTGACATTCCACCTGAGCATCTGTCTTCTTTACCTCCCAGGAGGACACTAATAGAAGGGTTAAAAGCTTATGTGCACTATTGATTCATAGTGTTCCTTTGCTTCATTCAGATCTCTTATGTAGAAGTACTTAGCCTCTGTTCAGATTGTTTTAATTAAATGAAACTACACTATTGCCTGTAATTTTCACAGTGGAGCTATAGGAGACATTAAAATCATATTTTTTAAGTCTTTTCATAGGAAACTGTTGAAGCTCATAAAGTACAATGAGTCAGAGTAATATAGACTCTGCAGGAAGTTCCTCAAGAGAGCTGATGAGCTAAGAATTTTGGTTCTCTTCTAGTGTATTGTTCAATTATTTTTCTGACCACACTCTTTATAGCCTAATCCTCACAAGAGACATTGTCCTCAAACTTTTGTTGGTATGTAATTTTTAAGCTTAGCTCTGGTGCAAGTTGTAATAGTTACCTAAAATTTCATTCGGTGCATCCCTTTTGCCAAAGAACACAGATTTTATATAGAGCTGCAAAATAATGAAGGTATGGATTTGCATAAGCATCTATATGCAGGTATGCATATGTGTCATGTTTACCTAATGCTTTTGTTTTTTGTTTCTTTTTTTTGCCAGTCCTGGGGCTTGAACTCAGAGCCCGGGCACTGTCCCTATACTTTTGCACTCAGGCTATAGCTCTACCACTTGAGCCACAGCTTTTTTGGTACTTAATTAGAGATAAGAATCTCATAACTGCCTGGGTTGGCTTTGAACTTCGAATCATGATCCTTACATCTCAGCCTACTGAGTTGCTAGGATTACAGACATGAGCCACCGGGTGCCCAGCCTAGATGACGTTTTTTTATATATTTCTGTGCCATGAATATATTGTTATGCCAGGCCGCAGACCCCCAAAGACCACCAGGGAGCCAAGCCCGATGCAAGTACACAAGAGCCATTTATTGCAAGCTCGAGCCAGCGGGTCAGAGTTGAGAGTCCCAGCCACATGTTCAGCAAGGTTTTTATAGGGTTTCCAGCAAGAAGAGGGGGTTTCCATCCTAGCAGTTACATGATTGGCTTAAGGTTTACGGGCTTCTACATAATTGGTCAGCATTTCACGGGCAAGTTTCAGGGTAGGCTCATTGGTTAGGGGCATAATCATTTCCAGTAAGGGTAGGGGCTTTCCAACTTAGTGATTACAGGATTGGTTAAATCATATATAACAAGCAGATCATTGGTTGGGATACATAAGACTACCCATAGGAATGCAGGCAACAATATATTTTTTAATTGTTTATGACCCTACAGATGCTTTTTCCAGGAACTTGACCAACCTGTCCATTTTCCAGCAACTGGGGACGTGTTTCTCAACCCATTGTCTAACTGGCAGTTGCTAGGGGTATAATTGCAGTTTCGATTGTGGGTTTTCTGAGAACTTTTCCAAAAACTGGTTTTTCTGATAGCTGTCCCTTAAGTGGCTAACTTGTGTTCTTCCTCAACAATATGATGTTTTTATGCAAAGTTGGCATCAAATTGAACTGTTTTGAGACCTAGCAATTTGTTTCCTATTGTTCCAGTCTTTGGAAGAGGATTTCTAAACTCTTCATCAAGATCTTCATTTACACAGCTGTTAAGTCCCCAGGACTGGGGTGAAAACATGAACAGAATTCTGTCTGCTGCAGAACCATCGAGCCTACTTGAAAAGTAAATTTTAAACTAACTACTTTCTCACACTTTGAAATATATTTACTATTTGTGAACATGTTTACAAATAATTAGCATTACTATCCATTTGCTAAACATTTACATATTAGTGAGCAAAATACATGTACTATTCATTAACATTTAATTAGAAGTTTTTTAAGGAAGGCATTAAGCCAGGCACTTAAGTACAATATCCTGCTGGGCTCTGATGCCTCACACTTATAACCCTAGCTACTCATGAGCCTGAGATCTGAGGATCAAAGTTTGAAACTAGCTCAAGCAGACAAATCTGAGAGACTCTGATCTCTAATTAACAAGCAAAAAGCCAGAAATGGAGGTATGGCTCAATTGGTAGAGTCTCCATCTGGAATAAAAAAAATCTAAATAAGACTGTGAATCCTCAAGTAAAAGTTCTAGTACCAGCACATACATAAAAAACTGCAAGATTCTACTTGATGTGCAGGTCATGAGGTCGCAGTCAGAGGCTAACCCAGGTAAAAATTCAAGACCCTATTTGAAATATACACTAAAGGCAAAAAGGCCTGAGCCTTGGCTTAAGTAGTAGAGAGTTGCTTAGCAGGCCCGAAGATTTAGTTCAGACTTCCCCCAACCCCTGAAACAAAGACTTAAACATGTATAAGGTTTATACCGCTATTATGATTTTGGAGCTTGCATATAACAATTCTGTGTAAAAAGGAAGATGTAAAACTATTGATATACAGCTGAGCACCACTGGCTCATGCCTATAATCTTAGCTACTTAGGAGGCTGAGATCTGAGGATTCTAAGTCCAAGCCAGCCCAGGCAGGAAAGTCTGTGAGACTCTTATCTCCAATTACTCAGAAAATGCTGGAAGTGACTATGTGGCTCAAGTGGTAGAGTATTAGCCTTGAGTCAAAGACCAGGTCCTGAGTTCAGGCCCTATTGATATAGTTCAATGTCAATTCAGAAACAAAACCATCATGGCAAAAAAAGATAAGAAGTAAGTACACTATTATTTGAATAACACGTGCTATGTTTGGATTAGAAAAAGATGAGTCTTTCATTGAAAAAAATAATGTATGCTAAAGATTATGTGTAATATTTGAAAGAAATTCACATTTAGAGGGGTGTAGAGGTCACTACAGAGATTGGCTGCTGAAATGAGAAATGGATAGCTTAGTTTCTGTTCTCTCCTTAGGCTCTCCTTTGAGGTTTCATTCTGCTTTTGTAACCTAATGTCCCTTGAAGAATTGGTTGAGGTGATGAAATCCATATAAATAGAACATCTGGACCCAGTCCTTCTTGGCTTTTATCTAGCTAATTGTCTGTTGTCCTAGTAACCACATGGGCTTATAGAGCTGAAACAGTGCAGCAAATCTGAGATGTGATTCATACATAGAGAAGAAAATATCCAATAGCTGATGCTGTATTTTAATTTTTTTCATTCTTGGGCTGGAAAGGTGGCTCAGTGGTAGAGTGCTTGCCTTGCAGGCATGAGGCCCTGGGTTCAATTCCTCAGCACCACATAAGCAAAAAGAAAAAAGCCGGAAGTGGCACTGTGGCTCAAGTGGTAGAGTGCTAGCCTTGAGCTGAAGAGCTGAGGGACAGCGCCCAGGCCCAGAGTTCAGGCCCCACTACCGGACCCCCCCCCCAAAAAAAAAAAAGTGTAATTTTTTTCATTCTTTTTTATCCTTTGAAAAGAATGTTCAGAAAGCTTTTTCTGAAAGATACAGTGATATGGAATGGCATGAAGTCACTTTTCTCTGAGGTCATATCAGGGTTTGGTATGTCGGGAGTTAGCTGGAGATCCTCTGTACTCTGCAGTGACTTAATGCACCCGTGAGGCAGATCTAGACCACCTTCTGCCTCTGAAGAAAGGCAAATGGGGATAACACTGATACTTCCTAAATTTGTGCCCTAGGCCCACCAACTTAAGCTGTAAGACTTTGGGATCTTTTAGAAAAAGAAAATGAGGGTAAAAATCTTCAGAGTCTTTTAGATTACTTTGAATGGCATTATGCATGTGTATTGTTCAGTCTAGTTCCATGGTGCATAAACAGGCTGACATAAGCCTTACTTCAAACTTTGACCAAATTGAAATTCAGATTTTGTTTAACCAGAGAATTCACTGTATTGAATTTCAAAAACATAAACTGGTGATACCTTTTGTAGAATCCTTTACTTTTGTAGAAAGGGTAGCTGGAACAAATACTATTTTTGTAATAGGAAAAGAAATTCTTTTTAAATTTAAAAGATTGAAATGGAGGTTATTTATTTTGTGTGTTTAAAATATTTTTTTATATTTTACTCCACAGAAGTAAGCATTATTTCTGTAAATTCATTTTATGTTTTAGTTGTTTTGAAAAACAGAATTTAAAATATCGGTAAGTAAGAGAATCTGTTTGGCTGCTTGTTTATCACCGTACTTTGTAAATGTAGTTGCTAATGGTGCTAAGCATTTGGGTTGTCTGCTTCAACAATATAAAGAAGAGATAGGGTATAGACCTCTAGCCTAACCTATGAGTACTTCCTTATTTTTCTCCTAGGAATCCTGCCTTTCAGATAATAACAATTACCAAGGAAACAGGCCTGGGTCTGAAAATCCTAGGAGGAATTAACAGGAATGAAGGCCCATTGGTATATATCCAAGAAGTCATTCCTGGAGGAGATTGTCACAAGGTAAAAATAAAAGTAAAAACATTCCCTCCCATTATACAAACAAAATACTCACCAGTTGTAAAGTTGTTTTCCTACTTTATCAATAAGTTTTAGTAGAACCTGGAGGTCCTCAATGAAGGATAAAAAAGGATTGCAAAATAGACTTTCACCCTCAAGGATCTCTGTCCTAACAATAGATTTTACATATAAGAAAGAATAACATGTCACACTCTTAACTATTATTCTATATAGCTTGATATTATGAGAGAGAATATATGTGAGAAAGAGTCCTTTTGGTAAATTTGTTCTTATTATTGTTCTTTTGGGTTTTATTAAATACATGATCCTGCTCTTATTCCTTCCCCTACTACAAAAATTTATTTAGCAAGGAGTTTGTTCATCTGGATTATTTTTTTCCCTTGCTGAGAAAAAAATTATTTCTAGAAAAAACGTTAAAAATAATTCTAATTGTTTTAGGTTTTTTTCAGGTTTGTTCATATAATAAAGTTCTTGAAATGTATTTTCCAAGTGCAAAGTTTAAATTTTAAATTTATATATTGACATATATTTTTGGCTACTCATTTTAAATTGTTAAATAGGAACATATTTAAATGTTAAATTTAAATAAATTTAAAAAATGAGAATTTTCTTCTGTGAATCAAGTTATTTAGTGCTACTTTAGTTTTAAATTATTAGGGGCTAGAAGGGAGAAGAAGGGAGCATACTTGATATAATACATTAACAAATCAAGATGCCTAACGAATGACGATAATTTTCGTTTAAGATAGTGGAACCAGATGTGGTAGTTCATGCCTCTAATCACATCTACAGGGGAGATGTGAGTAGATGGAAAGCAAGGCTGGGATTAGGAAAGGCAAAAATAATAAGAGACTCCATCTAGAAAATAACTAAAGCAAAATGGGCTAGGTGGGTGGGTGGGTGGGGGGTGGTCATGACTCAAGTGGTAGATGGCCTGCCTAAGAAGCTGGAGGCCAAGTTCAAAGCTTAGTAGCAACCCACCCCACCACCAAAAAAAAAGACAAGCATTTGTGCTTCTTTTATTTCACTAGAAACCATTTGAAGATAGAGTAATAATTAGCTAGATATAGTGCTAAATGACACTTTCTGCTGTCATTGTAAGCAAACTAAGAAATTATACCCATGATAAATATTTTTTCTTAGTGCTTTGGCTTAGAATTTCATTAAAAAAAAGAGGGAGAATTAAAAAGTGAAACTTTCTTTTTTTTTTTAAATTTTATTTTATTTGTGAACATACTGTACAGAGGGGTTACAATTACATGGGCAGGATAATGCGTACATTTCTTACCAAGCATTGCAGCCTCCTCCTTTTGTTTACCCTTCACCTCCCTTCCCAGCCTCCCCCCTCCCCCCCAATCCCAATCCTTCTCCTTCTCCCCCCTTCGCCCCCCCCCCCCCCCCACTGACGTTGTAAAGCTCGTTTTGGACATGACAACTTGTACTTCTCATTGTTGCAACAGGTCCACCTGTATCCTTAAACAACTGGTTTTTCCCCATCTCCTTCTCAAGTTATACTGACATCAAATATAGTGAAAGCAGGGGTTATACTGTGGGGGAGGGACATACAAAGCAACAAACAGATAATCTTATAAATGCGTTAGAAACACATGCATGAAAGAAAAAAAACTTTCTAATGGACTTATACTGTCTCATTTCCACTAGAGAGCAGCATAGAGTTATTAATGTTCTAGTCAAGGCAAAAAAGAATACAGCCAGAGTAGAGAAAGGTGTAGGAGAGTTCACTTATTTTCCACTGGTTACATTTACTTCTCAATATTTCCTCAAGGTGGAGCACCTTAGGTAGTTTTCTTTTCTTCAAATACTAAGTAGATACAATTATGTTTTAAAATATTTAATAATGTCCATACTGAGGTCTAAATACTCTTCTGCTTATGGTAGTAAGTTCCTAATCTACAGAAATTTCTGGATATTGGGGACAGCTTATAAGACAAGTGATAGGCTCATAAGGCTCCCATTATTAAGAAGGTGACTTCGTCAGCTTAATATTTTCTGAAATGCATGGGAATGGCTTAAGGTGCTGTAATTTCATTTTAATGTAAGTTTTTAGAATTAATGCAGTATATAGCTGGCTTTTTTTTCACAAGTATTCCCAAACTAAAAGGGACTTACTGGACCTCTGAAAGAATATTCTTCAAATAATTATATTTACCCATCCAGTTCCCACAACCAGATATTATTGTTCTGGCAAATGTGAGAATTCTTGAGCAGTTAAGCCATATATCATGTTTCTTTGAAAACCATAATCCCAGAGTTCAAAATTTGGCATGTAATGAGCACAGTTTTCCACTTCAGGAAGGAAACAAGATTTCCCTCTCTGGAGGTAGCTTAGAGATTGAGAACAACTATCCCAGGTACTGAGTTAAGGAATGAGGAAAGCTCCAAGGCCATTTTCACCCATCAGCTAGTCCCCTGTCCATACATTCAGCAATTGGTCTTAGGTCTCTCCTAGCCTCAATAGTCCTGTGAGTTTCATACCCACCCATCCAATTTCCTGATAAGATTTTCTATGTGGATTTAGAGGCATCTCAAAACTCAACATTTCTGAGCTACATGGCATGATATTCACCTCAGTGCCCTCATCTCATTTCTTCCCAGTCAGAGGCTTCTCCAGTGATGAGTGGCACAGTGAAGTAACACAAAGTCAAAAAACCTAACCACATCATAACTGCTTCCTCTCCCAGGATGACCTATTTCGCTCATGTACTGAGGACTTCTTTTCTTACTAAGAAGCCCTTGATTCTACTCTTCCTACTTATCTTAAGCTGTCATCCATTTGATTTTATGATCTGCTTTGATGCATCATGCCTACTTTCCTTTTCTCCCATCCTGCCTCAGTAATATCTACCCTGCCTTCCTACAGGGTTCTGTGTAGTGTGGCTTTTGCCCTTGACTTCTCTATTTCTCCATCCCTATGCTTCCAAGAGACTGGCCTTCTCTCAGGCCCTGGAAATGGTTGCTTTATTACCTTACCTACCATTACATTAGACTGGGAACTAGACTTTCTTCTCTTTCTATTACCAGATACCAATTCAAAGGCTACTTCCTAGGTGAGATGTTCACCAGTCTTGATATCTGTGATTGTTTTAGCAACCCTAATGAACTATTAGCTGGTATATATATTTCCTAAGGGCAAAAATTCAAACCAGTTTTATTCACAGTAGTGTCCTTAGTAAGATGCTTGACTTGTATCACTTGCTTAAATTAATATTAATTATTATTGACTGAAGGGTCCCTTGATCATTACATTTCTGTGATTTGCCTTTTTACTATTCCATGCTGCCATTTGGGCACCATACCAACATATCTACTTTTCTTCTCTGGCCCTGAGTGTCACATTTAGATATCACCTGAGGTTTTTAAGTGGTTTTTGTTAATTTCATTACTGCTAATAACACTCGGAAAGCAAGCAAGAATCAAAAGCTTCTCAAACCTGATAGCTTAGTTTATTCTAAGATGTATGCTAACACATATGCTTATAAGCTATGTATATCCATATAATGCATACATATAAATTGTGTAGTGTGTGTTTTGTGTGCGTATATTTTTTTCACATCTCTAGAATTGAGATGGGTCTCACAATCCATGCTTAATTGCCAACATTTTTTTTCTTAGTACTATTTATGTAAGTAATATTGACTTATAATCAGTGACATCTTAGATTTGATCTTGTTATCAGGTCCTGTAGTTAAAGACAAAAGTCACACAGATGCAGGTGCTTCTGATTGGTCTGTGTCCACAAAGGATGCAGAAGGGCATATTTAACTTTAAGAACAGATCTGTTCTCAGATCTGTAAAACCTTCCCCTGGCACTTAGATGGATCTTTTGACCAATTTCCTGGTGGTAGCTAAGGAAGTGATAGCCAAAACCGCTTACTTTTCAAGATCACTCTCGTTTGCCAGTGCTATTTTTGTCATAACCATCTTAATTTTTTCAGGCCAACTTCTGGACCTCAGCAATTTATTGTTATTGTATTCCTAACACTGCACTGGAGAAAACATTCATGAGAAGGACATGATTTGGTCAACTGGAAAAATTAGGGCTCCTAGCTCTGGAATTTCTGAATTAATAGTCTATAATTCAGGATGGGGAAGTAAGAGTAAGCAAAGATAAGACAAAATGCGTTAATACAAGCCGGGCACCAGTGCTCACTCCTGTAATCCTAGCTACTGAGGAGGCTGAGATCTGAGGATCATGGTTCAAAGCCAGCCTGGGCAGAAAAGTCCATGAGACTCTTATCTCCAATTAACCACTAGAAAACCGGAAGTGGTGCTATGGCTCAAGTGGTAGAGCGCTCACCTTGAGCTGAAGAGTGCAGGGATAGTGCCCAAGCCCAGAGTTCAAGCCCCACAACTGACAAAAAATAAATAAATAAATAAAAATTAATATAATTAAGTAAAGCTGGGGAATTGGAAAAAACTTGTAGCAGAAGATAGTGTTGAATCCGGCTATAAAGTTAAAGTGAGAGTTTATCAGCTAGAGTCATAGGTGGGTAAATGGTGGCATGCCAAATAGAAATGGATACATGGAGTTGGAAAGCCTACAGCTGATTAGATGAACATTCTCTGAGAATAGGATAGAGAATGCTTATGCCAGGGTGGGAGATGTGTGATGAGACTAGAAAAAAGCTAGTTTATTGTGCTCATTTTTAGAAGTAGAGGACCTTCACCTTTTCTCTACTAGTGGGCAGTCATCAGAAGTTGTCAGTTGAAGAGTTACATAATTTATCAATCATGTGAAGATAATCCACAACAGATAGAAGAGTCTGAGTCTCTGAGTCACCTTACTTTATTTAAAACTTACAATGTACTTTGCATGCTGTTTGAATGGTACAGCAACCTTATGTTATAGATATTTACTCTCACTTTGAAGCCCAGAAAATAGATGGAGTTTCATAGTGATTACACAGCTTTCATCAAGTTTATATTAACAACTAGAGATAAAAGAAGGGTACAGGACTATGTATAGTGCTGCATACCTGGAATCCCTTGTACATAGGAGGCAGAGATAGGAAGATCACGGTTCAAGGCCAGCCTGGGCAAAAAAATTAGGGAGATTCCCACCTCAACAAATAAGTCAGGCACAGTAGAATGTGTTTTACCGCAGCTTCTCCAGAGGCGTAGGTAGCAGGACTGCAGTGTAGGTCCAAGCAAAAAGCACAAATCCCCTGAAAAACAAATTAAAGCAGAAAATCCCAGGGACATGGATCAAGTAAGCCAGGCTCTGAGTTCAAATTCAAATGCTGCCCTCACCCCCAAAAAAGTTTAGTCTGTAGTTTGTGAAAGTATGGGGCAGGCAGGAATCTAAAAGCTTACAGAAGGAGCATTCCTTTTGGGCATAATTACTTAGTTAAATCAGAATCAGGCTGTATACTTGGATTCTAATAATATGTTATCGTTGGAAGTGAAGAGTGCTAGTAGTTTTTAACAGCAATGTGGCTATGGTTAGGGACATACACTTATTGCAATGTATACATGACCTTCCGTGTGAGGAAGGTCTGTCTGAAGGTCAGCATGGGGAAGTTTCTGGTAGGTGGCTTGCCAAGTCATGTAATTGCTCAGTCACTGCTGAGAGAGAATACAGACTGAGGAAGAGGGCTCAGCCTACCCCTGAAGTCACAATTTCACATATACATTAACCCAGCTGGAGCAGAATTCATTCGTTTAGAATGCCAGAGTTTTACAGAAATAACTTTGTTTTCATTTCAGGTTCTGACTTTTAAACAGGCTCAGAAATTCACATGATGGGCTTAGATTTTATTCTAGGAGTTGAGTGAAAGATTTAAAAAAAATATCTTGTAAATACTTTTTTGAAAGTAAAAAATAAGCAGAGTGTAGTAGTGCATGCCTCACAGCACTTGGGAAGTTGAGATAGGAGGATCATGAGTTCAAGGCCAACGTGGGATAATAGGAAAGTAAACATAAAAATGCCAGTTCATGTGGACTGCTATCGCAGTCCAAAGACATTTTTCCTGTTCTCTCTCGCATCTTGGTGGAAAATGCTCCTTTGCTACATTAGAATACTTCAACACAAGACAGGTTAAGTGAGATTCATAAAAAGTTCCCTCAGCACTACCAACACTATACAGCCAGACAAGAAAGAAAGAGTGGGAAGTCATAGATCAATCTAAATGTTGTGGCCCACTTGTGTTTTCTTTGCCTTTTCACTACACCCCTGAAAACCCACTGTGATTCCTATTGGATCCATGGATACAGAAGTTAACAGCAAACAAGATTTTAGCAAACAAGATTACGCAAAGAAGACTGTGAACTCCTCTGTCCCCTTCCCTCTCTTTCACTATTTATGAAAGTCTAGCTAGTAGATTGCAGAGCTCAAATCCAAATTCTGGTTTATCTGATTGCTAAACACTACACTGTTTGCAGTTCAGTTCATTACTTCTAAAGGCTTCTACCCAGATGAAAGATAGTTATCATCTGATTTATAGTCATCATCATAGAATCTTGCCTCTTCAAGGAAATTTAGTAAGAGGAAGGAACTATAAGTTCTGAGAACATTCACACTGAAACACAATAACCTAATTTTCTTACTGCCTGCCACCACCACTTTTAAAACCTTTCTTTGCCTCCCTATCTGTGTCTTCTGCATGCTTTGATCATGTTTTTCTTTCAGTTGCTGTCAGGCTTAGGGATATTAGTTAATATTACTGTTGACATTAAATCTCAACTAACATCTACTTTATGAAGCCATTTCTAATAAGGAATTACTTTATTACTGATATAAATAAATAACTATAAATTATATAAGTATACTTTATTACTAATATTATTTATTTCTAATAAGGAATTACTTTATTAAATTGTGTAAAGCTGGATTCAACAATGGCAGATACTTACTTTTAAATATTAGACTAAAAATTTTTCTATTTGACCCTTCCAATACCAGTATGTGTTAATGTGTGTATATATGTATATGCAACTGGAATAGTGTGTGTGTGTGTGTGTGTGTGTGTGTGTGTGTGTGTGTGTGTGTGTGTGTGTGTGAAAATGGTTAGGTTTTTTATTGACATTTTAGTTTAATTTTTAGTAAGTGAGTATGCTTAACTAAAATTTTGCATAGTAAATTACAAGCTAATGGACACAAGTGTCTGAGTATAATCTTGGGATGGTTCATTTAAATGCATACATCGTGAAACTATGTCTAAAAAGAATGCAGGCAAGATATAACTGTGTTTAGAAAAATCAGCCCTTCTGTGTCATTGAATATGTACGAAGGATCCATATGGTAGATATTTTCTCCATATATTTAGTCTTTCCTAGCATCATATTCCAGTACTTCCATACATTTTTCAAATATAAAGAAAATATTACTGATGTCTACAGCTATTGTGTGCTATGTTGTCTGATCTTGCTACTTAAATTCATCATGAAATCCAAATTAATTTGTAAATTAAACAAAATTCTAAAACCAAATTGCCTGTTATAGTTTAATTGTTTAATGTTTATATTACAGAAGGATCATAAGATTTTGTGTTTATAACTCATGTATTTTACACAGTATTTGAGATATGGACCTATAAAATCTTTTCATGAACATTTTACATTTACTTAGCTTTCTTTGTACTCATTTGTCAGTAGAAGTAAAATATTACTGTTTCTCTTAAATATTTCAGTTCATACTGAAGATTATTCAACTAAAAGATATATCTTAATAAGTAAGACTTTAAAGCCAGATGTTTCACTGAATTTGTAGAAGCTATTTCAACACCATCAGGATAAAAAGTGAGCCTTTAATCTGTATATGTTAAATTTCTGTTACTGTAACCAGTGCCTGATATAGAAAGGATTCTTATAGCAAGGAAGGATTGATTGGGTTCACAGTCTTAAAGGTTTCAGTCTGTGATAAGCTGAACTGCCACTTTGGGCCTAAGACAGTATGTCATGGCAGGATATGTGGCAGAGCAAAACTGCTGATTTCATGTCCAGGAAGCAAAGAAAGAGAAGGAACTGTGAGTCCTGTAGTTTCCTTTGAAGGGAACACCTTCAAGGATCCTAAGACTAACACTTGGCTCCGCCTCTTACGTTTCTACCCCCTCTCCAAAGGGCCAAGCTAGGACCAAGTCCTAGCACATGGGACTCTAGGAGACCATCAAGATCTAAGCACCAAGGAAGTTTTTTCAGTAATTAAGTGAATAATACTTTTTGCCTTTATACTAGCAATAAGGAAAAAGTACTTTAGTAACTGTATAAGAAGGGAGCTTATGTTTCTCTTCAGTTTATAACTTAGAGAGGAAATACCAGTGATTGAGTTACTTGCCTGACAACCAGATTACATCTTATGATTGAGATTGAAATGCTCTTATTTGCTTAGTTATGTATGAGCAGATTCAAGACTTCACAAAAACAATTCCAAGCAGCTAGTCATTATATGCAGGACTTGCCTAATATTATATGCATAGTCAACTAAGCTGCATAGCTGACTAAGAAGATGCTACAGTATGGATAGGATCAATATAATTAATATCCTTGACTACATTTTAAAAATCTAGTCTACATAATTCCTCACATCCATAGTTTGGTGGAAGAAGATCCAGGAATCCTCAAAAACTACACTGAATGAGATCTTGTATTCTGAAATATCCCTTGAACGTTTTGCTTACTTTTATTATTATTATAGTCAGAGCTTTACCAATCTCAGAGGGCTATGCTTTTAAAACAGGTCTCCTTTCCTGGTATTCAGGCTCATCTCCTAATATTACTGGATTCCCTACTGTGCAAATTTTTTCATGGAATGTGTGAACTATACAACTGCATTACCAAATCAGACTTTAAGCAAAACATTTACTATTGACAGTCTCTAAAATGTTTCTTTTGGCTCTTTCTCTAAGACATTCTTTATAATTTTTAATTGCATTATTGAAGGCCATTAACTTTTTCAAAAAGTTTCATTATTTTCTTTGCAAATGTGTCATGTTTTAAATTTTATTATTCTTATTTTTTTAGGATGGACGTTTGAAACCAGGAGATCAACTGGTCTCAGTAAACAAGGAGTCCATGATTGGTGTATCATTTGAAGAAGCAAAACACATAATTACCAGAGCCAAGTTGAGGTAGTGAGTCTATCCATGAGATAGACTAAAAGCATTTAACATGCTTCTTTTCAGCATAGTAATTTAATTGTCTTAAGTAATTAAAAAATTTATCTTAGCACTCACTTGTATTTGTTGCATATCCATAAAGTGATTTGTCTTGTATGCTAGGTCAGAGTCCTCTTGGGAGATAGCATTCATAAGACAGAAATCTGATGGTGATCATCCAGAAAACCTCTTGTGTCCATCCCTGTTACAAGGAGAAAGTGGACCTCCAGCCTCAACATTTAATCTTTTTTCTCCTCCTTGTGAACTACTCGTTCCAAAGATCTCATCCACTCCCAAGACTGAAGATGCTCCCTTACCTTCTTTTAAAATGAATCAGGTAATCTTAAACTTCTTTGCTTATGTAGTAAATCTATAAACTTTCTGTATCTTAATGTTGTTTGAATAGATACAGAACTGTAATTTTTTTTTTTGGGGGGGGGTGTCCAGTCATGGGGCCTGAACTCTGGGCCTGGGCACTGTCCCTCAGCTCTTCAGCTCAAGGCTAGTGCTCTACCCCTTGAGCCACAGCGCCACTTCCGGCTTTTTTCTTTTTGTTTATGTGGTGCTGAGGAATTGAACCCAGGGTCTCATGCATGCAAGGCAAGTGCTCTACCACTGAGCCACCTTCCCAGCCCTAGAACTATAATTTTATTAATGGTGCTTGTTAGCCAATTACTGTTTCTTTTTGCTGTTCTATATTTTTATAATGTTTTATCAAGAAAGACAAAATTTCCTTTGTCTAAGAGCATCATCAGTTAGAAAATAGCAGCATGACAAAATGATACTGTAAATATATATACCTAGATACCACTCCAAACTCTGAGGAATGTTACATTTGGTTTCAGGTAGTCTCTATCATGGTTCAGTTCATTACCATCTTCACCATCTTCATTTTCTACTTGATAAAATTCAAACAATCATTATTATTGCTTAGTTGTTGTTTTTTTTCCCAACACAGTGAAGCTAACCCCAGTCATCTACTCTGTGTGTGTGGTAGAAGATAGTTTACCCTTTTACAGTGATACAAAATGGGGAAACTCTTAATATTACAGTTAATGCCAACATTGTACTGTATCATCTTACTGTAACTGTTGGGTAGCCTTTCAGCCAGTGTGGTGAACTTCTTAAAGAGACAGAATGTAAGATTTTGTCCACCCTTTATACTTTATCTTTAAAGATAAGGTACATGGCCTTATGTTTTATTAGCATTGGACATTGTAGAGCTAAAAGCATTTGTTACCTGCAGTTCCAAATTGACTTTGTTTGTAGATGACTGTGATTGAGAGGTTTGGGGTTTTTTCTTTTAATGTTAACATGACCACCTAGACCTGTCTTTGACCTACTTTAGAAAATTACTTGTTTCTGATTTTCTTTCACAGATGAAACCTGGATACAAGAAAACAGAATATACTACAATTACTTCATTAGACAGCAGCTCAGGAGATAGGTCTAATTCAGGTAGTACACATTTCATTTCTCTTTCCTGTGAGCATTTCAATTACTCCCACTCTCAATAAGAGTACATAATATGACTTAATAGACTTTAAATAAGGCTTCATTATGCCTGAAAGCAGGTTGTCCCTATGGTGAAAATGACTTGAGGTTTATTAAAGCGTGAGGGGCTTATGTTAAATCTTTCCCTAGGACCATTCACAGGCAGAGCCCTTTTGGGCCCTGGTCTTTGAGTTGAGAATAACAACACCTGTGTCATTGTGGTTATTGTGAATATTAATAAACTTCTATATGTAATATAGTTAGTTCATTACCAGACTAGAAATAAGAGAAATAGAGTGAACCTTTAATTATCTTTACTGTTAGACCTAGCAAATTTTTAGTAAGGATACTTAGAGGAAAGTACATCTCAGCATATGTGAGGTTGTGTCCTGGTCTCTCTTTCTCTTTCTCTCCTCTTGTCTGTCTCTCACCTCCTTAGCATCTCATCCATACATTTACATTTGAGTTGAGTAAGATCAGTCTGGAGTCATTACTAGGTTTCCTGGGGTTCACATATGGTTACTGAGCCCTAATTTTAGGTCAGGCTCCAAGCTGAAAGATAGGTCTCCTAAGTGGAAGTCAAAAAGATAAAAAAAATAAAGTTGACTTACCTGCTGCCTAGTCTTCCGTACTGTTTCAATCCATGGTCATCTTTTATAGTTTTTATGTCACATTTCAGACATTGAACTGATATATAGAACTTGCCCTAAGGAAAATAATGCATGTTTGGTACTTTTTAAATCTCATTCATGGTCAGAAATTCTTGATAACAAAGGAGACTTGCCTGCTTTTATCAGAATTGTTAAAAATCTATTTCACTAAAGTCAGTCTTTCTCAAGGTTTAATTCCATTTGGTGCTAAAAGTCAGTAACCATTTTTTTTTTATAATCTTGACACCTATAAGCTATATTAAAGATTTTACATAGAATGTTGAGGATGTGTTAAAGGTTTAGAGGAAGACTATTTATTTTCATGTGCACTTCTTATGTTCTTAAGAAAGAGAATGCAAATCATTTTGTACTTAGAGACAGATGCTCTGAGAAATTAAAAAAAAATTAAAACACTGCATAAAGATGTGACATTTTAAAGTTTTTTTCTCTTCCTCTTGTTCCTATGTAGAACTAGTAAAATACCATTTAAAAGCGTTTTTAGAAAAGTGACAATTTAGATAGTATGGATTGACATAAATTATAGAAACTTGTTTTAAAAACTTGGCACATTAAAACACATAGTTTTTCAAGGTCTCGCTTATGGCACTGGATTTCTTATTCCTGCAATCAGGATGAAGGCTTATCTATATCATCAGAGCTTCTTAAAAAGGTCTAGGGGGATAGGTGTGGGGTGTATTATGTTCAGCTCTTAAAAGTCCATTTATACTAGTTGCAGTATATACCTTCTGGGAAATAAGACAGAGTTTTTAGCTCAAAAAGTTCTGTCTGTGTCATATTTCTGTACAAACTTGTAATGATTAGCATTTATGAGCTTTTCTAGAGTGCTTTCAGAATTCACATAAGGAAGCTACTTGTTTTCCATTTAAATGAATACCATTATCTTTTGGAATCTTGAATATGATTTTCCTCTTTTTTGTTAACAACAACAAAAAAAACCCTTTATCTTACAGTTAGTAAGACATTGTACTGGTTGCATGTCTGTTTGTCTTTTAAGTTGCCATTCCCATGGAACTTCATTTTGAATAATAGCAAATAATTGTCTACCTCCCCCCCCCCCCCCCCCCCCCGCCCCACACACACACTATTGTCAGCAGCAGAGTGCCTCTTACTCATTCTGCTTGCTCAGCTTTACTTGCTGGATTGGCACTCTACCATTGGGCCATACCTCCAGCACTGTTTACTGCTAGTTTTATACCTTTTAGGACTCAAACAAAGCTAATTGATAGGATGCATTTTAGACTTCACAGAAGAAAAAAAAATCAGAAAAACAAAAGTGAAACTTGCCAACTGATTAAACAGAATTATTTTTAAACAGCAGGAACCAAGAACACATCCTGTCAAATAAAAAGTTCTGTCCAATTAGGTTTCCAATTAATATGCACCCTGTTGTTTCTTAGATATTGTTCCTGCCTGTGCTGAAAATGATGGACCACAAGGAAAGATTTCCCTAAATCCCTCTCTTCGCTTTAAGACAGAGAAACTGGAAATGGTAAATCCCTTAAATTTTCATTTTTAAAATAGGACACCAACAGAGAAGTATTCTCGTTCTTGAAGAGGTTCAACTACTAGAGCCACTGATTTCTTGAAGTTCATTATTTGCAATTAAATAACTAAATGAATGACAACTTGGCTTTAAATTACTTAATGATTAACTTTGGATACTCGTGGTAGTTCACTAGTACAAAACAAAAATAACACTTCTTGTAATTACATTGATATACAAGTTAATCAGTTTCTTTCTCTTTGGCATGGAGAAAAATATGATGGTTTACAACTGAGAAGCCATGAAGACATGAAGTAAGTGATATAGAAGTGTAGTAGGATTTATATGTAACAGTTTTACAATGGAGGGGTGTCCATTATTCAGTTTTGTAAGAAGAGCTAATCAGGGAATCAATTATAAGTTATAGTCTACCATAAAATGAAATGCCATTTGCATTCAAAATAAGTGAACTACCTTTGCAGATCATATTGAGCAGTTGTGAAATCATCATTTTTATTAAATCCTAAAGTGCAAAATCATCCGATGCCCACTAAATTTTAAAAGATTATAGCATAGTACTAAGACGCTGGAAAATATTCCTGAGGAGAATAAAACATTCAGATTTTCCAACTGTAGAAGAAATTTTAGGATGATTAAAAAAAAACCTTGAAAACTACTTACCAGCTTTCCAGTGAGCTGGGAAGGAAAGTGTGCTATACTGCTTTTTATATGTAATATGAATTGTAATGCTGACAGTTCAAAACTTTTACCTTTCTGTGTTTTTTGTGAATGCTATTTTGGGAAGAATATGAAATTTCCTACCTAGAATGAGTATCCACTGTGCTTATTCCCATGTCATTACCGTTGTGTGATTCTGTAATAGGAACTTCCTCATTGTCAAGTTAAACCCCTTCTCAAATGCTAACTGAAGTCCATCCAGCTCATTCAGACCTGGCTTCCTAAAATAGATGAGGAAGATATTGCCTTAATAATTGTGTATATCTGTAATACTAACAATCACTTTGTACTGCCTCATAATCTTTTGTTTCCTCTGTGTGTGTGTGTGTGTGTGTGTGTGTGTGTGTGTGTGTGTGTGTGTGTGTGTGTGTGTGTGTGTGTGTGTGTGTGTGTGTGTGTGTGTGTGTGTGTGTGTGTGTGTGTGTGTGTGTACCTACGTGTATTCTTATTAGGAATTGAGCTCAGAGCCTCATATTATTGCTTAGCTTTTTTTCTCAAGACTTGGCATTCTTCTCCACTTTTGGCTTTTCGATGGTTAATTGGAGGAATTTATAGCCTCTCAGGTGTGTCTACCATGTCTGGCTTCTAACTGCAATCCTCAGATCTCAACCTCCTGAGCAGCTAAGATTTATAGACATGAACCACCAGCACCCATCTTCTGTGACTCCATCTCCTTTTTATCAGTGAGACTATGTGCTTCTTTATCTTTTATTACCTACACCATTTATACATCTCACTTTGCTAAGAAGGAAAGGAAAGATCTCTCTTCTTGTCCATTCCTAGGTTCATGGCAGAAGTAACTACAACAGAAGACAAGATAAACAAGAGAGAATCACACAAACTAATTTACAAACTAAATGTACATAGAGGAACCTTTGGAAATGAAACCAAAGAAACAGGAAAATATGTATTTTTAAGCCTAGGTTCAGAATGAAGAAGGGATAGTCTTAGAAAACTAGATGTAGGAGTATAACATAATAGTACCAGTTCACGGGGCTGGGAAAGTAGCTCAGTGGTAGAGCGGTTGCCTTGCATGCCTGAGGCCCTGAGTTCGATTCCTCAGCACCACATAAGAAAAAAGAAAAAAGCCGGAAGTGGCACTGTGGCTCAAGTGGTAGAGCGCTAGTCTTGAGCTGAAGAGCTGAGGGACAGTGCCCAGGCCCATAGTTCAGGCCCCACGACCAGACCCCCCCCCCAAAAAAAAAATAGTACCAGTTCATTCTTCTCTGTGTCCCTGTATTTTCAAAGATAAAGTATGTACATAATATAAATGATTGTAATGTGCTTTAAAAAAGTTCACTTAAGACACTGCACTATTGTAAAATTTTAAAAGCAGAAATAGGTCTAAAATGTATAGAATAAAATCTATGATGATTTTATTTACTGATAATTTTTAAATGGAACATTATATGTAATGAAACTTAATTTGTGCAAAAAAATACATATTTTATATAAATTTACATATAGGCACCATATTCAGAGTACAACTCTGGAAAGTGATGCACCAAGTTGTCGCTTGTGTTTGTCCCTGGAGCTGTGGTTCTCAAGGGCAGAATTGCAGCTTTTCTCCTCAGGGGACATTTGGCAATGTCTAGAAACAGACTTGTCTGTCAATATTGGAAGGCTGCCTCCAAATTAGTAATCAGCTGAAAACTCTTTGTATGAAAATTTAAAACATTTCTAAATAATTTATGAGTCAAAAATATGAATAATGAACATGTAAGAGATGTTTAATCTCACTTATAATTAGGGGAATTTAAATTAACAATACATATCATATCCAACATATTGACAAAAATGATAATGTGAAACAGCAATTGCTCTTAAGAAAGTTAAAAAAGTAGTATTGCTATACTGGTTGCTTCAGCCAGTTTAAAAATAATACCTAATGCTGGGTGCTGCTGTCTCATGCCTGTAATCCTAGCCACTTAAGAAGCTGAGTTCTGAGGATCATAGATCAAAGCTATCCTGTGACTCTTATCTCCAATTAATCAAAAAAATCCAGAAGTGAAAGTATATCTCAGTGCTAGAACACCAGCCTTGAGTGAAAAAGCCAAGCAAGATCATGAGGTGCTGAGTTCAAGCCCACAGACACAAAACAAACAATATTTGATAAAATCAGCAATGTGTATTCCATGTAACTCAACACACTCTGGTGGAGCAAAAGACTGAGACACTTCACACATGCTTAAAAGGAGACCTTTATTCTGCTTTGTAATAAAATTGATTGAAATAATTTTAAAAGCCAATTAATGAGAGAATTGATCCTAAGAACCATAATCTAGTCATAAAATGAAATGCCATTTGCAAAAAATTAAAATAAGTGGGCTACTTTTGTAGCTAATATCGAGCAATTGTGAAATCATAAATTTGAAATAAAACAAAAGTAATTGGTCAAGGTATCCTTTTGGGTATTTACTCTTCATGTAAAACTCTTTACTGTAAAGGTGATGTACAGCAGGGTCACAGTTACAAATGTCAGGTAATAAGTACATTTCTTTTTTAACAGTGTAACCTCTTCCCTGGTTTTCTCCTAGTTTTTCCCCTTCCAACCCCACCCATGAGTTATAGTTCATTGTCAACATTTGTCTAGTGAGTATCACTACTGCATTTGTTCACCTTTGTCCCACCATTTTTATGCTCCCCCTTACTCTCCTCAAAACAGAATAACTTAGAACCTCCTCTTTGCATTTCTGGAGTTTATTTCAATAGGCATCATTTTATATGATCATATAGACAGATTTGTGATCCTCTCAGGAATATCCTTGTTGGACCTCAGTGTGTGAATGTCTGATATAATTTATCATGTCCAAGTGTATTTTTTTGTCCTTTACCATCCAGTGTGTTTACTCATAGATTTATAGGCACTTTCTAGTACAACAAATGAGGAAAACTATACAATCTATGTTGCTTTGGGTCTAACTTACTTTGCTTAATATAATTTTTTCCAAATCTTTCCATTTCCTTACAAATGGTATCATATCATTCTTTCCGATAGAAGCATAGAATTCCATTGTGTATATAAACCACATTTTCTTAATACATTTATCTTCTGAGGGGCATCCAGGTTGATTGTGTATCTTGGCTATCGTGAACAATGTTGCAATGGCATGTAAAAATTTTAAATGCAGCTGGGCACTGGTGGCTTGTTCCTATAAGCCTAGCTATTCTGGAGGCTGAGCTCTGGAGATTGCAGTTCAAAGCCAGCCTGGACAGGAAATTCTGTGAGACTTTTTAACTAACCACCAGAAAACCAGGAGTAGAGCTGTGCCTCAAAGTGGTAGAGGACTAGACTTAAGCAAAAAGAACTCAGATACAGCACCCAGGCCCTGAGTTCAAGCCATGTGACTGACAATAATAATAATACATTAAAATACACAAAATTAGAGTACATATTGTTTTGGAAATATCTGACAATATAATAAGTAATATTGAAATATGGACAGGAAAGATTACTAACCTTAGGAGAGCAGTTACTGCTGCAGAACAATAAAGCTTTCAATTAAATCTGACTATATATACATTTCTATATATTATTTATAATATATATTTATATATATAAACTTTAAGCAAGTACCAGTGAGTATTTGATGATAAGCTATATTCTCTATTTTATTGTAATATTGGTAACATTTTGTAGCTGAAGAGAGTAAAATAACACTCAAAAGCTAAAAATCTTCATTCCACATTAAACAAGCAGGTAAATGATACTAGCAATCTTAAGACACTGTTGAAAGAATGTACCTGCTATTCTCCCTTTCTGTCTCTGTCTTAACTGTGCAAACTACATGCCTGTTGGTTTTAGTTGTGTTAAATTACATCTGTACTCATTGTATTTATGTACATGTTGTCCTCACCCTGCAGATCATCAGCCTTTTGAAGGTCAGAACTATACCATTTGTCTTTACCCTCTATGTGGTTTTGTGTTTATAGATAGTAAGCACCAAATAAATATTTGGTGAGTGAAATGACAGGCTTGAAAGTATTTCAGAGGTTAATTACAAAGAATAGCCTGTGACCACCTTTTAGTTTCAATGTGATTGGCCCTGTATATTCCTGTCAAAATCTACTATGTCATCTAGTCAGTCCCTATGCCTTAGTTAAGATTAGTTTTGCTATATATAACTGGAGAACCTTAAATAACAGTGGTTTCCATTAAAAACTTACTTCTACATATAAAGAAGCAAGGAAGAAAATAGTTCAGAGATGACAATGGATGCTGTACAGTTTCAGGGACTCACATTTTAGTCTGGAAGAGAAATAATATTCCACCATGTTTATTGGGATGCCTTGTGGTCAAGGTGACTGGTCACATTCCAGCAGTAGTTTCTTTCTTCTTTTGCTATGCAACCCCTTTATGAAGTCTTGAAGAGAGAAGAAAAAAAGAGACAGAAAGTGTGTATCTCTACATTTGACAGGAGATTTCCTGGAAATCTTCCTCAGCTCTTCATTTTTTAAAAAATTTAATTTAATTTACTTTTTTTTGGTTTGAACTCAGGTCATAGGTACTATCTCTGATTTTTTTTTTTTTTGGTCGTGGGGCTTGAACTCTGGGCCTGAGTGCTGTCCCTCAGCTCTTCAGCTCAAGGTGAGCGCTCTACCAGTTGAGCTACAGCACCACTTCCTCTCTGAAATTTTTTGATCAAAGCTAGTGCCCTACTACTTGAGCCACAGGTCCACTTCCAGCTTTTTGGATGTTAACTGAAGATAAGAGTCTCACAGACTTTTATTCCTGGGCTGGCTTTGAACCATGATCCTCAGATCTCAGCCTCTTGAGTATCTAGGATTATAAATGTGAGCCACAGGCACCCAGCTCCAGCCCTTCTGGTAGTTCATTGGCTAGGACATAACCCTATGACCTCATGGAGCTGCAAAAGGGATTTATTAGGTATTTTAGCTGGCAGTGTTCCTACCTAAAAATTATTCTTGGTTCTTTTGCTAAAGAACAAAGATATGAAGAACAGTGGAGGACAAGTAGTAGACTCTGAATTTGTATTCATGAATGAGGAATAAATGGAGAAAGTACCTATGAGAGAAGAGCATGATAGAAGTGAATGCCAAATTGAGCTTATTTTCATTACTGCTTATGTGAACCCACACCATAAACAAGCCAAAAATTACAATATTTTCTACTTAACCCATTTCTTGGCAACTTCAGTTTTGCTCTCAAAAATAAAATGACAACCAAATAATCTCAAATTTTTTGAGTGTTAATTGACATAATAGGATTCTTTTACTATTTTTCTTCTGCCAAATCATATAAGCTAAGAAATAGTTTGATATATTTCTTGGGCTCTGTTTATAAATGTACAATGAGCAAAAGTACTCACCTTGGTGGGAGGGAGGGAAATGAAATGGTGGCAGAATAAGGAAAGATATCTTTTATAGGCTATTAGTCTTTAAATAGCCCACTTTCTCTGCGTATCTGCTTCTTTCTGGTCCGTGATATTGACTTTTTTCCCACTGCATTGTAAAATCATGTTATAATGAAAAGTTTTACTCATTGGAGATTTGGAAATTGCTTTACATAAGTCCTTTTTCTACCAGGCTTTAAATTATCTTGGAATTCAACCCACAGAGAAACAACAACAAGCCTTAAGACAAAGAATACCAGGAGATTCAAATGGAACAGTGTCTTTTGGAGGTAATATTAAGTTATCATGTTGTATTCATACAAAAAGGTGGGGTGGGGGGAGAGTTACTGAGACACATTTTCATTAAGAGTACATATCCTACACTGGTGGTTTACACCCTAAACTACTCAGGAGGCTGAAATCTGAGGATCATAGTTCAAAACCAGTCCAGGAGGGAAGTCCATGAAACTCATCTCCAATTAATTACCAGAAAAGCCAGAAATGGAGCTGTAGCTTAAGTTGATAGATATTAGCCTTGAGTACAAATGCTCAGAGTTGATGCTCAAGCCCTGAGTTCAAGCCCCAGGACCAGGCCCCACCTCCCCCCCTTCCAAAAAAAAAAAAAAAAAGAAGAGTACATAGAGTATATATCCTTGCCGGGTGCTGGTGGCTCATGTCTGTAAATTCTAGCTAGTTAGGAGACTGAGATCTGAGGATCACAGTTCAAAGCCAGCTCAGGCAGAAAAGTCTGTGAGATTCTTATTTGCAATTAATGACCAGAAAATCAGAAGTGGAGCTGTGGCTCAAGTGGTAGAACACTGGCCTTGAGCAAAAAAGTTCAGGGACACCGCCGAGGCCCTGAGTTCAAGTCCCATTATCCAGCACAAACAACCAAAAAAAAAAAAGTGGGAGAGAGAATGGAGTACAGTACTATTGACCATGCCTGTAATCTAACCTCTCCAGAGGCTAAGAAAGTCCTTGAGACTCTTATCCCCAATTAACCAGCGAAAGCTGGAAGTGGAGCTTTGGTTCAAGTGGCAATGCATTGTCCTTGAGCCAGAAAGGTACAGAATAGTACCCAAAGCCCTCAGTCCCAATTACTGGCATTAAAAAAAAAAGTATATCCTTTTCATATCCTTTTGTGGAGAGATTGAAACCTAAAACCACATGTACTATATGTTTCTTTAGTGCTCAGAAACCTCAACTAGAATTACTGGCCTGCCTGGGTCAGCAAAAAGGAGAACTTTACTAGAACCTTTGAGCTATAAAATATCAATATTAGTAATATATGCTTTTATTTATTGTAAAGAAACAGTAGTAGTGAAAGAAACAATAGGAAATATAGAAGTCCTAGATTACTTTTTCTCTGTTCAGCTTTTTCTCATGGTATAAAGGTTTTTATGGTGTGATTTAATTATCCTTACTGGAGATAACATAACAGACCACTTACTGACAAACTAATATTTACACTTTTTATGACTGACAATTTTGATTTCTCAGTAGCTGATAATACATGTCTATATTTATTATTTAGAATTTTGATATGTACAGTTTTTTTGATTGATATTTATATATCTATTTGTTCTGCTACCAAAAATGTTTTGGATGCAACCATTTTTTCTATTACAGTATTAAGCATTTTAACATAGATGCTTTATTGTATCATAGTAAAAAATCTGTATTGCTTTTTTCACTTTTTAGTTTCAAAACTATTGCGGAAAAAGTTATTTTGGTCTCTATTTAGAATTAATCCTAAATTAATAAGAACAAGAAACAGAATCATGTGATCTAGCCAAAGCCAAAGGACAGATGGTTGATGGGAATGAGAAAAGTATAGAAAATAAAGGAGTAAGTAGAGGCAGGAAAAGCCAAATAAATGTCTGTAGATGAAAGAAATTACAATGGAACTTGAAAGTATCAACAAACTAAACACTGGATTTATACAGGACATTTAAATCAAGATTGTTAGAGAAGCCTGAGGTGAATCATACATGCTGTTCCCAGTCGCTTTTCTAACTGTCTCACACCTATCACACTCTTACTCCTCCAAGGGAAAAGAAGTAGATTTCCTTGAGAAAATTAAATGTATTTCCTTGAGAAATTAAACCTGTCGTTGCCAGTTACAGAGAATTTGGGGGAGTAAATGGTGAATCATGACTCATAACACACACCAAGTTTTCTCAGCGAAATTTGTAGCCATGGATTCTTGCTGAAGAAGCTAAACAGAAATGTCTGCTGACTACCTAGTTGCCCCATAGTGAAAGCTGCCCTTGACAAGTTACACACACAGAATTTTCAAGAAACTTTTTTAGTGCCCGATGGTTAAATATAAAGTTATAGACAAGGGGTTACCAGACATTTAGAGAAAGCTCCAAAGTAAGGGGTAAGGGAGATGATAAACAGTAGAGGAGGACTTCTAATAAGCCAATGAACTGTAATTGACATTTTTACAAAGACAAACCCGAAACTAAAGCATCCATGAAATGAAGATAAGATGTAAAAAATACTAACAATTAAGGAACAGGGATCCTTGTAAATTGAAAATAGCATAGCCAAAATAAAATGAATGAGTTCAGTAGATTGCTCTCCTATCTGAAGAAGGTTATGGACTTTGCTGCTACTTAATTACCAAGAGGTCCTGGTACCAACTGATACATATGCAAATTGGAAAGGGTAAGAGGACCTCCCACAGGGATTGTTGAGAAGATGGAATTGCTAAGTACTATGCCTGGCATACAGAAGTTGTTAAATAACCATTGGCTACTGCTGTTTCTAAACCTCAGTTTTTCCTGCTGGAAAAGTTATAAGCCATAATTCAATCCTATGTTTCAAAGAAAGTTTTGCTCATAATACCTTTGTCATACTTCAAGTCTTGTTGGAGAATCAGATGTCTGTGATATATTTGCTATGCTGTCTTAACTCGGTAACGAAGCAAGGTTAAACAAAGCAATAAGTTTGCTTATCTCTTCTTATCTGAACTTACAATTAACTTGCCCCTTCAGTCCGTATTCCATTAAAATTCAGTAATGGACTATGTAAGTTAAATTGAAGCAGTAGTTATAATACATAGTTTTTGATTTCATATGGAGAAAGGTAACATTTGCTGAGGTGAGATTACACTATCTCTTCTTACTCACATGTATTTGCTTTAGATTTTGTCCAGGTTGCCAGAGATTTGTTTTGCTTGCAGTTGGATGAAGTAAATGTTGGTACACATGAAATTTCTAACCTCATAGACTCACAGGTAGAGTATGTGTTGATTGTTCTCTCCAATGTAGAAGGGTCTTGATGGAATATAAGCCATGAGTCTTGAATGGATGGGTTGTGTGGCCTTCTCTTCATTTTTCTTTGGTTGATTTTTTGGCAATTATACAAATTAGATAATAGATAGATAGATAGATAGATAGAGATAGATCAATAGATAGATATTCCTTGAAAAAATAAAAGAAATGCAGACATATTTAAAATTAACAGTAAATATGTGTACAACTTTTCTCAGCCTTTCTGGTCTCTTCCATTCCCCAGATCACAGATAGTGACTGTTAGCTACCTAAAATAACATACAGTATAACCAGGTAGCTAAACAGGTGTAAGTATGGTGTGTGAGCCCATTCTAACCTATGTTGATACACTGTCGTAAATGCAAACTGAAGAACCATTTGTAACGTTGTCTACCCCATGACCTATGAAATCTTTCTTTACTATCCTTATGAAACATAGCTTCCATATGTGACAAGGATCCTAGGTGCGCTCCCACACCTAATGTTCCTTTATAAATAATGGACAGTCTTCTGCTTCTAGAAATCAGGGTATTGCTCTTCAGCCTTCTAAAATCATAGTTTTATCTGTTTCTATACTGTGTTGAAATGCAATCGTGAAGCTTTTTAACTTCCTAAGTAGTTCAGTCAATATGACAATTGATATGAATATTATCAGATTTTTAGTTCTTCTCACTAGGGAATTTGGAATTGTTAATTTTTTTATTTTTATTTATTTTTTATTGTGAAAATACTGTACAGAGGGGTTACAATTACATGGGCAAGACAATGAGTACATTTCTTATCAAGCATTGTAGCCTCCTCCTTTGTTTCCCCTTCCCATCCCTTTCCAGACTCCCCCCGCCCCCTCACTCAATCCTCCCCACACACACACCAAAGTTGTTAATTATTTTTTATTTTTATTTTTTGTCATTCATGGGGCTTGAACTCTGGGCCTGGGCACTGTCCCTCAGCTTTTCAGCTCAAAGACAGCACTCTACCACTTGAGCCACTTCTGGTTTTCTAGTGGTTAATTGTAGATAAGAGTCTCACGAATTCTCCTGCGTGGCCTGGCTTTGACCTGTGATCCTCAGCTCTCAGCCTCCTGAGTAGCTAGGATTACAGGCCGATGCCCAGCTGGAATTGTTAATTTTTAAGGGAGACTTTACCCAGATATGTTAGCTATAACTTACATATTTAATTAATTTAGGATTTGGTTTAATTTATAGATATGTGACCATGTTATTATTATGCTATGATTTAACAGTCTTTCCTTCTGTACTTTTGCCATTGATGCAAATCTTAATAAATATCTCATTAGATACAATTCTTTTCCTAGAGCTAATATTCTGTTCTATTGATTCAGTTCTCTCTACCAGTACACTCTTACTATACCTTTATTATACTAGGTTTATTATCTTATGTTAGGCCATTTTTTAAGTTTTTTTTCATTTAATTTTTTCTTTTTACTTTATGATTCTTATCTTGGACATGATCTTTAAAATATTTTCACTGTGATAACAATTTATAGGTCTTGTTTAATGCCGCAGTCTTGCTCAGTTTGTTTGCTTGGCCGTTTGTTGTTCTACACCTTGAGCCACTCCTCCAGCCTGTACTGATTTCAAACTATGACTCAAATCTCACCCTCTTGAGTGGCTAGGCTTAGAGTCACAAGCCATCAACTCCTAACATATTTAATATAATTTAGTTTTAGAAATAGTATATGAATACATGATTAATTTTGGACAAATATAATTCTCTCATTTAGAAAATAATGCATATCGCTGTGTATGTGTGTGTGTGTGAGAGAGAGAGACAGAGAGAGGGAGGGGGGAGAGGAGAGAGAAAGAGAGAGTGAGATAGTATACTGGGACTTGAATTCAGGGCCTGGGTGCTGTCCCTGAGCTTTTTTTGTTTGGGTTTTTTTTAACTGTATTTTTTTTGTCTTTTCTTTTTTGGTACTGGGGATCGAACCCAGGACGTTGCACTTGCTAGGCAAGCGCTTTGCCACTGAGCTACATCCCAGCCCTGTCCCTGAGCTTTTTTGCTCAAGGTTAGCAATCTACCACTTCTGGCTCTTGGTGGTTAATTGGAGATAAGAATCTCACTGAACTTCCCTGCCTGGGCTGGCTTTGAATTATGATCCTCAGATATCAGCCTCATGATAGCTGGAATTAGGAATGAGCCCATCAGTACCAATTTGCATGTCACTTTAAAATATTTTCTTTTCCTTTTTTAGTTAGTAAGCAATTTCTTTTATTGGTAAACATTTGCCATAACAATCACCCATTAGCTAATTGTTCAGTACTAACTGTTGATGGCAGAGTGTGTTTTTTTATTGCCAGACACTCTTCAAAGCTGTCATGCCCAGTTTTAATAAGGAAAGGCAGAGGTGGCTTACAATGTGTCAGTGAAATTAGAAACTGGGGAGGCAGGGTTTTTTTTTTTTTTTAGAAGTTGCAAAGAGATACTTATGCTCTGAATTAGTAATTAATTTCCTTTTACCAACATGATTTTAGGGCAGATAAGCATGTGTTTAATTGGTGATCATTTGATAACAAAAGCTTAGGGCTAATGGCAGTTGTGTAAGAGGTTCCGCATGCCAGTAGTTTCCGGCTATAACCTCAAATCAAAATGATGTACAATACTCATCAAATTTCATTTGGCACATTCTACTTATCACCACACAGAAGATAACATCGCAGGTACTGTTATTATTCATCTATCTATCCACAATAAGAAAATGGTTTTTTTCCACCACACTCATACAAATAACCAAAACGAAATGCTCTCAAAGCATCATGTACCTTTTCTACACTCACTGAGTTATTATTTAATAATACTCAACTCTATTTTTTTATTGACTCTTCAAATTCATTAGTGGAGAATGTAACACATTTTGAAAAACAGTATTGAAATCACTGCTTCCCAACTATCTTTGCAAAGACAACTGATCATTTTGTAGCACGATTCCCAACTTTTCTCAGTTAAAAAGCAATATAGTGTACTCAGCTGTCTCAGCTGATCTGTGGTTGAGGAGGCTGAGAGTCTGTGAGGGTGGGGAAATTCCATCAGAGCTGTCCCTTTAACCATCTTAGTTTCACAAAAACAGGGACAAGTTCATAGTCATTTTGTTACCAAATGCCTTTTTTTCTCATATATTATTTTTTTTTACTAATATAGCATGTCTCGTGTGTGTGTGTGTGTGTGTGTGTGTGTGTGTGTGTGGATTCTGGCTTGACCTCAGGGCTTCACATTCTTACTTGGCTTGTTCTCTCAAGGCTGATGCTGTACTACTTGAGCCACATGTCTACTTCTAGATATTTGCCGGTTACTTGGAAAGAAGAATCTTGCAGACTTTTCTGCTCAGTCTGGCTTTGAACCATGATTCTCAGAACTCAGGCACCTGAATAGCTAAGATTACAGTCTTGAGCCACCAGCATCTGGCCTAGTTTGTCCTCTTCTTAATTAATTTTTTAAGAATACTCTCAGCAAAATGCAGTGTACATGCTCGATGGTTTTAGGTGTGCAAGTTGACGACTTTCTATTCTATACCTCAGGTGGAATCATCATTTGAAGTCTCCTTCACATTAGCCTCCCCACCAACTGCCCATACCCACTCCCTACTAGAACTACAAATTACATTTAGAACAGTATACATTACTTTTACCTGTTCTTGAACTTCACAATAAATACAATCATAAGAGGAGGTACTCTTTTGTACTAGCTTCTTCTCTCATCATTTTGTCTGACTCATGAGAGTTTTTGAGATGTTATCTTTTAAGTAGGAATTCCTGAGTCAGCATAAGGCAGTCCTACTTTTATTTGACAAAGAACTTTTGGGTTTGGGAGAATATGGCATTTAGAACCAAAAATATAGTTATCTTGCTGTGATTCTAATCATCATTGCTATATTAAAAAATTCACACAGCGCCACACCTGCTGTTGGCACAAGGTTAAACAAAGAGGACACGAGGCTGGAGCCTGCATCCAGCACTACTCCAAACTTAGCAACTGCGAGCTGTACTCCCATCACAATGTGATAGTTTTATCCAACTGGTCAAGGTTTGAGAATAGATCATCTTGAGAATACAGCAAGAAGACTAAATTTCTTAAAGTAGATTTCATAATCTCTGTTCTTATTCAGTTAATTTAATAAGCAGATGAAACAGAGGAGAAGAAGAATAAGATCAAAGTAAACTGCATGTGATCAAAATTGAGTAATATGTACTTTTCCTGAGTGACAATATACATGGTATTTCTCACAAGCTATACAGCAGGAAACTCTTATTAGCCTCTCCCTTAGGGACTTACCTAAAAAAGAAGAGGTATGTCTTCATCAACTATCGTGTTTAGGGTGTGGTGTTAGATTTCATGGCGCGTTATATTAAGAAAGTTGAAACGTGCCCAATATAAGTATACTGAAAAGTCATGTACCCAAATAAGTACCTTAAAAAAGGGTGCACTGTATGTTAAAGCAGTAATAGTAACAAAGCTTAGAAGAATCAGTTGGCATTTGGATTAATTTTAAAAGACAAGTCATATTCTCACCAGAGGTGAGCAAGGAGTAATAAGAGAGTAGAATGAACTGATAAAAATAGATGTGATTGTAAGTAAGGAGTAGTCTAATTTTTTAATGGATAATTCTTTAGGCCTTAAAGGGTAAATAGTGCATGTAAAGTTTTGTAATTTACTCGTTAGTTGGAATTCATTAAAGAGAATCATGCCATCACCAAAGTACAGTTTTAGAAAGGGCAGCCATATGTGTTAAGTTATCTAGAAAGGAAATGAAACTGGTAGTGGTCTAACTGGGGACTATGGAGAAACTGCAAATGTAGAATAACAATAACTAAACCAAGTAGTGGTGAGAAGAATGGGAAAGAGTGATCAAGCTAATACTTGCTCTGTATAACCTCGACGAGGATGTCATCGTAGGACTTTCTGACCAAGGGAAAAGAGTGAGGTAAAGATAGCCCCTAAAGTTTGATTAGAATGATGATGAATCTGATGCTATATTACTAGATATGGGAAATAAGAATAAAACCTTATTCAAGGCAAAGACTATAATAGGTAGTACATTAGAAAGTGTGGGGGGGGGGGGGGAGGGGCGTAAATGCTGATGGAAATAAGTAACCAAAGGCCAGGGAACCAAATGCCAGAAAAGGGATTGGGAATATTTTGGAGAGTGATAATTGAAGCATGACAGTAAATGTGATCGCTCAGTTTGTAGGGAAAGGGGGAAAGGGACAAACGTTGGGGAACCACCCACTCTCTGTCCCATTTAAGCAACAGAAATAAAAATAAGTCATTGAAAGCAGCCTACATATTCAGAAGGGTAGATGAGATAGGAGGATATCACAACCTAGAAAAGAAAGTGTCAAGTAAAAAGGCCTGAGTGATCTTATACATAAAAGAGATGTTAAAGTCGTTGGGGGCATTTACTTTGTCAAAAAGCAGTTTTAATTGTCAAATTGCATATACTGTCTCAGAAATGTGGATTTAAAAGGAAGAGAGTGTGAAATTCCCAAAGAAGCAAATGGAATGAACAGTAGAAAAGGAAGAAGAAAGGGGGAGGGTTGCACAGAAATTTTTAGGTAAAAAGAATCAACACAGTCATACAAAATTTTATAAGGAAAGACAATCATTGAATGTGTTCAAAATAGAAAGGCTTATCAATAAAATTAGACTCACCAAAGAGATGGATGGAAAAGGGACTATCCAGAATTGATAGAAATAAAAATAAATAACTAAAATTATACTGGTAGAGCAACATGAAAGCAAAGGGAAGGTTTAGATATAGCACAAATCCAATGACTTCCTGTGTCTCTTGCTGTTTCTAAACGAAATTGTAGAAAGCAAAGGGATATTCCTTTCAGTGTTACAATGATTCAAGCCCTTTAGGATCCTAAAGGATATGGTAACAGCCACACTGGAAAGGAAGATGGAAACTTAGGGAAAGGAAGGTCTGGTTGAAAGTCAATTTGAAAATAAGCATCTGCCTAGAATCATTGGTATTGTGTAGCAACTGTATTTTTAATTTGCTGTGTGCATACTTGAAATATATTTGAATAAAATTTTATTTTAAAAAGTCTTGCACAGAGGAGCATGCAAGCAATTAACATCCACTATCCAGTTCTCTAGTTATAAAGTTTTGTTGAGTTGTCAGTAATATCAATGGAATTACAAACTTTTTAAAGTCTTAGTTTTTCCTTTGGCTGTTCAATCTATTATTTTGCCACTTTAAATGGCTTCCTTATATGTGGTTTACCTCCAGCATATTAAACTCTGAAGTTTATGATCACATTCTTATGAGTTTTTTTGTTTTTGTTTTTGTTTTTTTGGTCCGGTCGTGGGGCCTGAACTCTGGGCCTGGGCGCTGACCCTCAGCTCTTCAGCTCAAGGCTAGTGCTCTACCCCTTGAGCCACAGCGCCACTTCCGGCTCTTTTCTTTTTGCTTTTGTGGTGCTGAAGAATTGAACCCAGGGCCTCATGCATGCAAGGCAAGTGCTGTACCACTGGGCCACCTTCCCAGCCCCTATGATCACATTCTTAAAATCCCTGACTGTAACAATAAATTTCTACAACTTCATCATCTAAAATTTTATTTAAAATATTTTGTGGGTTATTTTTGTTGTTGTAGTACTAGGGTTTTAACTCAAGACCTTACACTTACTAGCAAAGCACTCTATACTTGAACCATACCCTTAGCATTTTTTGCTTTTATTTTTGAAGTAAGCACCTTTGTCTAGGCTGGCATTGGACTGTGATCTTCCTACCTCTACTTTCTGAATAGCTAAGACTACAGAAATGCACCATTATATCCACCTTGTTTAAACTTTTAAATCCTCTTACATCCATGAGATGAAAAAGTTAGAATAGTGACCGGAAATATGTCTCAAGTGATAGAGCACCAGTGGTGAATAAGCAAGTCAAACCTGTCTCGTTTAAGAGAGAGAAACCTTGAGTGAAATACCCTAGTACAGGCACAAAAGAAAAAGAGTAGGTTTCTGTAAATGTTAAGTAGCAGTGTCCTTAAATTGTACTGTGAACACAGTACCATGAACTAATATAAGAAAGAAAAAGGGGGAGGGCAACAACAAATCCTCAAAGAAACAACTGCCCAATAAATAAGTGGGCGAAAGACTTAAAGAGAAACTTCTCTGAAGAAGAAAGAAGGATGGCCAATAGACACATGAAGAAATGTTCAACATCCCTAGCCATAAAAGAAATGCAAATCAAAACAACATTGAGATATCACCTCACTCCAGTTAGAACAGCAAAAATCAAGAACTCTAACAACATCAGATGCTGGAGGGTATGTGGACAGAAAGGAACCTTACTTCATTGTTGGTGGGAATGTAAACTTGTTCAACCACTTTGGAAAGCAGTATGGAGGTTCCTCAAAAGACTTCACATAGAACTCCTCTATGACCCAGCAATCCCACTTTTGGGCATTTACCCAAATGTTTATAAACAAGACCACACTAAAGCTACCAGCACAACTATGTTTATTGCAGCATTATTTACCATAGCTAAGATATGGAACCAACCCAGATGCCCCTCAGTAGATGAATGGATCAAGAAAATGTGGTATATATACACAATGGAATTCTATGCCTCCATCAGAAAGAATGACATTTCCCTATTTGTTAGGAAATGGAAAAACTTGGAAAAAACTATATTAAGTGAAGTAAGCCAGGCCCAAAGAAGCATAGGTCCCATGGTTTCCCTTATTTGTAATATCTAGTATATGTATGAGTCAAGCGGAAAAGGTCAGATAATGTGATGTCAGGAAAATGAACCCTTAGATAGGTATTTTAATGTTTTTTTCTTTCATGCATGTGTTTCTAACGCATTTATAAGATTATCTCTTTGTTGCTTTGTATGTCCCTCCCCCACAGTATAACCCCTGCTTTCACTATATTTGATGTCAGTATAACTTGTGGAGGAGATGGGGAAAAACCAGTTGTTTAAGGATACAGGTGAACCTATTGCAACAATGAGAAGTACAAGTTGTCATGTCCAAAACGAGCTTTACAACGTCGGGGGGGGGGGGGGAGGGGGAAGAGAAGGATTGGGATTGGGGGGGAGGGGGGAGGCTGGGAAGGGATGTGAAGGGTAAACAAAGGAGGAGGCTGCAATGCTTGGTAAGAAATGTACGCATTATCCTGCCCATGTAATTGTAACTCCTCTGTACAGTATGTTCACAAATAAAATTAAATTAAATTTAAAAAAAAGAAAAAGGGGAAGGGGAGTGGTGAGGAAGGAAAGAAGGGAGGAAGGAGGAAGGGAGGGACTGAGGGACGAAGGAAGAAAAGGGAGGGAGGGTCAGTAGGGTTGTACAAAATTATCAGTGTGGTCAAAGCACTGAGGAAACAGGCAAAGTTAAACTTGGAATTATACAATTATGCTTTCTTTTTGAAGAGTCACATACTCATTAGCATATCAAAACTATGAGAGGTTATTCCTTTCTAAATCCAATAGCAGTACCAACATCACTACCATCCCCTTTTTATATGTTGATGACCCTGAAAGTCACTTTGGCATTTTGAACATAATCGTGGACATTTGGACCCATAGGAAAATTATATTGTTAAAGTAAGAATCACAAACACAGCAACAGAGCATCTGAATTCTGTTGTAACATCATAGGTTAAGTTTAAAGGAATGATATTCCCCCATATTTCAGTATTTCCTTCATCAGGCTATGGTTAGATGAACTGCAAAAAAAGAAACTGGTTGATTATTACAATTCAGAAGCATTAAAATGATTTTATGTTCTCATAATTAGCATCTGATGTATAACTTCTGTATTTTAATGTTGACAGCTTCTTCCCTGTGATCCTTTAGAAGCAGATGAAATGGAAAGTCTTAAGCAGGAAAGAAATGCTGCCTTAGAAGAAGTAACTATGCTTAAGGTAACTTCGGCTCAGCCTTCTTATATTTTCTTTAGGAAAAAAAAAAAAAAGAAGTTAGGGAAGGAGGAGGGACCAGGCAAGGAGAGAGGGAAGGAGAGAATGAAAAAAATCTTGTGTTGGGTCTTAGTTTCATTTTTAGTGAAAAAAATGTCATTATCAAATAGAAAGTTTCATAGTTCATTGGTTCACCCTTTGTCCTTTTGGAAATGAACTTTACAACTTGGGGGAGAGGGCGGGAGTTGGGCGGGAGGGAAAGTGGGAGAAAAACAAGGGAGTGGGTAACAATGTTTGACAAGAAAGGTACTCATTACCTTCCATACACAGCTATCACCCCTCTGTACATCACCTTGACATTAAAATTTTAAAAAACCCAAAAAGTTTAGTTCCTACTCTTATTTCACTTTTCATGTCCATAAAGAAGTTAGTGTGAATGACCTTTGCTTCTGCCTGGTAGTATGTCTACTTGTTACTCCTTTTTTTCCTTCTCATACCGGTGGCAGTAGCATGATTAGTCAAGGAACCAAGGAAGCAAGCTATGACAATTTGGGTCCCCTGATACTCACTGGGGAATGTGTAAGGCCATGCTTTATGGGCTTCATTTTTTTCTTAATGCAGTTTGAAATTAAGGCAATGTTCTCTAGAGGAAAAACACAAACCCTCCCTTCCCATATGCTCTGTAGCTTTTTTCTTCTCTTTGTATACTGTCATTTTTGTTTTACTAAAATGTTAAATTCTGATTTTTACAGAAAGATATGATATATTCCAAATATTTTCTTTTAAAAAGCAACACAACCACTTTATTTTATACTAATTTGCTGTAGGAATATACTCTTTATTTCTTCCCTCTCTTCCCCTTCCTCTTTATTTGTGCATTATCCAATTTCCTTTCAAAAGTGTGCCAGCTCACACTCCTTCCAAATGTATATGAGTATTCCATTGCTAAGGAATATCTTATATATTCCTGTTTCAAACTGAAATTACTGTCTTTCTACTTGTAGTGCGGGAAGAGTTTAAATGGAAAATATATAGTGACTATTTTTTTTTAGAACATATTGGCAGCTGTTTCTTTATATTCTCTTAGAAAACTTCTCCAATGTCAGTTACTTTAGTAAGATAGTTTGCTTGCTTGCTTGCTTGCTTGTTTGCTTGCTTTTCTTCTCTTTTCTTTTCTTTTCTTTTCTCTTCTTTTCTTTTCTTTCTTTCCCAGGCATTTGGTGCTGCTTGGGAAACTGAGACCTAGATAATCAGTTAGAGGCCAGCCTAGAAAGAAGAGTCCTAGAAACTATTAACTCCAATTAAGCAGCAAAATGCCAGACTGGAGATGTGGCTCAAGTGATAAGGCACCAACCATGAGTCAACAAGCTAAGCAAGAGCATGAGGCCATGAGGTCAGGCTCCAGTACTAGCACAAAAATATACAGACGGGCAGCATTTTCATAGGATTTGCTCCTGTATAAACCATGAAACCTGTGCTTCATCAGGATTTTCAGATGATTTCAGATCTTTTCATTTCCTCACATTTTATATCTGCTAAACTTAGTGTTACGTTCAGTTTTCATTTGAATATCAGTATTATTCAAATTTTAATTTAAAACTGTAGGCCATACTCATGTGACATTTGAACAAGGACACCCTAGGAGCCATCCAGTCATGCTCACATTTAAAGTTCATGTAAAACATATCCTAATGTAAAGAAACCTGAAGCCCCTGATAAAACAAATTCTACTTTATATTACCTTAAAATTTCATGACTGAGAGCCATTTAAAATCACTATACAAAATAGTATACCAAGCGGTAGAGAATTTATTTCAAGTGTTTGTAATATTTTCAGGTTTTATTCCCTGTACAATAAACAGAGGCAAAAGCAAAAGTTGTTGTAGGAGATGCACAGAATTTGCAAATGATGTGTCATCACTTTTCCTCAACCCCAAAGAGAATGGTACCAGAGCTTGAACTCAAATTCTTGCATTGTCACTTGACTTTTCCTTCATGGCTGGAGCTCTACCACTTGAACCACAACTCCAGTCCAGCATTTTGCTAGTTGATTGGAGATAGTCTTTCAGACTTTTCTAACTAGACAAGCTCCAAGAATCAGTCTTCTAGCCCTCAGTCTCCTGAGTATTATAAAAGATGTGAGCAAACAGTACCCAACTAGCTTCATTCTTAATGTATAATTTGTGGTACAAGTGAAAATGAAACAAAGATAATTTTATCCTAGTAGTTAGTTTTTATTTTGAAAAAAAAATGATCTTCAAAAGTACTATTGGCTCTATTTAAGTTAAAGCCTTTCTATAGAAGTCACATCTTCCTATTTGTAAAGGTTAACAAAAATAGGTGTATTTCCCATGTACAGATGAATAAGTCCAGAGCAGGTGACTTCCAAGGCATTAAAGCAGAAGAGCCAGCCAACTCTCGGCTCCTGATCTATGGCACTTTCATTAGATTGGATATTATTTTCTTTATATACCTTCATTTCACCTCTTGGGCAAGAATGAGCTGATACTATCAAGGAGGCAAATTGCCTCTTAGAAATATTGTAATGTTGCCATCAATCTTTATCATTCAACTTAAGATTCAGGCAGTTCCTTTTATAGTTATAGGAAAAACATCCCCTCAGTTATTCTGAGTATTTCTGATTAAATATATTTAGCAACATTGGACAGTGTAGGATATATACTTAACTAAATTTTAATGTGAAATATTTGACTTGCATTCATAGAATTAGTTTAATAATCTTTTTGCATATTTTTGGTTCTGCTAATCCTTCATTTTATGGATAATCTTCAGCGGAAATTAAATTAGGAAGCTAATAGCCCTAATTCTGTATACTCTCTAGTGTATAAAAATACTTCTTACTCATAGCTCTTTCACAGTGATAGCTCTTCCCTAAAGTATATTCTCTTCCCTAAAGTTAATATTTACCATTCAATCTAACTTTTTTTGGGGGGGGAACCTCAGATTTTGCCATTTAACAAAATGAAAGCATGTTTATATCACAGTTATGCTGTAAATAACTACTTGTAATAGGTAAATGTGAAACCAGAAATGTGCCTGTGAGCTACATTTTCAGACTGTTGCAATTCTATGCTTGGGGAAATAAATAGGTTTTTGAATGTGACTAAAAGTCATGCTTGATACCTTTATAATAAGCTAATAATTCGATGATTTTTAAACTTAGGAAAAATTATTTGAATCAGAGACACATAGGAAACAACTGGCACAAGAGCTCCAGAATGTGAAACAGGTAAGTACATATGGTGTGTGTGTGTGTGTGTGTGTGTGCACCCACGCGCGCATGCGTGCATGAACACACACATGCAGGATGTCATTACTAACATGATGCTTTGTAATTCCCTGGAGTTTAATGACGTAAGCAGTAATATAGTCTAAATCAATGAAGATCTTAAAAGCAATCACTTTTGGAGACTTTACTTGTGTTGAAGACCTGCCACTATTTATTACTCAAAGAACTGTTAAAACTCATTTTTGAATTTGCTTTTCATGGATCAAAACAATCTCTTATTGATTTTCTATTTTTTCTTTTTCTTTCTCTTTGCTGTGTTTTCTTTTTCCTTTTCTATTGTTGTTTATAACTTACTTTATTAAAGAAAGACAAAAGGAGCACCCCTCCTGAAAAAAGAACAAATTCTAAAGCAGAACATTTTAAATACTTAGTTATTAATAGTAAAAATATAAAAGTCTTAAAAGAATTTGAGGTAGAAAAGAGCAAAACAAATGCGATGGTAATATAAAAGAAGAGCACAGATAACAAATAAACATATAAATAAGAATAGAGAGTTAAGAGAATGCTTAGAGATTAGTGATGTCACACAGAACTAACAAGGAAAGCCGATAGAATGATAGAGGTCCTAGGGTCAATATGACTATGTGACAAAGATCACTGCAATCTATATGAAAATGCAGTGAAAATTTTCTGACAATATTGTAGCTTGCCTGCTGCTGACTCCTAAGGCTGACTCCTAAGAACAGAGAGGAGAAAGCTTCGAAACTTTGAAAATGTATAATTAGGAAGAGAAGTTAGGTGCACTATTAACGTAAGCAGCCTTAGGAATGAATGTTAAAATAAACACTGAACATCATTTAGGACCTGGTGGTTCCTAATACTGTCTACAAGGCCTTGAATGTGAACACAACAAGAAATGGGGCTTTGGAGAATCATTGCTTCTGGGAAGAATTCTGATGAGCAGAGAAAGAATGGAATACCTTGGGGAACAGTCAATGAGTGAAGGAGATAGGAAGTGGATCTTGTAAAAGTGAAACAAGACTTATCAATCAATGCCACCCTATCCTATCACCATCAATAACTCGATCCATAAAAGAAAACACACAGAATAGGATGTATTTGACCTAAAAGCTTTCCACAGAACAAAAATGGAATAGAAAGAAAAGGCAACTGGCTCAGGCCTGTAATCCCAGCTACACAGGAGGCAGAGATCAAGAGAATCAAGATTCAAGGCTAACTTGGGCAAAAATTTAGCAAGGCCCCAGTCTCAACCAATGGCAGGATGTGGTGACACACACCTATTATCCCAGCTGCATGTGAATAGGAAGATTGTGGTATTGGCCAGCCTAAGCAAAAATACAGGCCCTATTTAAAAAAAACAATAAGTGATGGAGGCTTGAGGTGTGGCTCAAGTGGCAGAATACCAGGCTAGTAAACACTGAATTCAAACCCCATTTCTGCCCCTTCTAAAAAGATTAGGAAAAAGGATCGGTCTCCATTATCAGACAATCAGACAAAATGAATAAAGTTTTTATCCTGAGGACAACTTTTCAAACCAATTGAGCTGTATAGCTAGGGAAAGAAAAATGCAGTTCTTATTCCAAACTCAGTTAAATATTCTCAATAAGCCTTTTGAACTAAAAATCAAAACCAAAAACTTGAAATCATAAATTTTAAAAGACAACAAAGGGAATAGAAATTTAAAAACAGGAAAGAGAGAGTGAGAGTTGATTAAGGTTCAGCAGAGAAATAGAAGCAAAAGTAAAGTCACATCAGAAATGAAAGGTATATTTCCAGTTGCCCAAGGAAGAATATATTCAAACAAAAAGACATAGAATAAACCAACCAAGATTGTGAAAATGAGGTTAAAAAAAGCAAAGAAATTTTGGTGAAATCCATCAAGTAACTCTGATACTAAAGGAAAACCTGAATCTAGTGAATATATAGACTGCAACTAAAAGGAGCCTAGATTTCTAGAAGAAACAACTGATTTCAGAGACACAGGATAGTGAATGCTAGGTAAGCCTGAAATATCTTATTCTAGGAAATAAGAAATTGCTTAAAATGACACAGGTTGTCAGATGCTAGTAGCTCAGTCCTGTAATCCCACTGCTTAGGATACTGAGATCTGAGAATTGTAGTTTGAAGCCAGCCTGAAAGAAAGCCAGAAGTGGAGCAGTGCTTCAAGTGGTAGAGTTACCAAAAAAAAAAAAAAAAAAAAAAAAAAAAATGAGAAATGACAAGAGCCTCGACAAAAGGAGCTATGCTGAAGGGTCTTCTGGACAAACTTGAGTTTCAATATGTTAACAAAGGATAAGCCTTTGAGCAATAGTAATGCTATTTTATTAGTTAATAAAGGAGGAGAGAATACTTTTGTTCATGGTAATTTCAAAGAAGCTGCTAGCTTTGCACATAAGCATTTTGTATGTATTGTAGTAAAGACAGAATGAGGCTCAACTTTAGATACTAATTTAAGCTTATTTTATTGAAGTATGGGAAATTATCTACACATGTGTATGGCCTTAACAAGCTTCTTTCTAAAGAATTAAAAGATGAAAAATAGTCATGTTCAGAATTTAATTTGGTGCTAAATTTACAGAAAATACTTGGGTACTAAGACTTGGTACCATCAATGAAGAACAGAAGGTCATTGACTGAAAAGACATAATATCACCAGGGTGGTATCTGGCAGATCTGGCTTAGAATATATAAGCTGAATCTAACCATAAGGAAATAGGCAACGTGTGTATGTGTGTGTGTGTGTGTGTGTGTGTGTGTGTGTGAGAGAGAGAGAGAGAGAGAGAGAGAGAGAGACAGAGACAGAGACAGAGAGAGAGACAGAGAGAGAGAGACAGAGAGAGAGCGACAGAGAGAGAGAGAGACAGAGATTTGTATTAGAACTATTAAATGACATTTTTGTTAAGTATTAAGCAATAAAAGGTAAAAATGACATGAAAACTAAATATAGTATCTATCCTTAAACCGGATCCAGTACTGGAATGTAAAGTACCATGCAGGTGTATTAACTAAACTGAAATCCAGAGGGTAGATTGGATGAAAGTATTGAATCACATTTTAAACTTTGAATTGAGCTACAGTTATGTAACAGAATATCCTTATTAGAAAGTACTGAAGTCTTTCAGGATAAAGGGCCTGTGTAATTTATGTGTGATTTGCCCTCAAATGGTTAAATACGTTCATATACACATGTGTGTAGAAGTATGTCCACATATGAATATGGATACATGAGAAAGATTGAGAGTAGGCAAAATATCAGCAAAACAGCCTCTGAATATCTATTTCTCCTTCATGAACTTGTTAGTACTGGGCTGAATCTGGTGAATTAAGAAAATCTAGGGGACAAATCAGAGCATGTTCTTCACAGAAGTCTTATTTGTGGCTATTGTCTATGTTTTTGTTTAGTCCTTTATTATTTTATTTAGTTATTTATTTATTTATTTTTGGTCAGTCAGGGAACTTGAACTCTGGGCCTGGGCGCTATCCCTCAGCTCTTCAGCTGAAGGCTAGCACTCTACCACTTGAGCCACAGTGCCCCTGCTTTATTCTGCTTCTGTGGTACTGAGGAATCAAACCCAGGGCCTCATGCATGCAAGGCAAGCACTCTACCACTGAGCCACCTTCCCAGCCCCTTATTAAATGTTTTTATACCTTGGTTGGTATACCTTTCAAGTCCTTTTCATTCCTTATCTTTAATACCTTCATCAGTTTGTATGGCCAGTAAATGAACATTTATAAAATATCCCAGTTAATTCTTATCTGTAAATAAAGGGATAGAGTTGTTCCTATATTTATTGAATTAATTTTTTTCTTTCTACTAAGTACTTAGAATATATAAGCTGTGGACTTACAGCCATGTTGATAAAATGATCACATTAATTTAGACTGATGTAAGACACAATCCTAAAGAAAAATAGCAGTCTTTTCCTAGCAATACCTACTTTTTCCACATGAGGCCCTCCTGTCTTTATTTCTGTAAGGATTAGTTTCTAATATTAAAAAGGTCAAGTGTGCATCAAAAGTACTTTGTATCAGAATTAAGTAGGATTCAACAGGAAAAGATGAGTTAGAAATGGGAAAAAAAAGTCAACAGAAAATCTTACATGATGAACATTGAGTTGGTATAAGAATTAATTAGAGAATAATGGGCTCTGTAGTTAGACCAGGTATGTGTATACCCTGACTCTTCCTTTTGCTAGATTTCTATGTCACCTTTCTGAGCCTCAGTTTCCCCATGTATAAAATGGGTTTGATGATGCGATCTTTCCCAGGAATGTGAAAAGTGTGGCAAGAGATAGCACACATGATATATGATGTGTACCACACATAGTAAACAGTTATGTATTAACTCCCACCCTACAGGGTGCCCATAGCTCACTCCTGTACCCCAGCTACTGTGGAGACTGAGATCTGAGGATTGCAATTCAAAGGTAGCCCAGGAAGGAAAGTCCCTGAGATTCTTATCTCGAATTGAACCTCTATTCACCAAGAAAACCAAACACACACACACACACACACACACACACACACACACACACACACACACACACACACACACACACACACACACACACACACACACACACACACACACACACACACACACACACACACACACACACACACACACACACACAAAGAAAATCTACCGAAACTATTGTAAATAATTTTTTTGGTTGAACTCAAGGCTTTGTGCTTGCTTGGTACTTCCTTTACCCGTTTCGCTCTGGATCTATGTTTTGCTGTAGAAAAAAATAATCTACACTTGAAATTGTAGATAACATATCCAAATTATTCCAAATTTGCTTTAAAGTTTCTAATATATAAATACCACAAATCTTTCTCTCAGCATTTACATCCAGATTGATAAAGACTATTTCAGTGTTTTAGAGTAATTTTTCTTAAGCAAAATATTTCTGAACTGCATCTGTTTTAAGTGTATTTATGAATCCTACTCACTGCACATGGGATATTACGTACACCAAAAGTGACTCTCAAAAAGTGTGGCTGAAATTAGGAAAGCAACTCCATTTGTAATAGCCCCACAAAAAATAAAATACCTAGGAATTAACTTAACCAAAGAAGTGAAGGACCTCTATGATGAAAACTTTAAAATCTTGAAAAAGGAAATCAACACAGAACTTAAAAAATGGCAAAACCTCCCATGCTCCTGGATTGGCAAGATTAACATCGTGAAAATGGCAATACTTCCCAAGGCTATCTACAAATTCAACGCGATACCTATCAAAATTCCACCCTCATTCTTCAAGGAAATAGAGGAGGCAATCCAAAAATTCATATGGAACAATAAAAGACCCCGAATAGCAAAAACGCTCCTCAACGGAAAGAACACTGCTGGAGGAATATCAATACCAAATTTCAAACTCTACTATAAAGCCATAGTAATCAAAAGAGCTTGGTATTGGCATAAGAACAGACCCCAGGACCAATGGAATAGAATTGAAAACCCAGAAATGAACCTACAGACCTATAGCCATCTAATCTTCGATAAGGAAGCTAAAACAATAGAATGGAAGAAAGACAGCCTCTTCAGTAAATGGTGCTGGCAAAATTGGTTAACTACATGTAGAAAACTAAAGCTAGATCCTTATATATCACCCTGCACCAGAATCAACTCCAAATGGATCAAAGACCTTGAACTCAAAGCAGACACTCTGAAAACATTACAGGATGGAATAGGAGAAACCTTAGGTCTCCTTGGCTCAGGCCGAAATTTTCTGAATAGAGACCCAGAAGCAAAACAAATCAAAGAAAGGTTGGACAAATGGGATTGCATAAGGTTGCAGAGCTTCTGCAGGGCAAATGACATAGCTAGCAAGATTAATAGAAAGCCCACCGATTGGGAGAAGATCTTTACTAGCCATACAACGGACAAGGGTCTCATATCTAAAATATACTTGGAACTCAAAAAATTAAACCACCCAACAACAAATCCTCAAAGAAACAACTGCCCAATAAATAAGTGGGCGAAAGACTTAAAGAGAAGCTTCTCTGAAGAAGAAAGAAGGATGGCCAATAGACACATGAAGAAATGTTCAACATCCCTAGCCATAAAAGAAATGCAAATCAAAACAACATTGAGATATCACCTCACTCCAGTTAGAACAGCAAAAATCAAGAACTCTAACAACAACAGATGCTGGAGGGGATGTGGACAGAAAGGAACCTTACTTCATTGTTGGTGGGAATGTAAACTTGTTCAACCACTTTGGAAAGCAGTATGGAGGTTCCTCAAAAGACTTCACATAGATCTCCCCTATGATCCAGCAATCCCACTTTGGGGCATTTACCCAAATGTATACAAACAAGACCACACTAAAGCTACCAGCACAACTATGTTTATTGCAGCATTATTTACCATAGCTAAGATATGGAACCAACCCAGATGCCCCTCAGTAGATGAATGGATCAAGAAAATGTGGTATATATACACAATGGAATTCTATGCCTCCATCAGAAAGAATGACATTTCCCCATTTGTTAGGAAATGGAAAGGCTTGGAAAAAATTATATTAAGTGAAGTAAGCCAGGCCCAAAGAAGCATAGGTCCCATGGTTTCCCTTATTTGCAATATCTAGTATAGGTATGAGTCAAGCAGAAAAGGTCAGATAATGTGATGTTAGGAAAATGAACCCTTAAATATGTATTTTAATGTTTTCGTTTCTTTCATGCATATGTTTCTAACGCATTTATAAGATTATTTCTTTGTTGCTTTGTATGTCCCTCCCCCACAGTGTAACCCCCGCTTTCACTATATTTGATGTCAGTATAACATGTGGAGGAGATGGGGGCAAACAAGTCGTTTAAGGATTCAGGTGGACCTGTTGCAACAATGAGAAGTACAAAATGTCATGTCAAAACCAGCTTTACAATGTCGGTGGGGGGGGAGGGGGGTATAATTGGGTGGGGGGAGGGGGGAGGCTGGGAAGGGATGTGAAGGGTAAACAAAGGAGGAGGCTGCAATGCTTGGTAAGAAATGTATGCATTATCCTGCCCATGTAATTGTAGCCCCTCTGTACAGTATGTTCTCAAATAAAATAAAATAATATTTTAAAAAAATAATAAAAAAAAAGTGACTCTCAATATAGCAGTATCAGCAGAACTACTTCAGAATTGTTTCAGTTTCTATGTTCAATGCATGTTAAAAGTCGAAGCCCAACACTTAACAACCTACATGTTGATGTACAGACAAAATATGTAAAAACCATTGATGCTGTGAAAAGTTTCAGTGCCAGCATAAATTTCCATAGTTGTCCAGCTTTACAAGTACATTTCTTCCTTTTTGTTTTATTTGTTTCATATTTTTATTGAAATTAAGTGATTACATAAAGTTCACATATTTCATAGTATTGTGGAATAGTAATAAAGTCACAAACACATTTTAACCTTCATAAGGCAAATTGTCATTATCATGTTCTATAAAGTTTGTGAATTCTATGCAACTATTTCTTCCACATCAAGTGATATTTACATTTCTTTCCTTTTGCGTAGTGAAAGCTATTCCCTCTTTCCCTCTCATTCCCTCCCTCCCATCGCTGCCTTTGAGTTGTTTAGTTCCTTTTCATCTATGTCCAGTATAGCTGATGGGCCCCTCTCTTGTATGTTTTCCCATTTCCCTCTGATTCTGTGTCCTACTCCTAGCTTTCTTCAGTTGTGCGCATATATATATACCATATATGTGGTCAAGAGCATGGAGTCATTTAGCAATGATACCACAAAATGAGTGGAAGTCCTTTGCTTCTCCAGTCCTGTTTACTTTGTTTTTTTTGATCAGTCTTGGGGCTTGAACTCTGGGCCTGGGTGCTATCCCTCAGCTCTTCAGCTCAAAGCTAGCACTCTACCACTTGAGCCACACACCACTTCCAGTTTTCTGGTGGTTTGTTAGAGATAAGAGTCTTATAGACTTTCCTGCCTGGGCTGGCTTTGAACCTTGATCCTCAGATCTCAGCCTCCTAAGTAGCTAGGATTATAGGCGTGAGCCACCAGTATCCACATTTCTTCCTTTTGTATGTTTAAAATTTAGCTTATTCACAGAATTTAGGAAGTAGAAAAACCTTTCATACTCCTGGATTGGGAGGATTAACATCATGAAAATGGCAATACTTCCAAAGGCTATCTACAGATTCAATGCAATACCTATCAATATTTCAACCTCATTCTTCAATTAAATAGAAGAAACAACCAAAAAATTCATATGGAACAATAAAAGACCCCAAATAGCAAAAGCAATCCATAGCTGAAACAACAGTGCTGGAGGAATATCAATACCAAATTTCAAATTCTACTACAAAGCCATAGTAATCAAAACAGCTTGGTACTGGCACAAAAACAGACCTGAGGACCAATGGAATAGAACTGAAAACCCAGTGGCTGGGAAGGTGGCTCAGTGGTAGAGTGCTTGCCTTGCATGCATGAGGCCCTGGGTTCGATTCCTCAGCACCACATAAGCAGAAGAAAAAAAAAGCTGGAAGTGGTGCTACGGCTCAAGTGGTAGCACGCTAGCCTTGAGCTGAAGAGCTGAGAGACAGTGCCCAGGCCCAGAGATCAGGCCCTATGACTGGACCCAAAAAAAATAAAAATAAAAAATAACTGAAGACCCGGAAATGAACCCACAGACCTATAGCCACCTAATCTTCGATAAGGGAACTAAAAAAATAGAATGGAAGAAAGACAGCCTCTTTAGCAAATGGTGCTGGCAAAACTGGTTAAACACCTGTAGAAAACTAACACTAGATCCTTATATATCACCCTGCACTAGAATCAACTCCAAGTGGATCAAAGACCTTGAAGTCAAAACAGACACCCTGAAAACATTACAGGAAGGACTAGGAGAAACTCTAGGGCTTCTTGGCACAGGCGGAAATTTTCTTAATAAAGACCCAGAAACACAACAAATCAAAGAAAGGTTGGGCAAATGGGATTGCATGAAACTGCAGAGTTACTGCATGGCAAAGGACACAGCTAGCAAGATCAATAGAAAGCCCACGGATTAGGAGGAGTTCTTCACTAGCCATACAACAGACAAGGGTCTCATCTAAAATATACTTATTATTCAAAAAACTAAATCCCCCAACAACAAATCCTCAAAGAAACAACTGCCTGATTAATAAGTGGGCTAAAGACTTAAAGAGAACCTTCTTTGAAGAAGAAATAAGAATGGCCAATAGACACATGAGGAAATGCTCAACTTTTCTAGCCATAAAAGAAATGCAAATCAAAACAACATTGAGATATCACCTCACCCCAATTATATTGGCTATAATAAAGAAATCTAATAACAACAGATGCTGGAGGGGATGTGGCCAGAAGGGAATCCTACTGCACTGTTGGTGGGAGTGTAAACTTGTTCAACCATTTTGGGAAAGCAGTATGGAGGTTCCTCAAAAGACTCCACATAGAGCTCCTCTACCACCCAGCAATCCCACTTTTGGGCATTTACCCAACCGATCACAAACAAGGCTATACGAAAGCTACCAACACAACTATGTTTATTGCAGCATTATTTACCATAGCTAAGATATGGAACCAACCCAGATGCCCCTCAGTAGACGAATAGATCAAGAAAATGTGGTATATTTATATATACAATGGACTTCTATTCCTCCATCAGAAAGGATGACATTGCCCCATTTATTAGGAAATGGAAAGAGTTGGAAAAAATTATATTAAGTGAAATAAGCCAGACCCAAAGAAACATAGGTCCCATGGTTTCCCTTATTTGCAATAAGTAGTATAAGTCTAGGACAGGCAGAAAAGGTCAAAAGCTATGTACATATGACCATATAAGATGATGTTAATTGAAATGAACCCCAAGATAGGGACACGATTGTTTTTTTCTTGCTTATATTGTTTTTAACATCTTAAAATGAACTATGTGATTTTTTTTACTTCTTTTGTATGTGCTTCCCCCACGGTATAACCCCTGTTTTCACTGTATTTGATGTTGGTGCCCTGCATCTTGTATATACATCTATATACATATATATGTGTGTGTATATATATGTATATGTACGTATATATGTACATATATACGTACATATATATGTATATACACACATATAATTTGGGGAGGGGAAGGGAAATAACAAAATGCTGAAATAGGGATACAGGTTTACCCATTGTAACAATGAGATATACAAGACACTATATTGAAAACAAACTTTACAACTTGGCAGGGAGGAGGCATTGGGGAGTTGGGGAGGTAAGGGATGGTAGGGGATAAACAAGGGAGGAGATAACAACGTTCAATAAGAAATATACTCATTACCTTACTCATGTAACTATAACCCTGTGTACACTATTTTTACAATAAAAACCATTAAGAAACAAAAGAAATAGCTTGTTCACACACATTGTGATGCTTTGATGAGAAAAATGTAAATCAGGCTGCCATATTTTTCTTTGATTAATGAATCAAATCTCATATTGAAGCTTCAAGTACAGTAAATCTTTAAAAAAAAAAACCTTTCACAGCTTAGCAGCTACCTTTGGCAAAGAACACAGGATTATTAAATTTATTGTCTTCAATTTTGAAGTATTATGATGACTCACAGAATTTACACACATATCCTGAGCAGTGTTAGTAACGGTATCCATGACACTTACACAGCTTCAAATAACTGAGCACAGACACTACAAGTCAACTATGACATCTTATATAATGTGCTTTTTCTCTCTTTCACTGGTTCTGGAGCTCTATCTTGGGGCTTCTACCTACTTGGCTTGCTTGGTGTACTTGGTGCTCTACCACTTGAGTCACACCTGCAGCCCTTTTTGCTAGGGGGGTGTGTGTGTGTGTGTGTGTGTGTGTGTGTGTGTGTGTGTGTGTGTGTGTGTGTGTGTGTGTGTGTGTGTGTGTGTGTGTGTGTGTGTGTGTGTGTGTTGGAGATGGACTCTCAGGACTTAACTCCCTAGGGGTAGCTTTTTGATCTTTAATCCTCTGGATCTCAGCCTCCTGAGTAGGTAGGATTGCAGGCATGAGCTACAGGCACCCAGAGCAATACAGTTTCTTAAAGTGAAATGTAATCCAAAACAATGATATTTCATATAATGGAACATATTTTATACATCTCTGGATTTTTTAATTTGAATTCTATGACAAAAGCAGAATAGCCACAAGATTGATTTTGCTTTCCAGTGATTATCACTTGCTTCCAAAGAGAACAGACCACAATCTAATAACCTTTAGTCACTCATAAAAGTATCTAATACTGTTTGTTCTGAGTATTGCAAGGCAGTGGCCTGGCTTTTAAAAGAGCTATTTTAAGTTATTGAAATTATTTTTAACTATATTTATTGCAGTGATTTAAAAGAAGCCCTGGGGAACTAAATGAGAGAGAAGGGGCAGATGAACAATAAGAAAGGAGTAGAAGGAACTAAGTATCAAACACAGCCATAAGGGATCAGGTTCCTTGTTTGTTTATTTCAATCAGAAATAGCTACCAGAATACATGCTCACTGTTCCATATGAAATGGCTCATGTTCCCTAAAAGCTCAGTGTTTTTGATGAGGTACTTTTGTGTGTGTGCCTTACAGAACAACCCAGTCATAGTATTTTCAACTCATGAGCACAATTTCCCATGAAATTTTACTTTTTGTTTTTGTTGTTGTTGTTTTATTCAAGTCCTAACAACTTTTAACAGGTATGGGCCATTCTTACAGCAGCTTGCTCTGATCAACATCACTAAAACTGATTCTCACACTTAAGTTGTTTTTCAAAAGTTTTTATTTCTTTCAGTTTAGTGTTATGACTTCAGGCAGTAACGAATTGGTGACAAATCTAAAACCAAAATACTTGACTTGTCTGAACCCGTCTTGGCCCTGATCACTTGGCAACTTCTCTAGCTGCCAAGAAGCCAGCCTGCAGCTGCCTCAGCTGTGCCTATGTGAAGTCAGATGCTTGAGGAGAGAATGAAGTGTAGGATCCTACCAGAACGGGATTCTCTGTGGAGGGTCAAGGTTGAGCATGAACTTGACTGACAGATGTGCTCTGGCAGCTTATGGACGCAGCAACCAAGAAAAATTCAACAGCAAATTAAATTTATCCTCAAGAGGAACAATAACAATAAGTGATTATTTAAAAATTATTTACCATTTTATGTTTGAGCAGTTGTATTCTTAAGAACAATGAACCGCTGAGCTTTAGAACTGATATGACCACTCACTCCCTTAGTATTCTTCCTTACTAATTTAAATGATGACTAATTGTACAGGACGGTACTGCCAGGTTGTCTAAGATGCCGTTTCATCTTTAGAGAGAAAAAGAGGAAAAGTGTGTATATTTGACTAGTAACTCCTTTCTGTTCTTAAAGCTTGCTATAGTGAAATGCAGCATGCTTTTCATTTGCCACTCAAAATCTTCACAAAGAGCCATCACACTACTCCTATATGGCCATTGCTGTCTTCTTCCCCTGTTCTCTTAATTCCTGACAGCTGCTAATCTGTTAGCTATCTCTATCACTCATTAATGCCATACCTTCAGTTGGTTGCCATTGGGTCCACCTGTAATCCTAGCTACTCAGAAGGCTGAGATCTTATGATCAAGGTTCAAAACCAGCCCAGGCAGGAAAGTCCATGAGACTCTTATCTCCAGTTAACCAACAACAACCAGAGTGGAGTAATGGCTCAAACTGGTAGAGTGCTAGTCTTGAGCAAAAAAAGCTTAGGGACGGTGCCCAAGCTCTGAGTTAAGCTCCCTCCTCCCCAAAACATAAAAAAAAACCCACCAAAAACCATGATAGCCGTATAATCATATAGTATATCATTTTGGGGGAATTGGCTCTCTTCACTCAGCATCACTCCCTTAGTATCCATCCAGATTGTTGTGTAAACACACAGGTGGCTCCTTTTTACTGCTGTGAGTGTGTAAGCTGCCTAAATCTAAGTAAGGTTGGTGGATTGTATCAATGTCAGTTTTCTGGTTATGATAGTCTTCTATAGTAATGCAAGATACAAGCACTTGGGATTGAATGGGGAGAACTTAGGAATTCTGTTGGGGGGGGGGTTCCAACTGCTTGTAGATCTACAGTTATCTTAAGCAGTTTTTTGAAATCTCTTTAAGAAAATTGTAAATTACAAAATACATAAAATTATAAAAGTAGAAATGATGGTAGTCTAAAGAAGCTAATTACACAAAATTAGTTGCATTTTTCAGCATTAATTCTAAATCATAAGATTCAGAAAAATTGACTCTCCTATTTTCTGCCATTAGACTCTGCCCAAGAGACTGCCATGGGTAAAGAAAGCTTACCTGGGAAAGGAACATGAAGATGTTTGCCATTCCCGTTTATACAGATGCCAGCCACACTTTATGATTCACTGAACAAGAATGTTAGCGTTCTAAGCAACCATTGGCAAACAGAGATGTTGCTATGTTTTAGATATAAGTTGAGTATCTCCCATAAGTTCCTAGGTTGAAAGCTTGGTCCTCAGGAGTATATAGGAAGAGGTAGTAGAACCATTGAAAGATGGAAAGAGCCTTCCATCATTGGAGATGTACCTTGGAAAACCATGGACCTATGTCTCCAAATGATTACTCCCTTTCACACTTGCAAGCCCCTTTCCCCTTCACACACTTCTGTCCTGATACCATCTGCTATGGTGGAATACATCCAAAGGGTCCCTTCTCAGAATGGGCATCATACTGCTCAGACTGCCAGCATCCCAAAATGTGTGCTAAACAAACTTATTGACCAGTTCTCCAGCTTCAAGTATTTCATTATAGCAACAGAAAACAGATGAGGGGCTGGGAAGTTGGCTCAGTGGTAGAGCACTTGCCTTGCATGCTCGAGGCCCTGGGTTCGATTCCTCAGCACCACATAAGAAAAAAAGCCGGAAGTGGCGCTGTGGCTCAAGTGGTAGAGTGCTAGCCTTGAGCTGAAGAGCTGAGGGACAGCGCCCAGGCCCAGAGTTCAGGCCCCACGACCGGACCCAAAAAAAAAAAAAAAAAAAAGAAAACAGACGAATACAAGTATCCATATCCATTTCAGAATGCCCATTTCTTTTCTTTTTCTTTTTTTTCTTTTTTGCCAGTCTTAGGGCTTGAACTCAGGGCCTAGCCACTGTCCCTGAGCCTCTTTATACTCAAGGCTCGTGCTCTGCCACTTGAGCACAGCACCCCTTTTGTGTTTTTCTGGATAGTTTATTGGAGATAAAGAGTCTCATGGAATTTTCTGCTCCAGGTTGGCTTTGAACCACCATCCTCAGATCTCATTCTCCTGAGTAGCAAGGATTACAGGTGTGAGCCACTGGCAGAATGCTCATTTCTTAATGAGGAAAAAAAGCTTGCCAATTTTAAAGATTCTGAGAGAAATGCTATTACCTTCCTTGTGTGATAAAAGTCATGTTAATTGTGGTGTATTAACTTGAGTCACAGAATTTTCAGTGTGAAGTTGTTTGGAAGAGATATAATATTACTCTTCATAGAAGCCCTGCAGTTAGATTATAGTATTGCCTAGAACAGGTTGGCCTACCTAAGTACATGATGATACAAGTGTTTTTGGTTCCATACTCTTAAAGACCACATACACACTTCCTCATCAGCTGCTTTGTACATAGGCCTGTCGTAACCTAGAAGAAACTTTTGGCAAAAGAATTTCTAAGACATTTATATCAAATACTTATAGTGGCATCATGCAGATAAACAAAGAAATAGAGCAGGACTGTCAGTTTTTCATAAGAGGTACCGTGGAGCTGGTAAGTTGTTAGAAGTATATTCAGATACAAAAGTGACATTATCCCTTATAATTTTTCATATTTACCTAAAAACCAACAAGCATACATCTTTAAAACTCCCTTATCAGTTGCTGAGAGAGCACTTCTCAGGATACATTTCTACATAAATGTCAAGCACTTGCATTTTTTTGTGTGTGTTGAAGCAATATATATTACTTTGACTGACAAACTGGTAAATGTTACTGGAGCAGGAAGTGGTGATAAGGCAGTTTGCTGTGCGAGAAACACTTTCGATAGTCTTCTTTCAGCCTGGGCCTCCTGACGGTGTAGTAAATGATATATTCACAAAATGTTTATTATGAATTTAAAACAAGATTTCTCTAGTTATGCCTAATCCCATGTAAATAAGCCATAAAGTATTTGACAGTATTTGCTTAGATTTGTTATCACCCAGTTGGATAGCAAAAGATCATCTATAACTGTAGATTCATATTTTCTTTACAATTTCTCGGTAAGGAAAGCAGTTGGCTTTCTTATATAGTTCCTAGCGAGATATAACTCTTGTCCCTCTTGCCATATTTGTCCTATCTTTTCTGCTTCCCCTTCCCAATTGTGCTTTTTTCCTCTTTTATCCTCTCATATTCTTATAGTTAATCATGGTTTTTCTTTTTCCTCAGACCAATACATGAGATCTTTTTATGTCGTGAGGTCATTTATCAAATTCTTTCCATTTCAGAACCAAAGTTTGTATACAAATGGCTGTTCTACCTTTTTTAATATTTTTAAATACCATTTTTTGTGTTGTACAATGTACTTTTTATTTTTCTTTTCTTCATTAAAACTTTGAAAAAAACATTCTTACCATGTTTCAGATGTATATTCCACCAAAATCTCCCTCATATCTTCAATTCACATTTTTGTGAGTCTACACTTTCCACTTTATTTTCAAATTGGTTTGTTGTAGCAACCATGTGTTATACTATGTATTCCAACATTACAGATTACGTTCATATATAATCTTGGGTCAGTTTGGGGCTTAGTTGGTCTTTACAATTGTTTTCTCTATAAATAACGCATCTGGGAAGTGACCATCATATATGTCTTTGGTAACAAATTTCACAGTTTTATATATGCCTTAAATATTGTGGCATGCTCTTCTCCCTTCTTTCCTTTCCTAGCCTCTTCCTTTCCTTCCTCCCTTTCTTTCCTTCCTCCTTCACTCCCTCCCTTCTTTCTCTCATAACTTTTCTTCTCCTCCTCCTCCTTCCTTTTTCTGTTATTATGATAGCCAGTTCTGTTCTTTATTGTTGTTTTTGCTGATCTTGGTGCTTGAACTCAAGGCCTAGATTTTGCCCCTGACCTTTTTTGCTCAAGGCTAGTTCTCTGCCATTTGAGGCCACAACTCCATTTCAGCTGATGGTTAATTGGAGGTAAGAGTTTCAAGGACTTTCCTGTGTGGCTAGCTTCAAACCGTGATCCTCTTGTCTCAGTCTCCTGAGTAGCTAGGACTACAAAATGAGCCACCAGCACTAGAAGAAGAAGGTTTTAAACTCTGATTTTTTGGGGGGGAGGGGGAGGGGGGGAATACAGCCCTTCCAACACTATAAATGTTCATTTGCTATGTTGGTAACCAGAATAGTTTAGCTTTATGTCAGCGTTCACTAAACAAGAAAATACTTGTTCAGTGTTTAATATAATGCCAAAATAGGGTTTAAATAGTTGATATTATATTGTGAAATGTATCATCAGATATTAGTAAGTGAAACTTATCAGTTAGCTATACTCAGGTATTAGTTCTTAATTAGGAACTTATTCATAAAGGAGATTGAAATTGTTTCTTTGATTTTCATTGATACTCAAGAGTAAGGCAGGTAAAGTACTTGATAACTCTAGGGAAGGTTAATTCAATCTAATTATAATTTTTATGACCTGATTTTCCTTCAGAAAGCTTACAAAATCTTCCTTTGCAAAAGGAAACATTTGTTTCTTAGATACAAACTAAAGAAGTCTTTGCTTCTTCATCTAGCAAATTATCTAACAATTTTATACATACAAGGAAGTTTTTCTATATAAATTGTGGAATAAATAATGGGGGGGGGGGTTGGAAGGAATGTTTGTGATTATACTGTAGTCCTTGAGAACACAGACTGAATTTAGTCATGTTGGGAAATTGTCATTTTTTAAAGAAAATATAAATTAGTATATATAATTTTTAAATCATGTATTTAATTTAAAAAAAAAAAAGAAGTAAACCTCCCAAACAACTATAACTACCCCTTTTCAACCTTGATATTTGCTTTCTTTTGCTAGGATTTTTTTGTTGTTGTTGTTTTTCAGGTAAGGGGTAGGTTTATTCATCGTTCTGGCTGGCACCAGGCCATGTTGGCCCTCCATGTGACTGGGAAAGACCTGAGAAAAAGACCTGGGAAAAGAGAGCTGGGAAAGTGAGCTGGGAGAGAGCTGGGAAAGAGAGAGTCTGGGCCTGAGCTAGGCCTTGTCTAGGGTATGGGCTAAGAAAGATGTGGCCACATCAAATTCAGATGTGACCTTAGCGGATGCAGATGTGACCTCTTCCAGGTGTACCAATTGCCTAGGTAACGCAGGTACTAGGTGGAGACTTTGCTGCAAGGAGGGTGGAGTCTGCTCACCATCCAGGAGTGGACCTTACATTCCAGCCTTTTAATAATAATGAAATAGGGCACGGATTCTCTCTGGCTACTTCCTGCTGACAAGGGGGCATTGACAGGGGTAAAAGGCTGGAATTTGGTCCCCTCCTAGAGAAGGCAGTGAGCAGCAGCTGTCCCTTGGTGGCGTGAGTCCTTAGATGAAGTCTGGAGAAATCTCATGAGACATTGAGGGGCTGGAAAAAAATACTAGAGAACAAATAAATGGCAAGAGGAAGGACTTGGGGCTGAAAATATTGGTAGAAATGTCCCTAGCTACTTCTGACATCTGGCGACTAGTTAGAGGAGAAGTCAAGTGACAAAGGCAAGAATCTAAATTCCTGTTCAGTTAATAGGTAGACGGGGGGCTGGGAAGGTGGCTCAGTGGTAGAGTGCTTGCCTTGCATGCATGAACCCCTGGGTTCGATTCCTCAGCACCACATAAGCAAAAAGGAAAAAAGCCAGAAGTGGCGCTGTGGCTCAAGTGGTAGAGTGCTAGCCTTGAGCTGAATTGCTGAGGGACAGCGCCCAGGCCCAGAGTTCCACGACCGGACACAAAAAAAATAAAAATAAAAAAATAGGTAGACAGGTATGGAAATTAGATGGGCAGGCTTCTTCTATTGACCTCCCAGCTCTGGTTAATTTTGAAAGGGCAGGCACAAAGTAGCTGATGTGACATCATCTCCTCTTACTCCTCTCCATGTTCCCTTGTTCCCCAGACTGGCTGAGTCTAGGTGCTCGTTGCTAGGATGGTTTATCCCAGTTGGTATCCAAGGAGGTTTGAACTCAAGGCCTGGACACTGTCCCTGAGCACAAGGCTAGTGCTCTACCACTTTGAGTTATAGTACCACTTCCAGTGTGTGGCTGGTTAGAGATAAGAGTCTTGACCCATGCTTCCAGCCTGGCTCTTTGCAGGTTAGTTGGGAGATGGAGTCTTAGGGATTTTTCAGCCTAGGCTGGCTTTGAACTGCAGTTTTTGCCACAAAAGGCCTTTATTATTTCCAATTAAAGCAACAAGGAGATCAAATAGAATAAGTAGAGCTTACCTGCTCCTTATCAAGAACTGACCAACAAATATTCTGCAATGACAAAAGTCATTAGATGTGATGAGAATTTTAGCACAGATATGCCCAGTATTTTAGAACCATGTAGTCAGTAGTAGAATACACAACACAAAACAAAAAAGGCAAAACTCAAAACCTAAAATTTTTGACAACAATGTGTAGACATCTTTGCTAACAAAGCACATCAGATGGTTGGGCCTCGGTTACCAGGGCCTGTGAAAAGAGCAACTTGTTAGCAAGGCACCTTAGAATAGATGGATGGAGCTGTAAACTTAGTGGAAGGTTAAGGGTCAGATGGGGCCAAACCCTTAACCTGCCATGTGGCCAAGATGGTGAACTCAAGATGGCGAATTTCTGAAAAAATGCAAAGAAAGCCTGAACAAATAGATCAAGCCTAGTTTGGCTATCCTTTGAGAGGGAACCTAAAAGGGGGTCCCCAGGACCCAGCTTGCATCACACTCTTCAGGGCACAAGCCAAAGTGTTGTAGAAAAGAGAAAGGAAGAGATAGGGAACATTAGACATGATTGGCAGAGAGAGAGCAAAGGGAGCCTGAAAGTAAACAGACTTCTGACCATTTACCATTGCAGTGGCAAAAACTGTCTACATCTGAGAATGGCATAAAAATTAGGCTCTCTGGCTTTCCAGGGAACGCGGGAGGCATTTCAAAGGGGTTTCACCACTCAGGCATTATTCGCAGCACCCCAGTAAATGTGTAGGAAAGTCAGTCTGGTGAATGAAGGAGAGCTGAGCAGGCAGAAGCCGCATCCCGACTTCCCCCAGAGCCCTTTAGAGAGAAATGGCCAAGCCCCCAAAACCAAGCATCTTCGGCTTCAGAAGTGACCGGCCTTTCAGCTAAAGGCTCTAGGAGCTCTCTGGCATGGCGCCACGTTTGGACAGAGACTGAGCAACAGAGAACCGTAGAGAGTAGTTTCACTCACCAGAGTAGAGAAGTGGTGTAGATGTGGATGTGAAGGCCAGCAATGGTATCGATGCACTGTGTCCGTAGCAGACAGATGGGTTCGCAAAAGGCCGTCAGAACTGTGAGTATTCCTCAGAGCAAAAAGGGAAAAAACAAAAAAACAGAAAAGAATCCCACCTATACTGACTTTAAGGCCTTCCCGGGTTTCAACGGCACCATTTATGTTAGGTTTTTAAAAAGAGGTAGCCGAGTAAGAACCACACCACACACGTGGTATTCAGGTAAGCGGTAGGTTTATTCATTGTTCTGGCTGGCACCAGGCCATGTTGGCCCTCCATGCAACTCGGAAAGACTTGGGAAAGACCTGGGAAAAGTGAGCTGGGAAAGAGAGAGAGCTGGGAAAGAGCATTTTGCTAGGTTTTTATATATTCATTTGCTTGATAGATACAATAGAAGGGTTTTTTTTTTAGAATTTATATCCAAAGAGCATAACAAAATTGTTTTTCATTATATGCATTTTCCATAGTATATAGTTATTTAATGACATGTAATTCAAATATTCACCTAAAATAAAAAAAATTTATGAAAAAATATTCCTATGGAAGATTCTTGCCTAATAAAGGTCTCTCTAATGATTATTATATATGAAAAGTGAAACTTATTTTTTGCTCAGTTATTTTCATGCTCAGTTATTTCTCATTTTCTTTCAAGTGGAATACCTATTCATAGTATATATGCATAGTCTCAATTTATGTTCTCATTTGGGCAGTCAAGACCCTTTGATATTAAAAAGTTAAATAATAAAAAATTTTAATGTTCCTTCAGGATAGAAGTAGGAAATGGTACTATGTGGTTAATTGTAAATAACAGATTTTATAAAGGATAAAAAGCAGAATGATTATCAATAACTAGAATTAGAAAAATTAGATTGAAAGCTGAGGCAGATTTTGAAGAACAGGTGAGAAGTAGACAGAGGGAAAAGCTTATAAACCTAGTGGAATGATGTTACCAACAGCATCTTCAAAGTGGGAGAATGTAGTCTAGGATTTTAATATAAATTGGTACTATAAGAGAGTTGAGTGCACTAGAGTGAAAGATTGATCTGGAATAGGCAATGAAGAACTTTGACATATGGAAAGTGAGGATCTATTTTATCATGAACAATATACTTAAATTTGGGCAGTATTTTAGGAAATCTGATCCTTCAGAAGTATGTAGATTACATTACGTTGAGGAACACAGTATACAGTACTTGTGATTTTCATTAGTACCACAAGCAGAAAGTGGCCAATACTTGGATCAGTAATGTAGTAGGTGCAAATGGAATCCAGAAATAGCTGCCAGTTACATCAAAGACCCCAGTGCTTAGTGACTGGTTAAGAAAGGCATTGAGTATCAGGGCTGGATGCACACAGAGGGGAAAAAAGGAAGAGAAAAGAGAGAGTTTCTACCAGAGGTATTTAAGTTTTGTGAACTCAGATTCTCGCCCATCTGTACCCATGACTGTGGGGTAAATTGTAAATTCATTCAGAAAGGTATCTAAAGCACTTGGAGGTTAGCCTTTGAAAGTGGTAGTAAAAATGAATCAGGGGCTGGGAAGGTGGCTCAGTGGTAGAGTGCTTGCCTTGCATGCTCGAGGCCCTGGGTTCAATTCCTCAGCACCACATAAGCAAAAAGAAAAAAGCCGGAAGTGGCGCTGTGGCTCAAGTGGTAGAGCGCTAGCCTTGAGCTGAAGAGCTGAGGGACAGCGCCCAGGCCCAGAGTTCAGGCCCCACGACCGGACCCCCCAAAAAAAAAAATCAGATACACAAGTTAAAGATAATAGATATAACTTGTTTTTTGTTTATCTGTCTTTATGAAGAAATTGTACAAAAATATTTGCACAAGTTACGAATACAGTGCATCTTGATGTCACCCTTTCCATGGTTCGCCCCTATCTTTCTCCATCCCATCCCTACCCTCAAGTTATGTACATAACTTGCTTTTACTTTTATGCGCTTTTTACTGAACAGCCTTCTTCCAGCAGTAACCCTTAATCTTTTTCATAAGCTATCATGGGGCCATGACCAGGAAAGGTTTTCAAATGCATGAATGTGGGAAACTGATAAGACACTGTATTCTTTAGGACTCTGTAGCCTAAGTTACGTTGCACTGAAACATATATCTCTTTGCACTCTCCTGTTTTCTCCTGTCAGACATTGACATTTGGAAGATTTACTGATTAGCTTAAAATTTACGGAACTTCCAGGGTTAGTGATATGGCTATGCTAGCCTAATTACCAATGTGTAACTGTAGTTAATGGCTCCTTCCTGCTACTTTAGGGAGCCGTTAGAACTCATAACTAGAGAGGAAATGGTTTTACATAATTTTTGCTAGCATTAAAAAAAAAGGACACATGAAAATGATGTTGCCAAACAACCTCTCTAAAGTTCAAGAGCTGCTATTACTAATTGACTGTCTCAGGAAAAGCCTTAAAAAATTATCTACTCAGGCTCACTGATAGCATAGGGCATTATATGTATTTTTCTCAAATAATGAAAAGGAAAGGGAAAAACAGTACCAAGGATAGGACTGTAATAGTTTTTTTAACCCCTACTGTAAGAGTTGTTTTTAATCTTAAAAGATAGGTGTTGTGTCCCACTATATAAATGAAGAGGCTCTCTCAGAGAGCCTGAAAGATGAATAAAAGAAAAATCACAGACCTAAAATACTAGCCTAGATACATCTCATCCAAGACACATGCTTTTTATTCTAGGCATGCATCATGTTACCACTGTACTACTCCTTTAGCAGGTGGGGCAGGAGGAGGCAAGGGGGTGGGGTCATGGCTGCTTGGTTTTCTTGGAAAGTATGTTGCTTTGTATATAGAAAAAAGATATAATATATAGTCCTTTCATTGAGTTTAGACTGCCCTTAATCTCATCATACTCACATAACTAACACACTTGTCCCAGTAGACTACAAGGATTTTCGTTAGCTTGAATTATGTTTTCAAAGGAGAATTTGGTCCCATCTTCTCTAAAGATTCCTTGTGAAATTGTTGGTAGGAAACCCCTTATTTTAAAGGGGCAGGGTGAGCTGGAGTCATTTCCTCAGTGTTGCCCCCAGCTCCGCAAAAAAAAAAAAAAAAAAATCCGACAGATTATACTTTATAATTCTGCTACTAAATTTGCTCATACTACTTTGCACTAAAAGAAATCATGTCTATGTTGATTCTTCTGATTTATTTTCATACCTTAGGTTTTCTTTTGTGAACTAACTTTCTACTGTGCATTAAGCTCCCGTACAAAGTAAATCAGTAAATTGATGACAGCATTTCTCCCGACTGAAATTTCAGGCTCATGGGGAGGTACTGGGAAAATTCAGGCTCAGATATTACTGACACGGAAGGCTTTGCAGTTATTTATTAGAAGGCAGCCTGGGAAGTAAAGAGAAAATGGATTGATGTGATCCTTTATTGCTAAATCCGGCATACTGCTGTTATCTTTTCTTTCCTGTTTCCTCCAAAAGTAATCATTTCCATGCACTGATCTTTTAAACAGCCATTTAGGGGGAACTAGGCTAGAACTTTGCTAAGGGGTCACATTCACCAGCCTGACAGTTATACATTTACAAAAGAAATAGCATGAATTTATTCAGCATCAAAACCTCTGCATCTTTTTACCACCCAGCTGCACTCCACACTGTATTGCCATCAGTGCACTAGAATGGCTGAATAAACCCCATCTCCATCTAGAGTCTTCATTTAATTAACTAGCATTCTCTGAGCAAAAATAAAAGTGCTGTTTTTATAGAGGCATAAAAGCCACATGAAGTAAGTGTGAAGAAGACAAATCATCAAATTAGTTATTCTTCACTGCAGCTAGGGTGAATTTTCTGCCCTTTTGAGGCAGGTTAATTTTGTTTGTTTTTTTGTTTGTTTGTTTTTTTAGCCTGGTTAAATAGAAAATGGGGATCAGTATAGTGGCTTCTGCTTGTGCTTGACTCTACAGGCCACATCCTGGACAAATGCAGGGCTAGTACCTGGTATTGTCACCAGGAGTGATTTTTGTTTGTTTGTTTAAGCATTTTCTCTATTTGATGGATTAGTAGGGAACAGTAACCAAGAACATCAAGTTTATAATTGAACTGCATGGGTTCAAATCACAAATCTCAGCTTTCCAGTGACAACGTGTGTGATTGTGAGAAAGTTACGGAGCCTTTCTGTGCGTTGCCTTATCTAAAATGAGGGTGCTAACAGACACACCTCATGTCCCAGTGAGCAGATTAGCAGAGGTGACACGTAAGACACATTAGAACAGAACTGTCCCAGTAAGCTGATGCAGGCACCAACAGTCTGCTATGAATTTGACCCAGAAAAATCACTGATGACTTTCTTGGGATGCCTGAATGGGACTGCCAAATATGGTGGGCAAGGTAGGCATCCTTTTCCTTCCCAAGTGCCCCTCTACTGTAAGATATTTCCAATATAGGATGATAAAACTTCATTGAAATCTGGGGTGTGGGAGGCCACACCGTCTATTGTTGGCTAGCCATATACCTCTATTCCCTGCACTCCGTTACCAGACTGCTTCCTCAAAACATGCTTTTCCCCTTGGTACTGGGAACTGAACCCAGGGCCTCGCACTTGCTAAATAATCATTTTACCGCTTGAATCATGCCCTCACCTCACTTCTGGCAGTCCTTTCCTTCCAGTTTGTTCTTCAGGTAGATTCTCATGTGAACTGCCTCGGCTGCCCTCAAATCACTATCCTTCCACCTCTGCCTTCCAAGCAGCTGCTATTACAGTCATGAATCATAGCACCAGACTCCCTCTTTCTAAATATTTTTCCATATCATTTTTTTTCACTTAGAAAACCTAAAGACTTCCCCAGTTTCAAGCTCCTCTATCTGTCCATTTCTACTCTCCTATTATTATCATTTTAATTATCAATTATTTCCCCACAGGAAACTGCTACTCCAATCAAAGTCCATCTGATATTATTTCTCAAAGGTGCCCCATTTCTTCTTGCCTCTCCTCTTTCGTTCACATTATAGTTTCTGGTTTTTGTTTTGTCTACCATTTTCTCTTTCCTTCCTCCTTTTATCTAACTGCTATCTAATGTTCTAAGCTGAACCAGAAAAAAGGCCCCTTTGTATTTTTATCACATCACATGATTGTCTAGGTGCAGTGTCTCCTAAATAAATATCATTGATGACCTAACCTACTGGCTCTACTTCTAAATTATATTTAGAATCTAGGTGCTTCCCGCCATCTCTGCTACTGACATACTTGTCCGAGCCATGGTGAGCTTTGCCTGTCCTCTTCTGTGTTCACATTGTCCTTCTAGTTTATTCTCAACAGAGTAGTACAAGTAGTAAAACAGCTCATATCACTTATTACTTCTCAGTTCAAGCCCTCTAATCACTTTCCTTACCCCCACCCCCACAAAATAAAAGCCCTTAGAATGGCCTGATGTCTTCCCCTGTACTCCAACCCACCCCCACACTCACTCTGCACTCATATCTGAATATGACTTCTTCCTCTCCTTTCCTGTTCACTACTGATGTCCCATTGGCCTCCTTCCTGTTCTCTGAAGATGCAAAGCACAGTTCCACTTCAGAGCCTTTGCACAAATGGTTCCTTTTGCTCATAAAGCTCCTTGTTGGAAAAATTACATCTCTGTCCCTTCAGTGGGTCTCTAATCTGATGTCTTGTGTATGAAATCTTCACTCTCTATTTCTCCAAATTCAACTGCAGATTTTGAGGGACAAGAGGGAAATTTTTCTGTCTTTGCTATTCACTGCCTATGCCAGAACTTGACATGTAAGTACTTAATATTAATTATTGAATGTATGAGTGCAAAACTGACCCATAAGAATACGTCCACATTCCTAACCCGCTCAGCACTTCAAATGTTTTTAGGCTCAAGCAAAAGCAAATGCCCCATAACAGCTCTGAGAAAATTAAAATTACTGTAGCTTAATATTAGCCATGGCAATTGGAGCAGAAAGTTCCATTGCAAAGAAGAGAGAAATGCATGTCAAGTAAAGAAAAAGACGTGGTTTACAGTGTAGTAACTGCTGTGTCAAATTTTATTGGTGTCCTCAAGGACTGCTGTTGACCCAGCTCCAAGGAACATTATGAGAGAACAAGGGGTACTGGCCACCTAACCCCTTCCTACGGTAGAGGATTTGAGTGGTATATCATTGATTTTTGTTTGGGTTTACTTTGCTATTTAAAATTGAAGTAAAATTGTGAAAAGAGAACATTAATGTTAGAGTCAAGCAGACTTGGGTGTGAGTTCATTAATTGAATAGGTGATGCGACTTTGTCTCTGGTCACTAATGAATGAAAAGGGCTTGTTGTTGTTGTTGTTTAACATGCCTTTCTGCTAATGCTTTTCTACAAATAAGAAAATTACAATGGAGCACTTAAAGTAGAACAAATATTCAATAAATGTCTATGGGTGCTGAATCCTACAGATACAGGTATATGTTGTACTATTAAATATCCTACCATGTGCCTTAAATGAGAAGTGAGGCATAGAGACTGATGTCCAAGAAAAAGCTTTTACCCTGAGGGCTAATCTAGGCTTCATCTCTCAGCAACATGTGAAGAAGTTGCAGTAGCCTTTTTAGAATGTGAGCCTTGTCAGTTTTGTCTCAGCCTACTCTTTTGTCTAAGACTAAGTCCTTTCTTCTATTTTCCATTTTTAATTCTCTTCAGTTCTTTTATTTTCCTAGCATTATGCTAGGTATATGCAGTTAGGGAATCCATACTGAAACTATCTTAGGAAAACAACAAAGGAAAAACTAAGACCAGACAGCTAGTCCACATAATAAAATAAAAGATATTTCATTTTGCATGTGAAGAAGTGATGAACACACCTGTATTAAGTCTTGGAATTCTAACCAGCAAAGGAAGAAAATATTTTATGTAGAATACAAAACTATTGCATGTTCTGTTTTGTTTTTATCCAATAACACTAACTTTGAACTCTTCAGGAAGCCAAAGCTGTGGTTGAAGAAACAAGAGCTTTGCGAAGTCGAATTCATCTTGCTGAAGCTGCACAGAGACAGGCACATGGAATGGAAATGGACTATGAAGAAGTGATCCGTCTGCTGGAGGCTGAGATTACAGAGCTGAAGGCTCAGCTTGCTGATTATTCTGACCAAAATAAAGTAAGCAAAACAACCCTCCCTTCTAGTTGCCATGGTTTCCTTGCTGCTGTCATGTATCCTGTTTTCATTTTCTTTTCATCTGCACTTCTAAACTAGGTCAGTGTTTGTCTTCTATTATTCAATGATAGGGTGATACATTGTGAAGAGGGTGGCATGAAAGTTGTGAGCCTGCCTTTATCCACATAGCTCTGAGATGGAAAAGCATGTGCCTAAAATTTATTTGGGTCATTGGCCAGCGTTGTTCCGTTCAGGTATTCAATTCTGGAACTATTTAACATTTAATTGATTACCTTGGTTTTCCCTTTGTGTTTCTGAACTTCTTGATTTGTCCTGTGGAGATGGGAGAAGAGGATATGAAGGATAGGTTTTTGAACTTTGGTTAGAAAACTCAAGGAAGTGTGAAAGCTAAATATTTTTTCAAAAGACCCAGGAACATGAAGAAACCAGATTTGGAGTTAGGTTTTATTTTTTGTTTTTCATTTTGATGTAAAATGAACTAAATTAGGCTCCATTAGAAAACCTCTCAATTTTAATAGAAAAATATGAATGCTTTCCAGGAGGCAATGTGAATTTCTCTTCATTTGAGTTTTTTAATTAAATTAATTTTTGTAATGTACATACTGTGTTCATTGAATATCCTTCAAAAGCTAGAATAGACATATATGATAGCTCAGTGAAGTAGGATAGAAAATTGAATAAGCTGAAAAAAACATAAAGTTGTTCAACTATAGAAAAATAAATATATCACTAACTCGGGGAATATCAAGTAACTTCAAATAATTAATGAATATGTAGGCAGAAAAGGATAAGTTCTTTAAATATTCCAAGTGCAAATGAAATGAATTTTTGTTGTAATAAGGCAAATATTAGGATACATTAAATTTTCTTTGTTAATAAAGGATGTTTGAACCCTCCATGCCATCCACCAGGACCAGGGCTCTTACATTCCTCTTTGAACATAGATATTATGTAGACATTGGCATTTTTCTATGAAATGCCTTTTCATATCATTTAGTCATTTTTTCCATTGGGTTTCGATATAGCTATATATCAATTCTCCTTGTTACTAATCCTTTATTGAGTAATCTGTTATAAAAATTACTCTGCCAAAAAAAAAAATTACTCTGCCAGACTTGTGCTCTCTCTTTTCCATTCTATGATGAAATGGACAAGAGTTCTTAATCTTCATAATCTATTAATTGCTTTTTGCCTATCCTTTTAGCTGTCTTCCCATCTCTAAAATTATAAAGGTATATTTATGTGCTTAAAATTTTTTTTAATTTTTATTTTTCAGTAATTGATTTTATTGTACTGTATGAGGTGGAGATCCATTTTATTCTTCTTTATTCTAGTTGAGAAACCAACTAGTTTATTGTTTATTGAAAATTCCCATATTTTCTACTTGACCTGCAAACCAATTCTTGTATATCAAGGTTTCATATATATTTAGATCTCAGTTCTTTTTCATTGGTATATATACCTCTGAAAATAGCACCACCTATTGCTTACTATATTTTTACAATATCTAGTTCATCTTCAAAAGTCTGTTGGCTATGTGATTGCTTTATCTTCTATTATCTGTTTTAGATTTAGCATGCTGATTACACTAGGGGAAAAAACAGAATTTTAATGAAGTTTTTAAATACATAGTTGAATTAAAGACTTCTCATAATTGTGACTTTAAAATTTTTGAACTCTGAGGCAAGTAAAACCTCTAATCAGTTACTTGGCCTCAGACATGTAAATCCCAGTACTGAAATACAACAAATAAGGGAGGGGAACTCAAAAACCAAGGCAACATGACTGCTCAAATGGTAAATAGTTCCACAATAAAGGGCTCTAATGATGGGGAAGAATGAAACCTAAATGAAAAGTTCAAAACATTGATTATAATTATGATTAATGAATTACAAGTAGACACAAACGCATGCTTAAATCCAAGAGAATACAACTAAACATGAAGTGAAGGAAACTGTAGAAACATAAATTCAAAATCCTGAAAAAAAATCAAATTGAATTCAAGAAATTAAAAGTTCAGCAAGTCAAATAAAAATTTGAGTTGAAAGCTTCTCCAATAGGCTGGATCAAATAGAAGACAAAATGTCAGGACTTGAAGAGATCATTTAGAACATTGTTACAGGAAGGGAAAAAATTAAGGAAGTACAAAAGAAACATTGAAGATCTCTGGGACAGCAGAGACTAAACCTATGAATTATAGGCACAGAAGAAGAAGCGCAACCTATGTCATTAAACATAGTCACTAAAGTAGTAGAAGAATCTCTACATCTTGGAAAAGAAATGGTCAATCAAGTACACGAAACTTTTAGAACAACAAACTGAAGAAAGAAACAACAACCAAAAATTCCCTCCATCTTGAAAGAAAATAATTATCAGCCTAGGTTACTGTATCTAGCAAAGTTAGCATTCATCGTTAAAGGAAAAATTTTAAAAAAACTTTCCATGATAAGCAAAATCTAAAGGAACTCATAACCACTGAAACATAATTACAGAAGATACCTAGAAGAATTCTACACATAGAAAGAAAGGAAGATAAACACAAACATGGAAATGCAGGAAAGAATCTCATCAAATGGAGTACTTAAGCAGAAGAGAATTAGAACCAAATACTACAAAAACAGTATGACAGGAAATACCACATACTTTTCTATAATGACTCTGATGTTAATTGTCTCAATTCTTCACAATGGATACCGACTAGTGGATTGAATTAAGAATCAAGATGCAAGTAGTGAATCTCATTGGTAAAGACAAACGTAAGCTTAAAGTTAAAGGTGTGAAGATGGTACTATAAGCCATGGATTCCAAAAGCAAACAGGAGTATCTATGCAATATAGATAATGTAGACAAACCAAAATTGTTCAGAAGAGACTTCATATTGATAAATGGAACATCCATCAAGAATGTATTACAGTTGTAAACTATTATGCACCAAATTAGTAAAAATAATTTCACAGAAGAAACACTACCAGCAGAAATAGACATCAAGGCAGTAGTAGTATAACACTAATACCCCACTCTCACAAGTATGTAGTTCATCCAGACCAAAAAAAAAAAAAAAACAGGGAAACCTCAGAATTTAATTATATTATTGATCATATCTAATATGTCTACAGAATGTTCTAACCAAAGACACAGATTACATATTATTTTCAGTGGACCAGAGAACTTTCTCCAAAATAGGGTATATTTTAGGTTATAAAATAGCTCTTAACAAATACACAATGTAGTAAACCTAGAAATCAACAATATAAGAAACTACAAAAAATAGAAAAGCATACGGTGATTATTATACACTTTTTTTTCCTCAGTAAATGGGGCTTGAACTCAGTAAATGGGTACTGTCCTTAAGGTTTTATGCTCAAGACTTGTGTTCTAACCACTTCCAGTCTGGGGGTGGTTAATTGGATATATGAGTCTCACAAGCTGGGCTCTGGTGGCTCATGCTTGTAATCCTAGCTACTCAGGAGTCTGAGATCTGAAAATCGCTGTTCAAAGCCAGCCCAGGCACAAAAGTTTATGAGCCTCTTATCCCAAGTAAACCAACAGAAAACCAGAAGTGGTGCTGTAGCTCAAGTGGTAGAGTGCTAGCCTTGTTCTGAAGAGCTGAGGGACAATGCCTATGCCCAGAGTTCAAACCCCACAACCCAAAAAAAGAGTCTTACAGACTTTTCTGCTCAGGCTGGCTTTGAACCATGATCCTCATCTCAGCTCTTGAGAAGCTAGATGACAGACGTGAGCCACCAGTGCCCAGCAATCAATACATTCTTAAATGATCATTGGATATCTTAGAAGAAAGAAGGTCAAACAGAAAATTCATAGAAGCAAATGAAAATAAAAATACAACTTAGCACAACATAGCAAAGACAGTGGTAAGAGGAATATTCATAGCCATGAATGCTTTACATAATCAGTCAAAGAGATCTCAAGTAAATAACCATTTCACACGGTGAGAAAAACAAGACATGAAAGATGAGTAAAAAAAAGGAAATTTTAAAAATCAATGAAATGAAGACTAAAAGAACAATACACAGAATCAATAAAATAAACAGTTGGTTCTTGGCTTGATAAGCCCTTAACCAAATATGGAGTGAAATTATGTCATTTTTAGGTAAACAAATGGAATTGGAGGACATTTTTTTTTTTTGTCAGTTGTGGGGCTTGAACTCTGGGCTTGGGCGCTGTCCCTGTGCTCTTCAGCTCAAGGTGAGCACTCTACCACTTGAGCCACAGCACCCCTTCCAGCTTTATAATGGTTTATTGGAGATAAGCGTCTCACAGACTTTCCTGCCTGGGCTGGCTTTGAACCATGATCCTCAGATCTCAGCCTCCTGAGTAGCTAGGATTACAGGAGTGAGCCACCAGCGCCCTGCTGGAGGACATTATATTGAGTGAAATATAGCAAGTTCAGAAAGCACAAGGTTGTGTTTTCACTCATATATGGAAGCTAGACCTAAAAAATTTACATATTCATAGACATGTATACATATATATATATATATATGTCCATATACATAGTTATTTATATGGATAAACAACATGAATCCACATAAAGGGCTTAGGAGGAGACAGGAACAAGAAAAGAAAGATGAAGAATGAATAATTGCAACTATATATGAAAACGCATAAAGAACCTTGATAAAGCTGTTGACCGATAGGGGGATATAGCACAGGGAAAGAGAACTTGGTGGGTACCAGGCAGAGGGGGAGCAAAACTAAGGAAGATAGAGGAGGCTGTTGGATTGAAATAGACATGCAATTTGTTATGTCCCCACCAGTCAGAAGATACACGAAGAGGTGATACAAGATACTACCTCATGAAAACTGAAAATAAAGAACAGTTAAGTAAAATCAAAGAATTGTGTGAGCTGTTCCTTTTGATGTCTCTTGTCTAGGAAAGTGTTCAAGATTTAAGAAAGAGAATCACAGTACTTGACTGCCAGTTGCGAAAATCAGAAATGGCTCGAAAAGCTTTTGAGGCATCCACTGAAAAGCTTCTTCATTTTGTAGAGGTAAATATTTCTGTTACAGTTGACCTTCTTTCTGGTTGGGTGTCACATCTACAGACTCAACCAATCATTGATTGAAAGTATTCAAGAGAAAAAAATTCAAGAATGTTCCCATAATCAAAATTTAAGTTTGCCACACCCCAAACACTACACTGAATCCACACTAATTCAGAGGTCCACGCTCCAGCCTCCCACCAGGTCATGTCTTTACCAGGTTCTCAGAGTTCACCTGTGTCTTGTTCATCTAGGGTAGTTAGGCTACAGTGGTTCCATCTGTACTAAACTTGTATATACTTTCTCCTGTCATTATTGTGAAACAGTAGACACACAACATTTCCACTATATTGATATTAAATTAGATATAAGTAGTCTACAATTATTTGAACTGTTTAGGAGCATGTGTATTGATTATATACAGAAGTAATCTGACAATTTTTATGTAATGGACTTGAGCACCTTTGGATTTTGATATCCTTGTGGGTCCTAAAAACAATCCTCTATCAGATCAATTGTATATTGTATGAAGGCCATTTTTAGGAAATGTGTAGACACTTGACATACATAAATGTCACAATAATGCTTAGTGCTTTGTGACGCATTCTTTAAGCTCCAAACAGAAGTGTTAAAATACTGTGGATTCAAAGTTGCCTGGATAATGAACAGTGGCTAGAATTATATAAAGTGCTAGAAGATTGAGAGAGTGACATGATCCTAAATCCATAGTGTGTTAATGACTTTGAAAATACTTAGGCCATATATCTAACTTTATAAAGCGTTTCTCTATAAAGAAATATTTTCATCACTATTTTTATTATTGTTGTAATATTGTATAGATATAATCGGTCCCCCAGCCATAATAGAAACATCTGTTTAACCAATGCAGAAGGGATGTTATAAATATTTATAAGCAAGAAAAGACACTTTTTAAAGTTGTCAAATTTGCATATCATCTTCACTATCTTGTTTGTTGCCAGACCATTCAAGAAGTATTATCTGCTAATTCTGCTCCTTTATCAAGTATAAGGTAAGAATATTTAACTGATTTCACAATTATGTCCCCTGATTAAATGCCCCATCTAACAACTGTGGCCAAAATAACAAAAATACCTTAAATGATCTTAAGATTCAGCATCTTTCCTGCAGATGTCTTCCTTAATGTTCTGGAAATACATGTGAGGAAATAATTGTTTTGGATACTATCTCAAAGAAATTCCTGGAAGATTTAGCTAATCGTTGTTACTTTGTACTTTTGAGTGAAATTACATATCCCATATTTGTCAAGAAATCTGTTCAAATAAGACTAACTTGAATGCACTGAGCAGCCTATCTGTGTATAAAAGGTACTGGTCACTAATGTTCTGATAAGGGACAGCCTCAACCCAGCAGATTCATTGTTATGTCAAATAGAACTTTACAAAACATACTCTCTACTCATGTAATCAATTTCTTCCGTCTTCATCTTTCAATATATATAAATTTTAAGAATAGATTCAGAGAACATTCCTTACTATTCACATTTTGCTTCAGACCTCAGGTTTCTTACTAGGAGCTAGAAATATACAAATGAAATTTATTTCAGACCACAAGGTTATGGTCATCACATGAAAAACACATACAAAAGAGAAAATTCTGATTATCCTGTGCATGTGGGGGGATTATCCTATATATGGGGCAGGGGCGGCGAGGCGGGGGGGAGGGGGGGTGGGGAATGAGGGCTGCATGCACATGCCAGTCTGGGGTTTGACCTCAGGGCCTTGGCCCTGAGTTTTTGTACTCAAGACTGGCACTTTACCACTTGAGCTACAAGTTCACTTCTGTTTTTTTTTTTATGTAGATAAGAATCTCACAGGTTTTCCTGCCCAGGTTCACTTCAGAGCTAATCCTCAGACCTCAGCCTCCTGAGTAGCTAGGATTACAGGCATAAGCCACCAGAACCTAGCTTTATTGTGCATTTTTAAAGTAATTTATTTTCTTAAAATAACAACTTGATATGTCTTTTTTAGCAGTGTCATTTGAAGAAACGAGAAAACTCATTGCTTCTCAGCTTTTAACTAAAATCAGTGCAGTACTCTGGAAAATACTACCCTTTGTTGTAAAAACATCAGGTATTTTAGGTGTCCACATAGTGCTTTTTGGTAGATTATCTATAGCTTTTTTATTTTAGGCTTGTTTCGCTGTTTTATTTCTTATAATGAAAGAAACTGACCCTTCTGTTTTTACATATACAGCTTATCATATAAAATAATTATGTGAATTTGATGAATATTATTTTCAGTAAGATTACTTCCCTCTGCCCCTGCTCTAAAGTATCATTCTGATCTTGATTAATTAAAAATATTTACATTAAAAAAATCAAAGGTAAAATAATTATTTAAAAAACAGAGCCTGCCCTTACTTTTAGTTCTTCTGGTAAAGAGAATATTTTTAAAAAGCTTTAGTAAGTAATATTTTACCCTGTCTTGAAAAGTTAGACACTAGTGAAATCTGATCTAGTAAATATACTGTATCTTCATTACAGACCTTGCCCTTGTTCATTCAGAATAAAGATATGTTTGAATTTGAAAATTGATTCTTTCCTTTCTTCTTATAAATTAATGTTATCATATTTTAAAAGATGGATTATAAGGCATGTTGGTTTTAAAATCAGTAAAAGCTGTTTCTTTTCAAGTGAAAGTTCAGTGCAATGATTTTTTTTTAGGAAAACATTGCAAATTATATCAAAATGCCCATAATCTTGGCTATTTGGGATGCTAAGATCTGAGGGTAGTGGTTTGAAGCCTGCCCAGGCAGGGGAGTCTTTGAGACTCTATCTCCAATCAAGCTCCAGAAAAGCTGAAAGTGGAACTGTGGCTTAAGTGGTAGAGTACTTGCCTTGAGCAAAAAAGCTTAGAGTCGGGGCTGGGAAGGTGGCTCAGTGGTACAGCACTTGCCTTGCATGCCTGAGGCCCTGGGTTTGATTCCTCAGCACCACATAAGCAAAAAGAAAAAAGCTGGAAGTGGCGCTGTGCCTCAAGCAGTAGAGTGCTCACCTTGAGCTGAAGAGTGCAGGGACAGCGCCTAGGCCCAGAGTTCAAGCCCCATGACCGACCCAAAAAAACAAAACAAAACCAAAAAAAAAAAAAAAGCTTAGAGTCAGTACCTAGGCCCTGAGTTCAAGTCCCCAGACTGGCACCTAAAGAATAAAAGGTAATTTCATGGTTGTAGGTATAGTTCAAGTGTTAGATCACTTGCTACCACAAAGCCTAGGACTCCATTTCTAGTACCTCAATAATTAAGGGAACAACAAAAACGATCATTTCAGAAGTGAAACTGTGTATACTGAATTTATATTTAATGTTACTATAAAGAATAATGCCTATTAATCTGTTCTTATATACTTAATTTGAATTTTACAAAACTAAATAAAAAGCTAAATCGTGTTTGCAAAACATAAGCATTTACAAAATAAGCACAACAAATGATTTACAAGGGAGGACTTTTTCTTCAGCTCTTTTCTGTTATGTATAAAGTTAATTTCTTTCAAGATATGTCTATTTAATTGAATAATAAAGAATTGAAAACAAATACTGTTCCTGGATTACATAGTATATGACTGTAAGAATATAAATATTTCAAAAAAGAAATATTCTTGTACAGAGTTGTAATGAATACGAATTCAGATTTAGCAATAAACAAGATACTGTTGCCTGTGATTTCATTACTACTATAGTGAAAGAAGAGCCATGTTTGCCTCTCAGTCCTCCCTGTCCCCTCTGGGAAGGAATGGACGCCACATCCCAGCAACCCTGGCCCTGGAGTCTAAGGAGCTTGTGAAATCTGTTCGTGCCATCCTTGATGTGGATTGTAAGTCTAATTCATTTCTCACTTTTTTTTTAAAGTCACTAACCAAACAAAAGCAAAGTTCCATTTTAGTATATTCCGTTTGGTATATTAGTCTGCCTACAGTAAAACTGATAGTGAATAAAAATTTAATGCACCACTGAATATTTGCTTTAAAGTATCCTAAATAGATTTCATTGATGATGGCCAATTAATATTTGCCTTTAACTCTATGTCCTTTGAAATAGAAGAATGAATATAAAAATGAATCCATATCAGCACTGAAAACCTAGAATTGTACAATCAACACTGAGGAAATTTTCAATAAAATATAAAAGATAGAAAAAGATTGAAGGTACAGCCCAACTTAAACAAAAGCCTCCTAATACAAAAAAAGGTGGAAAACAGAACTGCTAAAACAGGGGAGTTAAGTAGAACCATGGGGAAGAAAACAGGGTCACAGAGAGGGAAGACCAGGAACAGACCCTGCCTGGGGCAATCAGCCGCTTAATTAATTAAAGGGTTGTGGAATAGCTGAACCAGTTTCCTGTTCTTCAATGCTGCTGGCTCAGGCGTTTACTTCTAAGCAAGGGCCAAGAGACTACCTTGCTATTAGAACTGTATGTCTGTCATCGGGTTGCCTTAGAGTCAGCATTGGACTAGAAAGAGGAACAAAACTATGTTCTGCATAATATCTAATATCCAAGTAGGCTAGATCTGTAGAAAACTTAAATGACTAGGCATTTCCACATTTCCTTCATTCTGTGTCCCATTTATTTTTATAACTCTTCCTAATATACTCTTTTATTTTTCCGCAATGGAAATTATAGATGACTTTCCTAACTATGTCCTTGTTTATAAAAATCAGTAACATGAGCCGGCACCTGGGGCTCATGCCTATAATCCTAGCTACCCAGGAGGCTGAGATCTGAGGATTGAAAGAGGATCCCACACATCCATCCCAGGGGACCACACAGAGGCAGGCAGGCACAGGAGAAAGATTATTATAAAGTTTATGAGAGGAGCCATATTTCCCCCAAGAAGGAGCACTTGGCCTCTGCCACCATCCAGGTAGCAGGAGGGTCTGAGGGATAGGAAGTGAGGTAGATGGGAGTTCAGGTGGGTCTGGGCAGAGAGAAGGAAGGGCCAGCTGTATGGAAGGAACTCCAGGATGGGAGGGGGGGCCAGGTCTAGGTGAAGCTGAGAACCAAAGGTGAGCATAATACTAACAAGGATCGCAGTTCAAACCCAGTCCGAGCAGAAAAGTCTTCATGAGACTCTTATCTCCAATTAGCCACCCCAAAACTGGAAGGGACACTGTGGCTGAAGTAGTAGAATACTAGCCTTAAGCACCAAGAGGCTCAGGGACAACGCCCAGGCCCTGAGTTCCAGCTGCAGAATAGTTAAAAGAAAAGGAAAAAAAAGATCAATAACATGTCCTAGAGGAAAATAATTAATAATAGAACAATATGCATTTAAGTACATGGACACTTGAGTCTCAAATACTGGCACCCATATATAAAATCTACAAATTTGATAGCCATGAACATACATTTATATGTAAATTCAATTCTTGAGTTAAATAATAAGCATATTGTTACTAGGAATATATACTTGTCTTTTAAACAAACAGTCTTTTAAACCAACTAATATAGTAGCTACAACTGTAATACTAGCCACTCAGGAGGCTCAGATTGGGAGGATTACAGTTCTAGTCAGCCAGGGCAGAATTCTCAGTGGAAAAACCTGAGCATAGTAGCACATACCTTTTATCCCAGAATGGGATATGTAAAATAGGTAGACCAGGATCCGTGTCCAGGCCTAGGCAAAAATTGAGACCCACTCTCAAAATAACCAGTGCAAGAAAATGGGCTGGAGTTTTTGCCTCAGTGCACTTGCTTCAGAGAGCACTTGCCTCATAAGCATGAAGCCCTGAGTTCAAAAACCCAGTGCTGCACAAAAGGAAAAAAGTGAATCTTGATCAAAATTGCCAACAAAACAAAATAAAATACTCTATTAATGTTTGCCTGGGAAAATTAATGTGTATTAAGCCTATGTAAAAGTGTTTAGAGTAAGCGAGGCACCAGTGGCTCGCAACTATAATCCTAGCAGCTCAGGAGGCTAAGATCTTAGGATCAGAGTTCTAATCCCTCTAGGGCAGAAAAATCCTTAAGACTTTTACCTACAATTAGCATAAAAAGCTGGGAGTGTAGGTGTGGCCCAAGTGGTAGAGTGCCAGCCTTAAAGGAAAAAACTGAATCAGCGTAAAAGACCCTGAGTTCCCACCTGCTAGTACTTATGTAGATTTGGGGCCTGAACTTATATTACCTGAGTGTTGGTGACCTGAAAATCCAAAACTGAAAAAGAAATTTAAGTTAACTTTAATTTAGCATTAAATTATACTTAGTAAATTGTACTTATTAGTAAATTGTACTTAGTAAAACGTTGTATCCACAAGACAAGAAGTAGCTGCCATGAGAGAAAAAGAAATTTGAAAAGAACTTTTGTAAAGGCCTTGTCTTGAAAGTTGCTGTGAAGATTAAATAATCTAACTTACATGATACACCTACCCTGACTATCTTTTCTAGAAAACACATGGTTTGAACTATACCAGCCTTTTCAGTAGCTGTCCCATTAACCATGGCCACAAAAGGTATCACCCCAAAGCTTAATGTCTGAAAATAACCATTTAATAGTGTGTTTCATGGTTCTTTTGTTAGGTATAGTAGACCGTTCTTCTTCAGATTCTCATAGTCAGATTTCTGCTAGGGTTGTAGTCCCCTAGTGATCTAGTGGGCTGGAGTTCAGTAGAATCCAATGGAAGATCGATCATCTTGAGATACCAAGTAGAACACTTACCTCTATGCACCATCTCAGGCATGGCAGCCTGGAGGTTGTTAAACTTATACAGTGGCATAAGGCCCTGGCAAAAATGGCTAAGTGAGCAAAATAGAAGTTGTACTACCTTTTTGATCCATCCTTAGGAGTCACACAGCCTTACTTCTGTAATATGCTGTTCATCAACATAGATTCAAAGGAAAGAGACATGGCTTCATACACGGATAGGAAGATCATGTAGTTTGAAGTTATTTTTCTGACCATGTTTGGAGAAAACAACTTGACATATTTGACTATGTCATATGCAAGTTGTGATGGCTTAGTACAATCATTTCAAGATTCCATTAGAGTATGGTTAGTAAAGTAGTATATGGGGCTTGGTTTTGCTGTCATTTTCATTAATGTCACTATCTGTTGTCTAGTTTCTAATGTTCCACTAACCCTTTTTGTTCACTCTTAATTTCTATGCTGGAGACCAGATATGTAAAGATAAATGGATGGATGGATGGATGGATGGATGGATGGATGGATGGATGAATGGAAATGTATGTGCACTTAGGTAGGTAGTTAAGTAGAAGATAGGTACATAGGCATGTACATGCAAAATTATGTTAAGTGTTAGTACTAAATTTAGAATGTGGCTCTGGATAATAAAAGAATTGACTTGGTAAGGAAATATTCAAGGACCTTTTGTATAACTTCCTACTTCACAATATATATGGAGAATTAGAAATCATACCTCTAATAGTATCCACATACTTCATGCAAGGAGTATATTTTTAAAGTTTTTGTATAACCTAATACATTTTACAGAAACAAGTTACATGTTTTTAAAAAAAAAATCTTAAGAAATTTTGTGGGTTTTATGAGGAATGAAAATAGTCTCTCCTAATGCCTTAGACTTAAACTCAAAATTGTATATATTAAACATTTTTATGTTTAATGATGGAGGGAAACACCTGTGTAGACAATATCCAGTAGAGATTACTACATTAATTTTAATTACCTTCTAACATTACCTTGATATCTGTCAAACATGATTATTCAAAGAAAATATTTGAAATTCAGCAGAACTTCTTTGAAAGAGAAAAAAATTACATCTGTACTTTTTATTCATTGCAAGATGATACATCTTAAAATAAGTGAATAGTTTCTTTATTGTTCGTTTATTTAAAAATATCATTGCTAATGTTGGCATATTTTGCAAGTAGTTTTATAACTTTCTGGGCCATATCTTTCCAAGTTTTATAACTGAGAGAAACTAAGCTCATTTTTCTTCCTCTCTGAGCAGTGAGTTTTCACATATATGTTACTGAGAAGCAGAGAATTAAATTAAGAAGAAGAAGCAAGGTAGATGATTCAGCCACAATCTCTCCGATTGTCCATCATCATTTGCATTTCCTTGCCTTAGCTATGTGGGTATTTCAAGTTACAATTTGAAATGTTCACTTGGGCAATTGCTTCTACTTTCTTCTCATATAGAAACACTAGTATATTGTGCTATGGCTTTTCCTTAGAAAAACATCCTATCCTAAGGATAAGACAGAGCTTAAAATCAGGCTCAAGGGAATATCTTGAAAACAACTCTGAACCTTTACTATGTCATGGACTCCAGTGAAATCTAATGAAGACCTTCCTCCTAGAATGTGCAGTCACATACATTTTTTCATCTGTTTTCTGAATCCCATCCTAAGAAGCCTCATATAGAATGACAGGAACATTCCGCAGTACTGCCAACATGGTCATCCAAACTCATCAGAGTGCCCATGGAGAAACATGGCAAGCACTAGTTAGACCTCATGAACAGTGTGCTCATAGAACCTCAGATCTACACGTAAAGTACCTAGCTGAGCCCTGGTAGTATAAGATCTATAGCTATAGCTATTACTGATACCACAAGTTGATTATTTAAAGCCATTGATTTACATTTACTTTCTCTCTTTCTCTCTGGGAGGTATTAAATTATTGTCTAAGGCTTTTTGCCACATTTTCTACCACAACTGTGGTAGAAAAATGCTTTTCTCAACATGGAACTAATAGTATTATTATTGACTTTGAGTTAGCATGAAACCATCACAGGTAACCGTGGCTTCACATCTTCACCTTATCTTTCTGTTGTTGATGGCTAACTGCGAGGAAAAATCTGGGGGCTGGGAAGGTGGCTCAGTGGTAGAGCGCTTGCCTTGCATGCATGAGGTCCTGGGTTCAGTTCCTCAGCACCACATAAGCAGAAAAAGCCAGAAGTGGGGCTGACGCTCAATTGGTATAACGCTAGCCTTGAGCTGAAGCGCTGAGGTACAGCGCCCAGGCCCAGAGTTCAGGCCCCACGACTGACCAAAAAAAAAAAAATCTGGCCAGATACCCCATAGGAGGTCATTAATAAAAAGAAACCATATTGAGTTGTTTGTAAGTTAGCACTATCATTCAACTACTTTCCTTCAAGATTCTCATGGAATTGATAAGTAGAATATAAACATAGGACAAAAATCTTCAAAGCTGTAGCAAGGCAGGTAGGACTACATAGAAGGAAAATAGGAAGGGCCAACCTATTCCTCTTATCTCAATCATGAGACTAACAATGGAACCCCTGCAAGGGGGAACTTTAGTGTTGTAGGCTGAAGGGGCAGTGGATAGATAAATAGACTTGGGGATAGATAGACTGTGTACTTCTCATTGTGTGTTGGTGAGTCATTGGCCTTCATTGAAATTCAGTGCATCTTAAGGACAGCTGAGACTTGATCCTTTAGGAAGGAAGCATGAACATATGCTAGATGAACATGTACCGTGCTACACAACAAGCTTTAAATGTAAAAGCGTTAAGCAGCTTATGCAGCAGCTTCTGTATCAGATACCATATAGTTTGGCAAAGCCCCCTCTGGTCCTCGCTCACTTCCTATTTCCCATATACACATAACATCTCATTCCAACTCATATATACAAAACACACACACATATCCACACACACATGCATACAAAGATGTGATTATAAGATCCACTGTATTAAACAAGAAAATACAGATGTCAAGAATAGAACAATGGCTAGAAGAAAGAGAGAAGATTGTGGTTTCCACCCCTCTGTGTGGGAGAAGGGCCATATTAGTGAAATCCTGTCTCAAACAGCAAGTTGTTTATTGTGGAGAACACTTGCAATCCCAGCTATGTGGGAAGAATAGACAGGAGGATCCTGATCCAAGGCTGTCCAGGGTAAAACATGAGACCCTGTATGAAAAATAGTTCAAGCAAAAAGGATGACGATTTGGCTTAAATGGTAGAACACTTGTCTAGCAAGCATGAGACTGAGTTCCATGTGCCAGTACCAAAGAGAAAAATAATTAAGTGGACCTTCAGATCAACATTATAGGACCTTCCCAGGATAAAACCTTCACCTCTCCTACACTTGAAGTTTGAAATGCTGTGCATGCAAGCATGTGCAAAAAAAAAAAACCAAACAAGCAATGCCTTCCTGCTCCAGAAACAGGTTAGATCTGTCATGATAACTAGGGTCTTAAGCCTCAGAGGATCACAGAACTGCGACAAGGAGTTGGAGCTAAAGATTTTACACCCACGCAGACCTCAGTGTTGCCCCAGCAGCACGTGCTTCCTTCTCTTGAATTACTCTTGTATTGAGCAGCCATTTGGCCTACCAGTTGCTGAAAGAAAGCATCTCCAAATAGGTGAGAACATAGCTTGCCCCAACATCCTTAGGAGTCAGTTCTGTAATATACATATATATATATATACATCAAGAGCAATAAAACGTCCTTTGGAACAGCTTTCTGAAAATCAAAAACAAAGATTTTAATCATCTTACATTGTGTTTCAATACTCTCAACTACTGGTATTTTTACAAAGAAAATAATGAAAGATGTGCATAAATATATGCATGTTTGAGTATTTTTCATTACAGTATTTCTTATACTATGAAAGTATGGCTATTCAACTTGTATAAAATGGTTGATTACATGTATTTTTTACTGAACCAACTGAAAATATGGATATCCTTTTCCCCCTACTTGCCAAGCAAGCACTGACCTCCTGCTTACATGCCTTTAACAATTCAGGTGTTCTCACCCACAATTAGCAATACTTAACTCTTAAAAATAAAATGTCAGTTTATTCACCATTCTTATTCTTTGTTTTCTGAAAATACTTAGAAGTTGCTTAAGCAGATGAGAGCTTTTAAGAGAACTGGAGGAAAAACAGTAGAGCAACATTGTAAATGCCTTCATGATTTATCTTTTAGATCCTACCTTTAGATCCAGAATCATACTTGCTATAGCATTTCCTCATTCTGCAGATTCAGGGCTTCACAGTCCCATCATTACTTTCCTACATCTGAAAGCACATTTCTGTTACTAGAATGACTTTAAGGAAAACCCATGCTTCCTTGATGGAAGTCAGCTATACTATTTAAAATGGGCACTATGGTTCTAACCTCCCCACAAACTAATCATGCTATACACACAATATTTCTTCTCCTAGAACTGGGAAAGATATTCTAAACCTTAGGGGAAAGACTACTGTGTTATTGTGGAAAGAACATTTCACCTGGTACATAGAAAACTTGTTACCTTGTAGTTTAATTTTTCCAAGTCAGGTATTTACCATTGTAAGCATTCACAGAATCTAACACCAGAGAAAATTTTGAGTTTATGTATTCTCTTGTATTGTTGCAGATTGAAAGTAGGTCAGCGCTTAAGAAAATGTATCAAATTTAATCTTGAGTAGAACAAAAAAATACCCTTCTGGTACCAGGAAGCAGTGGCTCATGTCTGTAATCCTAGCTATTCAACAAGTTGAAATCTGGAGAATCACACTTTGAAGCCAGCCAAAACAGAAAAATCTGCAAGACTCCATCTTCAAAATAACCAGCAAAAAGCCAGGTTGGAGGCATTGCTCAAGTGGTACAGCAACCAGCTGAGCAGGCAAACTAAACGGGTCTATGGTCCTAAGTTCAAACCCTAGGACCACCAAAAAAATAAATAAATAAATGCTATTCTAGTAGAATAGGAGATACAAAATATAGTCTTAGAGCTTTGACTCAATATATGAACTCGTCATGAATTATAAACATCCCTGTGGCCCCTTTGAGTAGAAAGAAAAGAAAATTTGAGAGAATTACACAAATGCTGTTTTCCAGGTTTTATTTAAGAGACTAGCTGCTGTTATGTTAGAAATACTGTCATATATCTTCTCCTGAACAGCATTCTCTCCTCACTATGCTAGTGTCTAACATGGCACACACATACTGGCATTCTCAGTAGTTGATGAATGCAGGAACTAACTAAGCTATCTCATCTGTAAATCTAATAAGAGGAGTAAAGTTGTGTTTTCCTTCTATGGTTCATATCTTTCTTAGAACTTTAAATCAAAGAGTAAGCATATTTATATTTGTACAAGGAAGAAAATGAATGATCCATAAAAGGAGAAATGAGTAAATGCCTTGCAAATGGAAATGAACCCTTTAAGCATAATAAGAATTATGGTTATTTGAGTTTCCTTTATTTCTTCTCAGTCTACAGAATTGTATTTAGATTTTTATGAGACACGGTTTCAGAACTATGCTGGAAGCTTAATTGATTCCAAATGATACTAGCATAATACACTCATTTGTTCTTTCTGGACTGTCTTCCCAGTACATAAAAGTGCAGCCCCTTTATAACCTGACAATAATTGAAATGTCTTCATCTTTTATTCATTTTCATTTTCAGCTTCCTTCTTTATAGACCTGTAATAGAAACAAAATTATAGCATTATCTATGTCTGTCTGATAAATTGAATGCCTGATACATTGTACCTCATTACTAGCAATTTGTGAATTCTTTATAAGTACTTCCTTTAATTCCCAGTTGCCTTGTTGAACATTGCTAATGACAAAAATGCCCCCAAATTTGGCTTAATTTGTATAACATATCTGTAGAAATTTGGCAAAATTATGTATTTATTGCTTTTACAACCCATTTCAAAATCATATTACTTTAACCTACACACACAAAAAAACAGTATTTCAACTCTTAAAGTCATTATTTATGAATTAGTAAATGATGTTTGTTGATATGAAACGTTCCTTTTGAAAAAGTGAACTGACAAATGCTCATTGACCTTACAGTTTACCTAAGAATATTGTTCATTAATGATACATTCTTCACTTTCTCTGAATAATTGAGCAATGAAGTATTTGGGTTGTAAAATATTTTGATTAGGGAAGTGGCGCTGTGGCTCAAGTGGTAGAATGCTGGCCTTGAGCTGAAAAGCTGAGGGAGAGCGCCCAGGATCTGAGTTCAAACCTCATGACCAACAAAAACAAAAAAATATTCTGATTATATGACCTGAGCATACATGGGACATTATACATTACAAATTTTCAGACATGTCACACTTGTTTTATTAATGTGTGTTAATATCTTGCTATATACAAAGCACCATGGTTGTCATTATGACAGAGACAAAGATGAACCAAGTATGCACCCTGCCCTTAAGGTGCTAGGTCTTTGCAGAAAAAAATGAAATCATGAGTAGGAGCTAGAGGCACGACTGAAGTGGTAGAGCACTTCTTAGCAAGCAAAGGCCCTGAGTTCAAACCCCAGTACTGCTCCCCCATTTTTTTTTGCCCTCAGGTACATTTCATCCAAACTGCTTAATAAATCAGTGATACTTTATTAAACAAAGCTGTCATGCAATTTAGGCTTTGATTGGCACTTTCTGAAAAAGTATATAATAAATATGGAAATATGGTATATTTATATGGATGGTCACTTTTTTTAAGCACCTAACAGCTCTGTTGAGACAGTGACTTTCATGAGGACTGGCCCTCCTTTATGACATGTACACTGTCATCCCTATTCCTTGGGTCTTTGCTTTTTTGTACATAGGGTGTCTCCAGGCTGATAGACATGATAGTGTGGTGGTAGCTCAGCCTAAGGACTATGCTAGCAGTTGGAGGATTAGCTCTGTGTGCCTGTGAAGAAAGAACTCATTGCTATTCCATTCCACTCCTATTTCATGGAGAATTAGTACCAGCTACACACAAAGGCTTCTGAGTTAGTGGTATGTTCACTGCAGAAATTAAATTTCACTTTTAGCCTTTTGCTAAGGGATTTTTCCAGTTAGGTACTCAGCTATTTAAAAACAAAATTGTTCTCCAACATTCATCAATCAGGGAATTGAAGTGTTTGCTAGTTTTGTGATAAAATAGAATGTTGAAAAGGCCACATTCAAAAAAGATGTATAGGGTTATGGGAAATGAGGCCCTTTGGTATTTTCTTTAAAATGAATAAAATATATTCCTGACTTAAAAACTAGTGTATGGACATGTTACTGAAGAATTATGGGGGTAACCGTGGTTTTAAAGGAGGGGAAGTAAGTTGATTTCCCACTGCTATTATTATAAATTACCACAAATCTAGTCTCCCAACTAATGCAAATGTATTATCTTAGAGTTCTGAAAGTCATAATTTCAAAATAGGTCTCACTAAAATCAAAGTGTCAACCAAGCTGTATGCTCTTTAGGAGACACTAAGAAAGACTATTCTCTTGTTTAGTCTAGATTCTATGGGCTACCCACCTTCCTTGGCCTTTCCATCTTAAAAGCTAGTCAAGCCTGTGAAGATGATACTGGCTCTTCTACATCTAGAGTCTACTTACAACATCCTTTGTGAATAAATGAATAATTACTTTCAGGTCAAGTGACTGGTAGCCTTAACTCCCTTGCCATGTAGCATAATGTAGTCACAGGTTTTGTGAATTAGGACATGGATATCTTGGAGGAATTATTCTGCCTACAGCAGACAGATCGGAGGAGGGCCACGTGGCAGGGGAGGTAGGACAATGTATAGATGGGATTCACACTTGTGAAGCTGGGAGAAGTAACCTAGGGAACTGCATTCTGAGATGGAGCTACAGGTAAGACAGGAAGAAATTCAGTTTGCCTGAGCTGAGTTTGCCAATCTTTTTTGTTGTTGTTCTGTTAAATTGCTAGATAAGTAAATCTTTAGGTTTTATGGGTACAGTGTCTCTTTTGGAGCTATTCTACTCTGCCATTACAGCATGAAAGCATTTGAATGTAGAAATGGGTATGGCTGTGTTCCAATTAAACTTTATTTATAAAAACAGGTGACAGATCAGGTGCTGGTAGCCCATGCCTATAATCCTAGCTCTTCAGGAGGCTGAGATCTGAGGATCTCCATTCAAATCCGGCCCAGGCAGGAAAGTCTGTGGGACTCTTATCTCCATTAACCATCAGAAAACCAGAAATGGAGGTCAAACTGGTTCAAAGTGATAGAGCACTAGCATTGAGCAAAAGAGCTTGGGGACAGCACCCAGGCCCTTGAGTACACACACACACACACACACACACAGGCCCTTGAGTACACACACACACACACATATACACACACTAGCATTGAGCAAAAGAGCTTGGGGACAGCACCCAGGCCCTTGAGTACACACACACACACACACACACACACACCCAGGCCCTTGAGTACACACACACACACACACACACACACACACACACACACACACAAAAACAGGTGACAAGCCAGACTCAGCTCTTAGGCTACTGTTGGTCAAGCTGTCTAGATCATAAATAACATAAAAAGGAAAAACAGAATAAGTTAAGAGTTGGTCAGGGGCTATCTAAACACCTGGTAAAAAAGTTCTGGAGAGTTTTAGTTGTAGTAAACAGTAAAAGCCATTGATGCTATTTGAGCAAGTACATGTTTGATCACTGCTGTTGTTCAGGTGTTTTATCAGGTCTGCACTAAGGTGCAGAGTAAAGAAGAGGAAGAAAAACAAATTGTTTAAATAGGGATACAGGTGGTCCCATTGCAACGATGAGATGTACAAGCTGCTAAGTCCAAAAACGAACTTTACAACTTTGGCAGGGGAAGGGGGGGTGCGGGGCGGGGGTGGTCATGGTAGTTGTGGAGATGGGAGGGCAGAGATGGTGGGGGAAAAACAAAGGAGGAGGCAACAATGCAAATCACAACTCAGGCAAAAAAAAAAGAAGAGGAAGCAGCAGTGTGGAGAGGGAATAGATGCCGATAGTGGGGACTTAGAAGGTGGAAAATGGCTCTAAAGCCCTTCCTGTTTCCTGACTTTTCCCTTACACTCTATTTTCATATAAATCAGATCACATCTCTCACACAGTCAGAATGCTGCAAGCATTTCTGTTACACTTCCTGTAAGATACAGACTCCCTAGAGTGGATTCAAAAGGTCCTCTTTTTGTTTTTAACTCCAACTAGCTGCCTGGTGTGTTTGTCTCTACCACTGTTCCTCTGCATATTATATATTCATCTTTTTGTAGTTCTTCATACCTGCCAAGCTGATTCCCACCCCAGGATCATTGCAATAGCTATTCTTCCTACCTGGATGATATTCCTTTATATCTTCAACAGCCTCACTTCCTTCATGTGTCTGCTCTAATGTCACTTTTTAAGAGACTTTTTCTGGTCAACCCCATGACCACTACTAGTCACTTGTTCTCATTTGCCTTACAAAGACTTGCCTGTCACCTCAGAGTGTGTCTTCCCTCGGAAGTGTAAGCTACAGACAAGCAGTCCCTCATTTGTATCATTCACAGTACTGACCACAATAGAACGTAGTGAATCAGTCATCCAGTTAGGATTTATTAGATAATTTAATCAACAGCATCACAGAAGTAGATCTTATACAACTAAATAACAGGTAACAAGAGGAACAAGCTAGAGAAAATACTGGATTTTTGAGTGTGGATTGTTGGAGATTGGCAGAGCCTTTAAGAATCAAGGAACTCAAGAAAGACAGATGTGGAGAAAGGAAGAACAGCATGCGAGAATACTGCAGATATGTTGCAAGGTGCCTAGAGGGAGTTAGGAGAGGAGCCAGGATGGAGAGTTGATGTTTGGGGGTTAGCAATGTATTTACCTTGAAGTCCTAACAGGTATAGCAGGAGCCTTTGTGACAGAGAGTGAAAGAGAGAGGCTGGAGGGAGAGCAGTCAGGCCGATAGGAGTAGAGGAAGAGTAGGCTGTTGGGGTGTGGGGATCTCAAGGAGAGGAGAATTTAAAAAGAATGATTAGCACTGCAGAATGCCGTTAACAAGATGGCATGTGAGAAAGGGATGGGCTGTGACTGTAAGCATTTGTGACCTGTAAGAAGTTTCAGTGGGCTTGTAAGGGCAAAACTATATTTCATTCCAACACTGTTTTGAATGTCAATGCAGTCTTCTTTCTATGAGTCATAAGACATTTCAGTAGCTCTTAGAACCTCTTGTAACTCTTAGAGCCTCTATATAACCCTAGTTTAAACGCCATAGGACTAAGAAGAAAAAAAAGAGCATTATATATTGCAAATGCTTGATAGGAAATGTACTCATTACCTTGCTCATATAACTGTAACCCTTCTGTACAGCATTTTTACAATAAAAAAAACTTATTATAAAAAAAGAAAATGTTCTAGGATAAGAGTAAATTTTAAGTGCTCTTACTGCCTCTAACATCACACACATATACAAGGTAACTATGGTGATAGTTATATTAATTTCACTATATATTTGTGCATATGCAACATATGTTGCATATAGAAACACATAATCAAAAATGAATTACAAGAAAAATGTTTTAGAGAAGTCACCTGAAATCTATAGTCCTATTATATGTTAAAAGTTGCTAATTTGAACAAATCCATGCCTATGTCCAGATTTTGGTGACTCTTCCGTGAGCTGGGCTCTTCAAGCTGTCAACAAGTTGTCATTTGACTGTGTGCACAGTTTTCTAAATTGAGAAGTGCTAAGATAAGAGGAAACGTGTTAGTTAGGCCAACAATATTTTTATTTCATTTTTTGCTGACATAAAATTGGAATTAAACTTTATTTTTTTTAATTTGGAATAAAACTTTTATTTGGTTATTTCCTAAAAATTTGCAAAGAACAAATAAGTGAGAAAAAAATCTTGAGGCAATTATTGTGTACATTTTAGCCTAATTACTTTCAGTCTATTTTTCTGATTTTTGATGCACTTTTGTGTTGCTAGTCATTTTTGCTGTTTGTATAACAGAAAGATAGTGGTCTCTCTCTCTCTCTCTGTCTCTCTCTCTCTCTGTCTCTCTCTCTCTGTCTCTCTCTCTCTGTCTCTCTCTCTCTGTCTCTCTCTCTGTCTCTCTGTCTCTCTGTCTCTCTGTCTCTCTGTCTCTCTCTCTCTCTCTCTCTCTCTCTCTCTCTCTCTCTCTCTCTCTCTCTCTCTCTCTCTCTCTCTCTCTCTCTCTGTCTCTCTGTCTCTGTCTCTCTCTCCCTCTCTCTTTCTCTCTCTGTCTGGCTATTGGCCTGTGTTCAAATCCTGCCTTTGTCTCCTGTCTGCCTCATGATCTTGGTGAGTATTTTAATTTGCCCCTCAATGTTCTTACCTGTGAACTTGAGGATTAACTGATTCTTCAGTGAGCTTATTTGTTCTAGTATCTAGGGAACAAGGCAGCGATGACCCTATCTTCTTTCCACCTACCTTATTGACATTGTTCTCTTTTCTTTCCTTTTGAACCTTTCTCCTGTTTGTTTCAGCTGTGATTTTGATGATGTTTTGTGGGTTTTGTCATTTTTCTTGATGTTTAAAAAATTACCTTTAAGTAGTTGTTGAAGGGAGGTATCATTTAACAAAGCAATATATGATACAATGCATCTTGATCACTGTTACCCTTTTCAACAGTCTCATCCCCCTTCAACCCACCCCTTCCCTTCATTTCTTAATTTTGTGATATATACGATGAATCCTTGACTGCGTTCTTCTCCCTTCTTCCCTTTTTCCCCTCCTCCTCTCTTGCCCCTCCCTTGCATGTACCCATTTCTTGGTGCTTATTTGGTTGAGCTTTGATTTCATCTTTCTACAATAATTGTGCTATTTGAGCTCTCTATAGCATCTATTATAATTTAGTTAATTCATTTGGAACTGCTTGCATACCACCCAGCATGTTTACTTACAGATTTTTAGGCACATTCTATCTGTCACTAATGAGAAAGACCATGTAAGCTTTGTTTCTCTGGGTCTGGTTTACTTCACTTATATAATTCTTTCCAAGGTTTCCCATTTCCTTATGAATGGTACACCATCATTATTTCTAATGGATGAGTAAAATTCCATTGTGTACATATACCACATATTCTTAATTCATTCATCCACTGAGGGGCACCTGGGCTGATTCCATATTTTGACTATAGTGAATAGTTCTGCAATGAGCAGGGTTGTTTTATTGTAGCCTTATCTGTGGTCTATTGGATCGATACCCAGGATTGAAATTGCTGCACCATAGGGTAGTTCTATATTTATTTTTTTGAGGACCCTCCTCCATACTGTTTTCCAGGGTAGTTAAACAAGCTTAGATTTTAAATTAAACAAATGTACATTATTATAAACAAATCTAATTTCCAAATATAATGAAGGTTAGGAGCCATCTTTCCTCCTAGGAACAAGACCAAAGGACAAACTGGGGATCCAGTGAGGAATTTAGTCATCTATAATGTCCTCAAAATTTCAATGCACCCAGTCATCACCACATTAAAGTCAGATGTGGCCTGGATCTGCTCTAAGGGGGGAAAAAAGGATAATGAACTGATTAAAGCATTTGGTTAGCTGAATTAGAGTTATTATCCTAAGAAACCATTAACCACACAATGATAATCAAATGACTGATTGGGCTGTTAACAGTAATATGTTCCTTGGGGCACTGTGCTGCCAGTATCTGTGCTGTGTACACCCGATGGAAGAGAAATGGTTCTAGGAACAGGCCACATGTGAACTATTTAAAGGAACAGAGATCCCAAGGGAGAACCATTTCTTCTTTTGTATATGTAAGGAAATGCTTTACATTTAAGTATAGTAAAGAGATTTTTTTTAAATCTTGCTCATCTTTTTGTTAAAAATAATTGTGAAACAACATTACCGCAAATCATGGCTATAAAAGTGTAGACATCTCTGTCTCAGCTCCATGATGGAAAACAAACATAACTCCTGAGGGTCTTTTGCCAGTAATCTCAGATCTCAGTTTGAGGACAGCCCAAGCAAAAAGTTAGTGAGACCCTTATCTCAACAACAAGCAGGGCCTGTGGTTCACATTTCTATTCCTAGCTATGTGGAGTTAGAGGTAGGAAGATCATGATCCAGCTGGCACAGGCAAAAAAAAAAAAAAAAAAAAAAAAAGCACAAAACAGTATCTGAAAAAGTAAAGGGAATAAAAGGGGGAGTTGGGATAATTCAAGTGGAAATGGTAGAGTACCTGCCTAGCACATTCAAGGTCCTGAGTTCAAATGAGCAAAGTTGAAAAATCAATAAGCCCTCAATTCTCTCTATAGAACACAATGGGCCCTTTGAATATTATAATGCTATCTCCTGTATTTTCCAGAGCCAACCTTGAAGTTTCTTAGGCACCTTCTATTACTCTTGGTAAATTGGAAACATATATGATTGCACAGGTCTTATATTCCTAGCTGCTGGGAAGTCGAGATTGGGAGGATCTCTGTTCAGTGCAGTACAAAGGGAAAACGTCCACGAGATACATCTCAACCAGTGAAAGGCTGGACACAGTGGCTGAGCCTGACAGCTCAGCTATTCAGGTAGCACAAATAGGAGAGTCATAATCTGGGTAGCATAGGAATAAATTTGCTACTTATTCAAAAAACAGTGAAAACTCAAAGGGCTGGGTCATAGCTCAAGTAATAGAGTGCCTGCTTGGGAAACTCAAGGCCCTGAGTTCAAATCTTAGGACTACCCTCCAAAACATTGAAATACCTATGAAGATTTGTTAACGTTAGCCTTTGCTAAAAATACCTCCTTCCTAGAACTATAACAGAAGTAGTTATCTATAACAGAAGTAGTTTGACCTGTTTGTATTGATAAGATTCTGGCAAAGATCAGTGAAGTATATTTATTTATAAACTATACATTGGAAAATTTTTGAAAAAAAAACAGAGCTCTCCTTTTATTGCTTGTATAGATGGTAAATTGACATTAACTTAAGGAAACAGGCTACTGTGGGTTTTTCTAAGTACCTTGTAGTAAATCAACCTCCAAAGACTTCCTTAGGAAACACATTGACTCCTTTAAAAAAAAAATAAATGCAATAAACCGAACATAATTCTTAAACCATCTAGTTCTCTTTTATAATCTGAAGATAAATTATATCATTAGCTTGCTATTGATTTGAAGAACTGAAAGCTTATATGATCTGAATCCCACCAGGTTTACAGTTCTTTCCATGTTCTCTTTGTTCATCATCAGCTAAGAGGAAAGTTGTATTTGTGGAACATTCTTACCTCAGTTCATATCCTACAATTTTTTATGTGCACCTTCCCAAATAGAAATGTGTATTTTCTTCATGAATTTTCTGAATTTTTAATTATACCTTCATCTTTTATCTTCTGAAGCAGAAACCATTGGTTTTCTCTTTCTTAAACTATGATAACAATGATGCAAAAATAAGCTGTCGACTCACATGCTTGAACCTCTAGTCCACTCCCAGTTTAAAATAATTGCTCAGCAGAGCTCTACTAGCAGTGAACCTGGAGCATAGACTTGGTTTTAAACTGCAAAGGAAAACAAAGCTGAAGAATAAGGACAGCCCTTGGGATGGGGAGATGTCACCCTACAGCACTTAGGACCAGTTTCTTCAGTTTACAAATCAAATTCAGGTCTGAAGGAAATTGGATTACTGTAACATGATACATGTGCTAGATTTCAATTTCTTTTCTGAATTGTTGTTGGAAACTTTCGTTTAGGTCTCCTATCTTCATTTTAGGAATCCAATATAGGTATAAAGACAAACTCAAGGGAATCTAATCCTTTGTTTGACTGTTTATATTTCAACTGAAATGCCTAACCTACTTCTTATGTCTCAGAACTGAAAAGTTTAATGTTGAAGTATACACTCTTATGAACATACTTTTAAACATCCAAAGGAAATGGGCTCGATTTCCCGAAGACCTGATAAATGCTCTCAAAACTTTGTTATGGAACACGCATGAATCTGAGAATCCTGCTTAGAGATTTTATTTTCAAAATATTATGTTGGTATCTTTGTTCCTTTTGATGACTATTAGTGCCTAAATCACAGCACACAGATAAGCAGTTACCATAACAGCTCAGGAAACCACAAAAGCTAGCAACTCTGGGAATGTGCTGAATTCAGGTGACAAACCCTCAATGCTACAGCAACTTACCTGGTATTTAATAAAGCTTCAAGACTTCCAAGTAGAGGAGTTCACAGAAGCACAACTTTTATTAACTAGCTTTTTCTCTACTCATTTTCCCTTGGTTTACTCACTGACTATAAACTTCCTTGTATATAGTGGTAACGTGTTAAGATTCTGAAGAGCTTATAAAGGGTAATTGTGGTTATAACTAATTTTGAGTTAACCAACTGTAATTACAAAGGAAGTAATTGCTAACTATTGTTTAAAAATGATTTTCTTATTTGAATAGTTGGCAAAAAAGAAAAAAAAATGGTCCCTTATTCTCTGCTCATAGCAGTGCTGCTATGTGACCTAGATTTCAAATCTCAGTAGTATTTCCTGTGGAAAACATATCTATTCCCTCTCCACACACCTACCACTAACAGTAAAAATCTGAGTCAGCTACATGAAGGTATATCTGTTTAAAAGTTTTAATCAGCCCTTTTATTAATGAAAAAGTATGTCGCATTGTGATACTGCAGATGTCTTAAGAAGCTAAATACAGCTAGGAATATTTCTAATGGGAATTTTCTCAGTAAATATTTAAAGATTCAAGTTGTTTTCTTAATGATAATATTCGTTTACTTATACATAGATAATTTTATTATTTTTAACCTGATAGGATCTCAGAATTCTTGGTAGGCAAAAGCCATGACTCTTAAAAAGATATTATGTGATAAAAAAAAATATCCTTAGTCTACATCTCTTCAAACTCTCTTCTGCTAATATCACCATATAGTCTCATTTTAGTGGGTATTCATGCTCTAGAAAATGAACAACAATCCAGTTGAATCATATGTCAAATGGACAGTATGGTAGTCTTCATCCTTTCCTCTTGGCTGAGCCTTTAGTGTGAAAAAAGAGCTAGTGGTAGGTTTTTTTTTCTGTAGCCTGTCCAGATTTTTATGAAGACTGAGCTCTGTGGCTCACTATGCTGCAAAGATACTATTAAAACACTAGATCATGTCTGGATTATTTCACTCAACACACATCATGTGGCTAAGACTTGCCGACATTTACGGTTAACAAATAGCACACGTTTCATTTAAGAATTCTATCATTTTGTTGTTGGGTTTTGTTTTCCTTTAGGGGTAGGGACGGGGCAAGTAGGGTGACTGACACAGGGTCTCACTATATAGTCCAAGCTAGCTTCAAACTCCTGACCCTGCTGCCTCAGCCTTCTGAATGTTGAAATTAAAGGCATGCACCACTGTGCCTAGCAAAAATTTGGTATCCTAGAGCAATAGAGATCTAAAAGTAAAGTGATGGTTTCAGCTGTATCTAAATAACATCAAACATCTGTTTTACAAGCAAAATATTGACTCATCTAGCTGTTTCTAAAGGTTTAGATGTTTACATTGTATGAGCAAAACAAGCAAATAATTGGCTGAATGTTTTTAGTTTGAATTCAAGGGTTTTTTTGTTTGTTTAGCTTTTTTTTCTTTTAGACTTGATAGTCTCAGAGGATTACTGCAAAGCATTTTCCTTTAGGACCTGTTTATTTACTTAAATATCACACTTGTGCTCTGAACTGTGTGTGCAACATTGCATTGAATGGAGAATAAGGCAAACATAGTCTTTCTAGAACATCCGTAAGTGGTAATTGCACACTTTTAAAAAGTTTAGTTATGTAGGTATAAACTATAGTAAGTCTTGCAAAAATAAGAATAAAATGCTATTTTACTCATCAAACATTTTAGGAACTACCTAGCAGGTATCAGACATTTTGCTAGGTTCACAGGAAGATGAGTAAAACAGGCATAATACCTACTTTATAGAGCTTGTGGTTAATTGGGAAAGCCTTACATGTGCCATTTCAAATGAGAACTACTGTGTCCATAGTGGACATGTTGCTTTGTTAGAAACTGAGACCTTTCTGCATTGTAAGACTTAAATAGAGACTTATGAGATGAAGGGAATTATACTCCTGGTAACAAAAGAGCATTGAAGGTAGAGGCAAAGAGCTGCCTACTCCAAGTGAAAGGAGGCCAGAGTAAATTCCCTTTGTGTGATAATAAGATTGCAGGGAGGATCAGCTCTGGAGAAATATATCAGCACTTAATTGGGGAAAAAAATTAAATATAGGTTGCCCATGAAACTTCTGAGTAAAGACATTATTGTTTAAATGGAGCCAGAAGCAAAAGATGAACTAGAGAAATAAGTATGAGAGTCTTCTAGTCTAGATTCTAGATTCTAGTCTCAACAGAATTCTGGTGAGATTCTTCACTGACTACTGGGAACATTAAAGAGCTATAGAAAAGAAGAAACTATACCAAAAAAAAATCCACAAGAAAGCTATGATAATTAAGGACACGTAGTTTCGTGAAAAACAGTAGAACTGTAACACAACTTAATAGTATTGTTTCTACCCACCTTCCCTCCAAAACAAAACAATTCTAGCTCTACTTGGTATTAGGCATTAGTTGTATGCTTGACTTTGTAAAGCGATGAAATGTGAAGTCCAGTTCTTCTCCTGAATTGTTTTAGAACTATTCTTAATTCTCAGCTTATTTTAAAGAAACCAAAACTAGATCTAACAGCTGATAAATTTTGAGCATGATTTCTACCTGACGAATAATACCGAATAATACCGAACCCTAATCAGGCATCTAATTAACAAAGAAAAGATTTTGAACTAATAAAGATTAGCAAATAAATATATACATTGTTATATGTTTTAATTTCAAGTACTTATGTATTAAATAAAATTACATCCATATGAATTTATCTTATATATATTTAGAGGAAAATATACAATACTTGGAGGACTTAGAGGGCACAATTGCGATTTTTTTGCTCCCTTTCACATATCAGCTATCTTTAATTAATCAGTAATCTTTTCAAATTAAGAGTGTATGTCTAGAAGTAAAATTGTTGGTGTGGGTGGTCCACAAGTGATCCCACATCACTCACTGTGAAATGGACAGATAATAAAATAGAGGATGGGGATCCTGTGGAGAGGATGAAGAGAAAGGATGTTTCAGATTCCCAGAGTTTATAAATCAGATTTTTTTAAGTAGATTTGATTGCTTTCCTTTCAAATCCAGGTCTTTACATTTTTACACTAATGTCTGATACTACACACAGTGTTCCTGGCCCCGTCCTCGATGTCAGTGCACTCACTGTTCTGATTCATTGCCTTGGCTTTACCATTTCTCATTTTTCTATGCACAGTGGGTAAGCATCTAGCTTCTCTCACAGTGCATTGAGGCTTATCCCTAAAGTTGTAGGTAGCAACAATATTAGTAGTGCTGAGTGGTATCGTACCGTATTGTTATGCTGCAGTGTATTTATTCTGCACAAATTGATGGATGTTGAGACTGTTTTCCCCCTGAAAATATTTTCCATCTCAAAATATTGAGTGAAATTGTGCTGTGGATGTTTGATTTGATGTTCTTGAATACCAGGCTATGTGTTTTTACATTTTGCAATGATCTTAATCCTATCAAGACTGATTTTGCTCACAATAGAAGAGAAAGATAAATAAATAAATAAACAGAGTTTATTTGAGTTTGAACTCTTTAATATAATCAATATTGACTTTATCTGACTTTATGAAGGCCATTTTCTGAAAAAAAATATATCTCCTCTAGGAAGGCATTTTTATTGCTTTTCTTGAAACTGTTTTAAGTTACATTTAATAAAACTTCAAACAAATCTTCTTCAAGGCAAATGTCTGAAGGAAGTTTTGTTTTTATGATAGTGTTAACGTTTACCTGAAAGTCATATGAGAGCATTAAGAATGTTTGAAAAGACTGGATATGAACAACAAAAACACTAGATGCCTGAATCAGAGAGGTTGAAAGTTGCAACTCTATCTGTAGAGTAAGAAAGAGTGATGCTGCTTCATTTCATTTATTCCGTGACAATGTTTGGAAATGTATTACGTATCTAGTCTACTACCCTGTTGTCAAAATCCACAAAAGCAGTTGTGCAAATATTTGTGAGAATGTTCCCCTGGTGAGTACAAAGACCCGGCACAACAATAAAATCTTACATGTGTGCAAGATTCACCAAACCTCAGGTCTTCATGGTAGGCACATTGCTACATCAGCCAGCACACACTCTTGAGTCTGCTCTATGTGAGGCACCTTACAAATCCAGGTTGGTCTGGTCTTTCGTAGAAGGCAGATTCCAGATCAGATTGGAAGGTAAGCTCGGGAGATGGAGCTCACCATCCCCAAAGTCACTGCACATACCCATGTTTACTATGTGATCCTGGTTATTTATTCTCCTTTTTAACCTATAGTCTATTAGTATACACACAACTATAAGATTTTACTCCATAGTGAGTTAAGAGCAAAGAACATTCTTTTTTAATTTCTATCTTTTCCTACTTCTAGCTTTTTTTTCCCCTTGCTTACTTCCTTCTCATTTTCAACTCTGTCTTTTTTCTTTCTCTCTGGAATTCACAGAATGAAGCAAAACACTGGTCTCTTTTTTTTTTTGGTCAGTTGTAGGACTTGAACTCTGGGCCTGGGTGCTGTCCCTGCACTCTTCAGCTCAAGGCGAGCATTCTATCACTTGAGCCACAGCACCACTTCCGGTTTTCGAGTGGTTTATTGGAGATAAGAGTCTCAGGGACTTTCCTGCCTGGGCTGGCTTTGAACCGTGATCCTCAGCTCTCAACCTTCTGAGTAGCTAGGATTACAGGCGTGAGCCACTGGTGCCTAGCTCACTGGTCTCTTTTTACAGTGTTTTAATTTTATTGGGGGAAAAGTTTAGAGTCTCATTTTAAATTGTAGATTACTTTTAGAGTCTCATTTTAAATTGTAGATTACTTTTATATTTTATATATTATTTTTATATTTTGCCAAAAAAATATCATTACTTGTGAGGTTCTTTTGTGTATGTAAACTTTGATATATTTTTCTCAGTGACATTTTCCCTTCCTAGAATCAAAAACAACAACTTTGCCCTCTCTGATCACCAAGTCACTTTTCCAAAGTAGAACAGAAAAGATAAAGTACAACTATGCAATTATCTCTTTTCATTTTTTTCTTGCTAAAAAATCCATTAATTCATGTTCATCAGCCATTGATCCCTTAGTATCTTTTTTTGTAGTAGTACTGGGGTTTGAGCTCAGGGCCTTGAGTTTGCATGACTTGCTTGTTCAGTTGGTACTCTGCCACTTGAACCATACCTCAGCATTTTTATGTGTTATTTTGAGGTGGAGTCTATACTGCTCAGGCTGAACTTACAGCATGATCCACCAGATCCTAGTCTCCAATTAAAAGTAAGAACTCCACTTATCTGCCAGCACTTAGCTAGCCCTTAGTAGTACCAATATTTTTTAAACAATTCACTTATCTTTGTATAAAGAATGAAACAGTTTATCTTCGTATAAAGATAAACATCATCTTCCTCTCTGTAACCAAAAGAAGAATATCAACTCATGGAAAAATAACTCAGATATTTAAGTCTGTCCTTTTGCAGCACCACTTTAAATTCTCTCAATTTAACACCCCTTCTACACATTTTTCTAAAGCGCTCTCCTCTCAAGTTTTACATCTGATTAAATACTAGGTGTTTGTATTGCCATAAGTACTTGGTATAGTAAACATTGACTCCTGAATTCAGCAAATAGCAATTAAGAATCTACTGTGTTCATAATAGCCCTGAGCAATGAGCAGAAAGTACATCCTCTAGTGTGAGAAAAGGAAAAGAAAGAAGAAAGCAACTGTGGTGGGGAGGATAATATGTTCCAGAGATTACAGAGGAGGGAAATGTGCTATTTTATAGGGGGTGACCACCAAGGTACCACTGACCAAATGTCATCTGAGCAGATCCTTGCAGGAAATGTACAAGTGAGCCATGGCCATGGAGATGCTCAAGAGCAGCTCTCTCTCTCTCTCGACTGGCAGCCTTTACTGCTCTTTACACTGATTAAATCAGCAAAGTTGTCAGAACAGAATAGAGTTTGAAAAGACAATTTGATTATGTAGCTCTCTTTAGTCTGATTGTACAGAATGGGGGCTTGACACCCTAGATAGGAAAGCTTTGGCAAGCTCTATGCCAACCTCCATCAGTACACAGGATGACGGACAATGGATGTTGTTGATTTTAAGCAAAACAAACCCAAGTACACAGCTCATTCCCCCAGTATTCCATCAATGCAAAGAAACAACTGCCAATAAAATCATAACATTCTTACCCAGTCTGGGTAATGGGAAGAGTTAACAATGTAAGACAGCATTTAAGGTGGCATCTCAAATGTCACTTCATCGTAGTTCAAGGAGAGCCTACAGTCTTAAATGGAAGTAAAGAGCTCCAACTATAAAAATTCTCTGAGTGTTGAATCTTTGCGAAGAACAGTGTAGAAATGAATGATCCTCTCCCCATTTGGGATGAGAATGTTTTTACTATCTAGTTCCCTTAATACAGTATAGTTTTTTAGCTTGAAAGATGGGTGAGTGCTAACTAGAAATAATTCATATCAAATGATGTTAACAGTTTAACTGGAATTTGGACTTGTACAATATATATGAGTATATGTCATTTGCTTTTCCTCCTTTCAGACAGGAATGCTGTATGTAACCAAGTATTCAAAAACCAAGTCACAGATCCAAAAATCATGTCTGTTACTACAGCTTTTATGTAAGCCTAGTATTGGGAATATTTAAAGCACAATGCAGAAATTGTAGGTAGTTCTTTTTTAAAGTGATTTCCTTAGGAATTATTTTTATATTTGAAATACTGCATTATATGGTTATTCATAGGTCACAATCATCTCTCAGTATAATAGATTCCTTTTTTCGTGGGAAAATTAGCTGGTAGTTCCTTTAAAATTGGCACTGCAGTCAAACCTACAAATTAACAGGTACAATTGTAAATCTCACATAAACTGTCTCTAAAATAGACCACTTTGTGTTCAAGCCTAGAAATTATTTTAGCTTTTAAAAAAAAGAAGAGAACATTGCTCTAAATGATATTGCATAAATTGAGATGTTGGGAATTGTTTTCTTTTTATGTTCTACTAAAACTGGGCAACTATTATTTGAACATCTTAATATGTATTATTGGCTGTGTAGGGAAGGGGCGCACGGAGAGGAGGAGGTGGCACAGCAAGACTTTTAAGTGTAAGTTCCAGCATCAGGTTGGCCCATGTTGAAATTGTGATGACATCTTTTATTGGCAGTGTGACCATGAGTGCAGCACTTATACCCTTCATCCCTCTCTGTTTCCTCTCTTGGTGCTAACAATGCATTACACCTGTCTCAAATGCTTGTGCTGAGGGTATGATGAGTTAACAATATTTATAAGATAGCTAAAAGAATATCGGGTTCATGGAAAGCTTGATTGTAAATATTGATAAATATGGAGTTTATCCACTGTTTCACACGTTTAAAGCCTGTTATCATTTTCATGTGCTCATCTCCTGCCCAATGTTTATGTTTTCTTGAGTTTTGGAACTTTCTATTAGGACAAGGAAAATGGATGTTCACAATAGTGAAGTTGGCTAGTACTGACTTACAAGACTTTTCTGAACTAATTGTCAAAAATTAAAATGTTTAAAATGACAATTAAATGAATATATTAAAAGAAAACGTAATGGATACTAAACACCCACCACTTCCAAGTTAGTGCCCTACATCTTACTATTATTTTTGTTCTTGAGGTTGTTTGTGTGATATATCACAATATATTACCATATATTTCTATCAACTGTGTGTTCAGTAACATCACATCAGGTCACAGTGCTAGTGTTCACACTGCAGAAGTTAACTAATGCTACAGGTCTGAGTTTCCCCTGCCTCAAAGCCAGCCATTAAACATTTCCCTTCACACTATTGGATAAGAGTCTGAATGACCCACTAGGCCCTGCTATTTTGTGGTGAATGTTACAGGTGAAATTACACATATACTTTCCTGCCTTGAGGAAAGAATTGTAAAAAGAAAAAAAAAGTTTCACCTTAATGGAACTTCTCATATAAGTAGTTGTATTTTTTCCTATGTTAAGCATCTAAATTATATATCTAGAACCACAAGCAATGCAAAAGGAGCTGTTATTCTTAGACTTGCTTTAAAGTCCTTGTGCAGGTCTAGGTTGGTTAATAAAAGTCGCATCATAACTACCGGGATGGCTGTAATCATCGCAGCCATTTAATTGAAAAACTTTCTTGTGCTCGTTCAGTTTTTATTTGGAGAGTATTATAAACAACAAACAACAACAAATGCTGGCAAGGAAAGAGGGGGGAACCCTTATATAATATTGGTAGAAATGAAAGTTAGCTTGATTATTGTGAAAATAGTGGTGGTTTCCCAAACCAAGTAAAAGTAGAATTTTCCTGTGATCTTGCCGTACTCCTGCATGTATACCTGAAAGAATTAAAGTCAACAATAGAGATATTTTACACACTCACGTTTATCAAAACAGCTAACCTCTAGATTTAATAATGTTGTGTGAGACAAACCAGACTCGGAAAAACAAATATCACGTTTTTTCTTTTATTCATCATCTAGATTTCTTCAAAAATGTTAAATTAGAATGGGGACTATTTGAGAAAAAGATTAGTAGAATAAGGGCAAGAGAGAGTAATAGGGGGTGAACATGATCAGAATATATACATGTATGAGAATGTGATTTTATACTATTGATATGCTAATAATAAGGATATTACATATAAATTCATGGTCCCTGACTACAAAGCAAGTGAAAAGTTCACCATTGTGATGAGTATCACATTCCTCAGTAAAGAATTGTGAACTGCATTAGTTGTGAATCAGGAAACCATACCTTTCCCTCTGCCTCTTTACTCCTTGTATATCTCCCTTATTTCTTCTTATATTTGAAGTTAAATGTATTTAGCAAACTAGGTAAAACACATGGAAAATGGATGACACAAGAAACATGTATGACTTAACTCTTGAAATGTGCTTAATTAACTTCACTGTTTATGAGAGAAGTAGAAATTAAACTATTAGGAGACACCATGTTCATCTTTCATATTAGTAAAGATTAAAAGGTATTTTAATAAGATACGGTGTTGGGATTATGAAGAGATTATCTTCTGCAGCAGAAGGTAGATGAGGGGGGGCGGATCGTAGAGGGTAGGTGTTAGTAGAAAATGCCATGAATTTGACATTCATGTTAGGGAAGGAGTTCAGAAACCTGATAGCCAAGAACAATAGTGTGGACATGGATAAAAACAAAAACAACAAAAAGAGCCACATCCTGTTGATACTAATGAAATAACTTATGACATGAACTTGGGTCTTACTGACCTGCAGTCTCCTCAGCCCTCAGAAAGTCAAAATCCCATTCTGAGCATCTAAGACCAATAAGTTGCTGTCCCTCATATGTGAATGAATTAATGACAAAACATAGGTTGAAGGAGTATTTTCTGTCTTGTGGAGGTTAGCCTTTGTGTCATGAAGTATTCTTGCAACATATTCCCCTGTCTTATTTATGGCTTTTTAAAAGCTCTACATTATCAAGCATTGTAGCCTCCTCCTTTGTTTCCCCTTCCCCCCGACAAATTATACTGACATCAAATACAGTGAAAGCAGGGGTTATACTGTGGGGGAGGGACATACATAGCAACAAAGAAATAATCTTATAAATGTGTTAGAAACAATCACATGAAAGAAAAAAAAAACATTTGAATACATATCTTAGGGTTCATTTCCCTAACATCACCTTATCTGACCTTTTCTGCTTGACTCAGACATATACTAGATATTGCAAATAAGGGAAACCATGGGACCTATGTTTCTTTGGGCCTGGCTTACTTCACTTAATATAATTTTTTCCAAGCCTTTCCATTTCCTAACAAATGGGGCAATGTCATTCTTTCTGATGGAGGCATAGAATTCCATTGTGTATATATAACACATTTTCTTGATCCATTGATCTACGGAGGGGCATCTGGGTTGGTTCCATATCTTAGCTATGGTAAATAATGCTGCAATAAACATAGTCGTGCTGGTTGCTTTAGTGTATGTACTCATCATCTTGCCCATGTACAGTATTTTCACAATAAAAAAAGATGCTACTAAGTGAAATGAACCCCAGGATACAGACACAAGAGGTCTGTCTTTGTTGTTATTGTTTTAAATGTACTATGTGATTTTTTTGTTGTTTCCTTTGTATGTTCTTCCCCCTATGGTATATCCCCTGTTGTCACTGTACTTGATTTTGGTACCCTGCATCTATCTTGTATATACATTTGTCTAATCTGGAGAGGGGAAGGGGAATAACAAAACGCTGAAACAAGGACACAGGATGACCCATTGCAACAATGATACCCACAGGACAGTATATTGGAAATGAACTTTATAACTTCAGGTGGGGGGTGGGGGCGTGGCTTGGGGTGGAGTGGGGAGGAGTGTAGGAGGTGGGAGAGGGAAGGGATAGTGGGAGAACAACAAGGGAAGGGGTAACAGTGATCGGCAAGTAATGTACCCATTGCCTTACTCATGTAACTAACCCCTCTGTACAGCATCTTTGCAATAAAATAAAATTTAAAAATAAATGTAAATTCTGCAGAAAAAAAGCTCTACATTATCAAGATATTGTAAATGTCTATTTGTTCATCATCGTATGTCAGGCACCAAACCAAAATGCCAGCCACGTCATACATAAGATCAGCTAAATGAATGCACCTGTGGGCCAGATATAATAGAGAATCTGTGGCACATAAATAGAATAGGAAATTGGACATGAAATCCTTTTATATGAACACGTGATGAGTTAGAGTTGGATCTGTTGAGTTCTAGGTGACAAGCCAGTATTCTGAGATTAGTATGCTTAAGACTTTTCCTTTGGCAAGATACTCGTGCAGATTTTAGAATCATCCCCATGAACTATTTGATCAGAACCAGATGGTTTCTGGTGGAAGGAATGTTTGGTGAGTACTCACAGACAGGGCTTCCAACCAGAAACAATTTCAGGTGGTTACAGTTGTCATTGTATGTTTCTCTTTTTCAATATGAAAAGGGGGAAAATAGATAAATGAAGAAGAGAAGTGGAATGGAATGTAGTCAAGAATTCAATGCATATACTACAAAATTAAGAAAAGAAGGGAAGGGAGGCGTGAGTGAGAATGTTGAAAGGGCTGACATTGGTCAAGATGCGTTGTATTCATAAACTGCTTTGTTAAGTGGCGGCAACTTTGGACAACTACTTAAAAGGGGGATAGAAGCATTATATATTTTCAAGTATGTAAAGATTTTGTGAATAGAGAAATATTTCTGCATCTGGGACAGTAATGATTATTACAAAGCAGTTATATCATGTTATAATTACTTCCAAATCACTTATTGTGAAGAAATGAAAGTCTTTCCTAATGGAAAACTGAGTTAATCACCATCATATAAATACATAGAAATAAAAATGTTCTCCTTGCATAAAGCATACTGTTGTGTTTTTCAGCCTACAATTGGGTAATAATTGTACTGATTTATCACTGAGAGATTAGTTGTGATCACTTAGTCTTTAAGTCTGGTTACAGTCTATGTCAACTGTATGAAAAATAAGGAAGTATTCAGTCTTCTTACCAAAAAAAAAAAAAAAAAAAAACCACTTTGTCCCAGCACACAATCTATCAAAAAATAAATTATACCAACTTTTTAGTCTACAGGGATATCTTTATGGGAATAATCATTAAATAACTATTCTGATGCAATGTGGAGCTGTGGCTCAAATGGTAGACTGCTACCTTTGAGCACAGAAGCATGGGGACAGCTCCCAGGCCTTAAGTTCAAGCCCCATGACCAGCACCAGAAAAAAAAGAGAGAAGGGGAAGGGGAGATGATATCAGTGTATGATACTGATCCCAAAAGTCAATTAAAATCCTTAGTAATACCCGAAGATAGAGCAATGGGGTGGGACAGTCCCAGAGTCAGGAGGACAGTAGTGAGCTTATTGATACAGTATGGCCTCATGTATTACTTGCACACTTCTTTCCAGATCCCTTTTTAGCTAACTATTCTAAATCCTGTTACAGATACGGAGGCTAAGTTTAGCAAATCATTGGGCTGTTTATGTTTAGTGCACAAAATTCTTAATTAACGAAGTAAAATGCCACAGTCCATTGTAAATCACTTCACTAAACTTTTAAACTTAATAAGGAATTTTGTCTTATCCAAAAGTTACTTTCAAACCCCTGCTGATCTGGCACTCATGTATGATTCCCTGTGGAGCTGAGTGAAAGAATGTAAAGGGAGCCAATTAAAGAAACTTTGAGCCGGAATAGACAAGCAGGGGCCATCTTGTCCATCCTTCTGCCTGCAGGCACAGGCTATGCTGCAGCACAATTTTTTTCTCCTTGAATCTCACTGACAAAAATGCTCGCTACATGTAAATGACAAGTCATAATCCAGTTATTGCAACTAAAGCAGATTGTTAACTGTTCGACGCTTATTTATTGTGTTGGAAAGATACTAAACCTCCAAGCTCATCTGAATTGTCATGATTTTGCCTTCCTAGAAAATCCTTTTGTATAAGAAGTGTACTCTAATAATTGTCAGGATGGGGAGATTTGTGTGCATAAAATTAAAAAAAAGCGATCTTCATAGCCTTATTAAATGTATTTCTGGTTTCCTTTCACTCTAGATTTACCTTATGGGTGGGAGGAAGCTTACACAGCAGATGGAATCAAGTACTTCATCAAGTAAGTGCAAACATCTTAAGCAAGTAAGCAGTTTTCCTCACATCTGGAGAGAACCTGAAAGTTGCAGAATAATCAGCAAAACCCAGAAACCCTCTTGGAGGTTATAAAAATTAGAAACAAGAAATGAAGCCTCAACATTTTTATTGCATGTGATTTAAATGCTAATATCAGATGTCACTTGGGGGGGAAATACCCCTGGCACACCCTTCAAGAGAATGAATGTTGTTCAGGGGAAATATCAGAAAAAAAAAAGGGAACAGGACCTTTATTTGAACTTAATATTGGCTACCTGAACTCATAAATCATAGTGTTTATGCAAAGTAAATATGAAAAATCCATTTTATATATCTTAAAATATTTTACAATGTTAATAATAAGTGCTATTTAATACTTTAAAATGTACACAGATCATTCATTCTGCAAACACTTTTTGAGCACTTGCTGTTTGCCAGCCATTATTGTTTGCCCTGGGGATACAATAGGAAAATATAGAGACTGGAAGATATTCCCTGATATCATGAAATCTATATTACTGTGAGGAAATACATTTAGTAAGACATAAGCACGTCAGTCTAGGAACCACTTATCCCAGTGGCATCACAACAACCCTTTGTTGTTTGAGGTATGTGAACCTTATCATCTCCCCTTACTTTATAGATAAAGAAAATAAGAACCTTGAAGCAATGCCAAAAAAAAAATCCACAGTTGCTACATTACCAAGCCAGAACTAGAATTATAATCTTCTGATCCAAGATATTTTCTGCCATAGTAGACTGTGACTCAGAAACTTTGAGTGCCTGAGCAGGAATATATTTTCTAGCTGTTGGATGACTGGTGTTGCCTTGGACAGGGCGATCTGACACACTTCCATGTTCTAAATAATTCTGTTCATGTCAGCATTGGCATTATAAGAGCACAGGGGGGAAACTTACGGACTCACAAGATCCCAAGAAATTCCTTTTTCTGTCATTTTAACAAATTAGGCTGGATATATATCTGAGGAGAAAAGAGAGAAGACGTGTCCTTGCTGTCCTTTCAAATTTTCATATACTTTCCAAAGGAGTTTCCAGATTTCAAATTCTCTATCCTTATCCCTTTACGCATGTTCCTACATGTCTCTTAACCTCTGTTTGCATATTATAAAGCGAGGTGAATACTATGATCTAATAGTATATTGCTGAATGCTGGGTACCTCAAAACATGACTACAGAAGGTAGATGCCAAATAAGGAGACTTCAGTGTTTTACAATGTGGTAGAAAGGCCATCACGATGTGAAAGGGAAAACCTTAAAAAATTATATCACCATTAAAGAGATAAAGTTTTATATTTGGAAGGATTTAAGGAAAAGTTAGGGTTTCATGGTGTACTTTTTTTGGGGGGGGGGTCAGTCATGGGGCTTGAACTCTGGGCTTGGGCACTGTCCCTCAGCTCTTCAACTCAAGGCTAGTGCTCTACCACTGGAGCCACAGTGCCACTTCCAGTTTTCTGATGGCTAATTGGAGATAAGAGTCTCACAGACTTTCCTCCCTGGGCTGGCTTTAAACCACAATCCTCAGATCTCAGCCTCCTGAGTAGCTAGGACTACAGGCGTGAGCCACCGCCACCCTGCTGTTTTTTTTATTCCAATCTCTAGACTGCTTACTAAGCAAAGGAACGTATTACGAACATTGCGGGATAAGGATCCAGGTATCCCATATGTGTACTGTAAGGGTGACAGGACAATCAAAACTCCCATTCAAATTTGCATTTAGCACTAACTGATGCTCAGTGGCCACTAACACGCTATATGTATTTTCCTGTGCATTGCATCATTTAAACCCTTAACAAGGTGGACAGTAGATGCCACAGTGGCTGGAGTAAGGGTGGTGTTGAGCTGCATTTTGCCTTCAGCCATACTCTTCTTCTAGAAGGTCTCCCAAAAGAAGCTAAAGGAACATATACTTTACTAACCTAGGTTATCATTACTAACCTAGGCCTTGGACAGATAACCAATAAGTGAGTCTATGCCCTGTAGAGATGTCTTTTCCTAAGTTTAGTCTTCTCTCAGTATCCAAAGCTGAATGTCAGAACCCAACTAAGATTCCTTGAGCAGTAAGGAACAAATGCAAAAGGAAGGCAAGAGGTGTCTCACCTAGCAGTCAGCTTGTCTCACTGTGGTACCCAGTGGAGTAATCCACTGCCCCTTACACATGGGAGCAGCCTTACACTGGACTATTAAAAGGAAAGGAATATTCAGGGAGATGAGCCAAATAGAAAGAGTTAGCAAAGTCTTCAGCTACCTTGAGATTCAGTGCTCCTATGGGCAGATAGGAAGAGGTGATATTTACCTGTGCCCTTTTGCTCTACTCAGCATTCCATCAGTTCTCTTCCCTCATCTTGATGCAGGAAGAAAACAGAAGGAGAAAGATAGTTTGTTTTCCAAAGGACTAAGGTGGGTGCCATTGTCTCACCATTACAGTTACAGAGACTGTTGAAGAGGCTAGACCCGTCAAGGGCATGTGATCCAGGATGCCTGTCTCCAGAGCCACCCACACATGTGTTCAAGTTGCATGACTCCCACTCCTGATTTTAGGGTTATCTGTTGATATAGGACAAGACAATCATTTCAAACCGATCTGATTTAGGTAGACTGCTATATATCTACTTTCAAACAGCATAATAGAAACTTGTTTCCAAGAATAGTAGTGATCTTCTAGAGATCAGAAAAGCCAGAGAGTGAAAATTAAAACAAAAACCTAACAGCATATCAGTGATCCCTTCACTCTGCCTCATGGAGGAGTGAGGTACTCACCGTGAGTCATTAGTGTTCTTGCCTTTGTCTTGTTTTTTGTTGTTTGTTCTTAGAACTTAGCCCCATTCAGCACCAATATGGATTTACTTTAACTGTTCTCAATGAAAGTCTTCCTTTAATGTGTACTGCATACCTCCTGCGTTCTTGTAGGGATCCCACTCAGAAAATCATGATGGGTTCTGCAGGGGATATTAGGCCCTGTATGCGGGAACAGACACAGCTGCCTTCCCTAACTGTTCTCAAGGCGCCTATCCCTCCTTTCTTCCTTTTGTTTCCCCCGCCACCTAAATCTCCCTTTTCCCCAAGTGTTTTGAAGAGCATAGTATTACCAGCTCATCCAGGCTAACTTGAATTGACTGAATATTCCTAGTGCTAGTGCATTTAATTACATAAAGGTCATCTGATGGAAAGGAAAGAACATGGACTTTAGACATTAAGAAACCTGGATTCCAATGCTGGGGTTGCCACAGAAAACGTCCTTAGGGATGTTCATTTAACATGCCTCTAAGCTTTAAAATATATTAGCACTTCATAGGGATCGTTTCCAGAGTGCATAAGCTGATGTATGAGAAGAACCTGTCTAATTCACCTGCACACAAGCATAGCCGTCTTTATTCCCTCTCCTCACTCTGACACATTTAGTTAGGGGACATCTCCAGCTAAGTTGTCTACACAAGCTTCTGCTATATCTCCTTCTTTGGACTATTTTTACTGGGCATCAGTGGTTCATGTCTCTAATTCTCTATTTCTACATTATAAACTGTTAAGATTTCTATAACTTTTTACTTTGCCCAATAGGCTTTTTCCATTAGAAAGTCACATGTAATCTTTCTTGCTACACTTTTACTGAGTTTTAAACAAAATTAAATTAATTAAAGAATTGGTTCAAACTAGTGCCTTTTCCCTCAGTCTGCAGTCTTTGTGAAAAAATCATTGTGAAGGGGAAGTATGATAGGCAGAATAATGGGTCCCCAATAATGTCTAAATCCTAGTCTCCAGGACCTGTAACAATGTTAGATTACATGATAAAGTAGCAAGTGGAAGTGGCTAATCCATTGACATTGAATTACAGGGAGTATCCTAAGTATCTAAGTGGATCTAACTAACTACTTGAGACTTTAACAGTGGAATGGAAAGACAGAAGAGACAGTCATCAGACATGTAACAATGGATGCATAATCCAAGATACACTATCCAACATACATTGCTGGCCTTAAAGATAAGGGCCATGAGCCCAGGAATATGGATGGCCTTTATATCCTGGAAAACCCAGGGGATGATTCTTCCTTAGATAACTCCCAAAAGATTGTCAATACCTTGCCAATACCTTGATCATAGCCCAGAAAGATCCATGTCAGAGTTCTGAACTTCAGATTTTTAAGCTAGGAAATTTAAGTCATTTTAAGCCACAAAATTTTTAGTAATTCATTTATGCAACAGAAAAGTATCAGAGAGAAAAGTGAGAGAGTCATGGTCACGGTATACCTTGAATGCATCTGACTTGATCTAGGGTGTATATTCATACATGTTATCTATTAACAATCTATATGTTGCACAGATTAGAAAACAGCTTTAGAGTTTTAAGTAACTTCCCCAGTAACACACAGGTAATCCGGTTAGTACTTAGGAAAACTGTAATTTCAAATGCAATCTGCATAGTCTTTCTGAAAGACCAGTGCTCCAAATAGGCCTCTCAGTACTAGCTCTTCTACCTTGTCGCCTTGGATGAGACCCTTAAACCTTCTGAGCCTCAACTTCTTCAACTGTAGAACATGTTGAGAAAAGGGGTTGAAAAACAAATGAGGAAATGAATATCAAAAATTGAAATGCAAAATGCTTTATCTGACAGAAGTCTTACCCAGCTGCCCCATGCCTGACCATCTATATCTAAGTGACAAATTCCAATATAATGGAGCCTGTAGTGATCTTGGATCTTAACTGTACTTTATTACTCTGTCAGCTTAAACCAGATACTTGCTGACAGTTTCCACCTTTCAGGCGGTCATAAGGTGCCTAGAGACATGGATTTCTATGAATTCCTTCCATCTCAGAGGCTGAAAATCCCAATCTGATAAAAATCACTTCTGATAAAATCATTGAGACTCAGGGAATGTGGGGCAGGTCAAGCTCTCTTTGCCATCAGACGTGTCTTTGTAATAGTTTACACTCTAATAATTAAAATGAGAGTTGTGTAGGTAACATAATTTATTTGTATAAATGTAACACAGATCCTAGGATCCAAGTAACATTTACATAGACTACCACCTATCTAAAAAAAGAAAAAAAGTAAATGCAGCCAAAATTGTTTGCATTATCATACTGCTTCAACCATCACCTGCCACCAAATGTATCTCCAGATCTTTGCACATTATTTAGCCATGAGAACATTGGTGAAGAGGACATACACTGATGCATCTTAATCTAGTTTGTTTGAAATAAATCCGTTTTCCCCAAATAATGTTCAATTTCTATAAACATATTTCTAAGCCAATTAGGATATATCCACTACATTATGATATCTGAGGATTACTTAATCTATTCCTGAGTCGTAAGTAATCTAGTCTTCCACTCTGAGTATTGTAACTCAGTAGTATAACTACAGCAAGCCTCTGTGGAATATATAAGGTATCCATGCACCAAACGTTCATTAACTCCACTTGCTCAGAGTGATGCAGGCTGTGAGGGTGAGGACATGTCCCTGACCTCCAGAAGCCAACCTAGTGGACAGATAGGTCTGTTCAGAATTCATTTTGACAAGTGGTACAAAGTATGACTCCTGGCAAAGCACAGAACCTCTGACTCTAGCTTCACACAAGGACTTTTTATTCACAGTTTGCTCAGATAATGCTTTTTTTAATGGATTTCATGGCAGGTCTTTAAAAAAAAAGGTATAATAGCTTTAGAGGTATAATCTGTGATCATGGGGTTAATCCTTTAATTAATTTCATCTTGCAAAGCTGAAGAGACCCTCTCAGATGGTCACTTAATCCATCCTAGAGCCTCTTCATGTATCACTATGGAAACTAACCCATATAAAAAGAGTTTAATGTAACAGCTAAATTCTGAGAAGGTCGATTTGTATCTGGAACCTGGCTTTGACATGTACCAGGTTTATGACCTGGAGTAAGGTTGCTTCACCTTCTCAATATCAGTTTCCTCAAAACACACTGATAAGTCCAAAAATCAACAAATCCAGTTCAAGGGAGAACTGGAGAGGCTGATGGCATTTTTAGTCCTATATTTCTTCACTCTACAGGTTCACAACATCCACTGCTTTAGTGTTCATACCTCACTACTTTCAAAATGGTCTTCTAAAGAACCTCGCAAATACCTTCTACCTTTGGTATTTTACAGATTGTTTTCTAATGTAGCATACACTGATGTCTTTATATTTTTTAATGTAGTTAAACATTAGTAGAAAAATTATAATCATTAAGTTTATTGAAATTATATGTCTTAAATTTTTTAGTTTATTTTAATAGGCTTAGATTCGGAAATTAAAATCACAGAGTTGTTTTCTCTTTGGAAAACTACCAGTTGGGACTGGGATTTTTTTTAAGCTCCGTTTAACAATCAATGACAAAACAGATCTGGATACATTATCTGAAAAAAAATATGTAAATATTGACTCATTTTTATCTGGAATTCTCTTTTCAGGGTTCATATGTTTATTTTTGTGTGTGTGTGCCAATTCTAGAGCTTGAACTCAGGGACCTGGGTGCTGTCCTTGAGTTTTTGTGCTTAAGGTTAGCTCACTACTACTTGAGCTACAGCTCTACTTCTGGATGTTTTGGTGGTTAATTGGACCTGAGTCTCACAAACTTTCCTGCCCAGGCTTCAAACCACAATCTTCAGATATCAGCCTCCTGAGTAGCTAGCATTATAGGCATGAACCACTGGCACTCAGCTAGGATTCATCTTTTAGAAGTATGACAGTAAATTATATCAATACTCTATAAGAGCAATAGTATGGTGTGCCTTTAGATTCTTAGAAAGTAATTAGAAAGTAATTTGATATCTAAGACGGAAAGATTTTTTAATTAATTGGATTTTAAGACTTTCAAAGATAGTTGTGTTTTTATAGAACACATCATATAGAATAGAATAAAATTTATCTCTGCAACTGTAAAAATTTAGATGAGATTTTACTAATATTGCTACCTTATTGGACTTCCAGATACCCAGTTACAGAATGCTCAGTTGTCTGTGATATTTACAGAAAGAGTTCATTAGTCATAAATAATCCTTTTTTTTCCAAGGGTATAATTCCAGAATGTTCAAGAAGGAACTCCTAGGTCAGTAGGAGCCAAATGACTGTAATTTCCTTTGACATATTTTGAAGTGGGTATTTCATATTAGCAGTCTGTAGTTAATTCTCACAGCCAATGTCTGGAGCTGTCACCTGATGCTTTGTCATGGTTTGATGACATTTTCATACTTTGATTGACATAGCTTACCTTGTGCTGACACCTTCTAAGTTGCTGACTTTTAAATGAGAGTTATTTTTAAATTTAAATCTTTTCATTACCACATGTAGTTTATGGCCAGGTAACATTTTCCAGTGGCTAAAATGTACTGGTATCTGAAACAATTATATTACTGTAATTAGTTGTTTTTGTTTTCTGTTTCACTTGAATATTATACACTTAAAATTAACCCCCCCCAAAAAAAAATTACACTGGAAGTCATTTTTGCTTCACAATCTCAGACATGATAAAATAATAAAGCCAAATCTTATTAACCCCACAGTTACATAAAAATAGTGCCATCAACAATGAACAAGTCATAAAAGCATCTCATCATCACAGTTACACACATGAATTTCTACAAAAGTAGTGCACTCTTTGTCATTAAGACACTACTAAACATAGTGTCCTGCATTTTTATTTTAAAAGAAATCATTGTGCTTTCTTTTTTGAAAGCATTTTGCTCCTCTGGCTAGGAGGTAGGAAACATAAGGAGAGTGAATATAATGGGATTTAAATAATTCACTTACATTTCTTTGCCAATAAAATAAAACATGTTCTCTCAGTTTTTTATAAACTGAGATATGTCTTTCAATTGGATAATATTATTCTAGGAAAACACACAATACTGTCATCTCCCCAACCAGAATATTACTGTTTTCCAACAACAGATCTGGCAACCATTCAAAGACAAATATTATACTTTTCAGGTTTTTAAATATATCTGAACTACTGTTCATTGTTCTTCAAATCAGGTCAGATGCAGTGTCTCTGCAGGAACATTTGCCAGAGGTACTGTCTGTCCAAATGAGAGGTTTTCATGCTTCAGAGGCAACTTCATTACTTGCCAGCCCTCTACATTTTTCATTCTAAATAGCAACATCTCCCTTTATGAACCATGACTTCTTTATTAATTAAACAAAGTCAATGAGACTGATTTATTCTCTCTTCTCAGGTGAATTATCAAGCACACAAACCGGAGAGGAAATATTTGTAATACTAAAATGTTCTCCAAGCCAGTAAATCTGGGATTATCTCATCATACCGGTTATATATGTCAAAGCTCTTTAGTAACAGTGCTCACTAACACATAAAATTGAATGGAATACTCAATACTGGCCCCATTCCAGCATCTTAGGCAGAATTCCAAGTTTTTCTTATAATAATCAGAGAACTCTTTTTCAATAAAGCTAGCTGTGATCATTTAGTGAGGAGCCTCTTGCCAGACACTACATATATCCATCCCATAGGTCACAGAAGGTGTCACATCAGTTCTAAAGGTTTTTAGCAAAGATTAAAGGATGAAATGTGTTCTTAAAGCACAGAAATCATATCTCTGCTGCCCTTGTTTTATTGTGTGTAGTGAGTAGCTGTTAGAATTGTTTGTTTGATAGCAATTTTAGTGTATGCATTTGTGTGTTTGTGTGTGTGTTTGAGTATGTGCAGAATACTATACTGTGAAGATAAGATTAATCCAATTTTATGGTTATTACCTTTCTATTTGTATAAGGTCTGATGTTGAGTTGTTGGTGAAAAAGTGCTTAATGAATGGTATTGGCAAGAATGACTTCCTGGTGGAACTTTCTGACATTCACTATACAGAGTCTGTCCCTGTTTTTCTTAGGCATTTTCCTTTTGGTTATTTTAAATTACCAATTTAATGGATTGTCTATATTTGGGGCAGTTGCGCTGTTTCAAGCATGAGAATATTACTTGTCTAAAGCCTACCAGCAAACCTGCGCCTGAACTTATCACTCAGTAATCATTCTTGATTTTCTTGTTTCCTAGCCTCCACAATTAGGAAATATTATAGAGGAGGGAGGATTTAAAGTAATTTGGCAGAGTCTCTTGTTTGGATTAGCATATTTTAAATGTACTGATAAACCCAAGGTTTCAGATCTTGGATAATAAGATTTTACAGTAAGTAAGAGTGTCATCCAGAGTCTTCCTTTCCGTATTGTACTTTGCTTGGGTTACAGTGTCCTCATTTCACCTTACATGGCTTCACAGCTTTCAGAGGTTGCACTTGTGTTTCTTAAAAAAAACTTTCAATTTAGGCAATTTTCCAGGTTTATAAAGACCTTGAAATGAAATTAACCTATTCTCAATTAAATGCTTTAATAAGGTTAGCATTCATAACAAGAAATTCCTTTAAACCATTTTAAAGAGAAAATAGTAGTATGAGTTGTCAAAGTAATGATGCTTTGTACCACTTAACCACAGGTTTTGAAACCATGATGCTCTCTGCATCTTATCACCTTCAGCTTGATTTATGTTGGGGGAGGGGGATGGTATCAGAGCCAGGATGCTGTCCTGTAGCATTTTCACTCAAGGCTGGCACTGTGCCACTAAAGTGAGTGAATTTTTGTGATAGTTCCTGTATTGTGTTCTATACCACACTAGCTCTGTGCATGGAACAGTGGCATGTTATTTAACATTATATACTGTTGAAAATTTATAGAGCACATCAGTGTATGAAAGATACCAGGAAATCCAGCGTTAAAGGAAACCAATTTATGGGCTGGGGAGGTGGCTCAGTGGTAGAATGCTTGCCTTATATACATGAGGCCCTGGGTTCAATTCCTCAGCACCACATAAGCAGAAAAAGCCAGAAGTGGAGCTGTGGCTCAAGTGGTAGAACACTAGCCTTGAGCAAAAGAGCTGAGGGACAGTACCTAGGCCCAGAGTTCAGGCACCACGACCGACACATATACACACACATACATATACACACATACACATACAGACACACAAAACCAATTTATATGTAAATCTGAAACATTCTGTTTTTCATAGTATTTTATTAAACCTCTCAGAACACACTTTGTTAGAGATTCCTCCAGATCCACAGTCTTACTTGATTTTTATGAGCACTGGCCTTTAGATGTTCTAAGACATAATGCTCTTTCTGAGATTCAGGTTATTAAGACAGAGGCTGAGAAAACTGATCTAGGTTGTGTGTGTGGGCAGTGGGCTAAGCCAGGGCTAGAAAATTTCCAGGGAGAAACTGTCCATCCAGTTGTCCATCCAGCTGAAGGCTGGCAGTAAGATACGAGGTCTGAGAAATACCATTTACCAGGTTGGTAATGTTGGTTATGTTGTTCAACCACTCCCAGTATCTTTCCCACATCCTTCCTCCTCTGTACTTGCATTCTTCCTTCAGAAGCCATGTTCTATGAACATGTCAGACACCATCAATTCAGAGATAAGAAATATAGTCCCTGTCCCCAGGGGTTTCATATGTAATGAGAATACTAAAAGTTAACAGGCATTTATAATACAAAATAGTAAGTGATAAGACCATGGGCACATATTGGAAGAAGATTTGATTCTTCAGCATTAGTGTGAGTTCACATCTTTGGGAACAGAAGAGGGGCAGATAGGAAGGTGTTGTTGAGATCAGGGATAAGAGATCAGGTACTTTACACTACAGAGTATGTATTTGATCCAGAAGGTATTGGTTGCAACTGAACTTCTACCAGGTGACAGTATATGATTTGTCATTAAAGGAAATCTCTACTCTGGAGTAGAGAATGAATTTGAGGTGAACTAGAATAAAATCATAGAGGAGCTATCCAGTGAATTGGGCTATTACAGTGGGGAAAAAAAGATAGGAGGGAATAGATTTCAGAAATTCTAAAGTCAAGACTTGTTAATTGACAGTATAAGGTAAGTGGGGGATGGGGGAGAGAAAGAGTCAAAGATGATGCATTCACCGGCACTTCTTAATACCTAAAAAAGAAGAAAGAAATAATTGTCACTGAATCTTAAAACGTATCAAGACATACTAATACTTTTGGATCCAGTTCTAACTGTTTCCTCAAGCCTTCCAGTAAGATCCATTGCCGGGCACTGTTGGCTCATGCTTGTAATCCTAGCTACTCAGGAGGCTGAAATCTGAGGATCAAGGTTCAAAGCCAGCCTCGGCAGGAATGTCCATGAGACTCTCATCTCCAATAAACCACTCCAAAAATGGGAAGTAGTGCTATGGCTCAAGTAGTAGAGCACTAGCCTTAAGCTGAAGAGCTGAGGGACGGCGTCCAGGCCCAGAGTTCAAGCCCCAGGACTGACCGGGGGAAAAAAAAAGATAGTATCCATACTCACATGCAGTAGTCACATGTCTGGATAGAAAACACAGTCTTTCAGATTTTAATTTTTTATTCTTTGTCCTTCTCAAGTCATGTCACACAGACCACCTCTTGGATCCATCCTGTGATGAATGTCCTGAGTCTGTCTTGCTCAGAGGAGAATGAAGAGGATTTCTCTAGAGAACTTCCCAACCAGAAAAGTTGATGATTTTCTATAGGAAGTGGAGCTACATGGTCTTCTTTGTCTACATGTACAACCTGAGTAGAGACATGGGATGCCCAGCTCTGAAACAGAATGTGTGAAATGCACTGCTTGTTAGATTGTCGAATAGCATCTAATTCTGGATTTAGGGAGTTTCATAAAGCTTTGTGATATGACTATATACATTTAAAAGATCAGTTACCACTACAGTAGTTCTTTCAGAATTGTTTTCTTTTACGAAAGCACATATAATTAATTTTTGTACTGCATATATCTTTTTTCATGTATAATTATGTGCACCTTGATAATTTTTATGTAGCTCATTATTTTATACGTGGTTCATTTTATATGTCATTTACCAGAATTTGGTACCAGGTAACAATCATTTTTGTAATTCAGATTTATACTGAAAAATTATATGAACATAGTAAAGCGCTTCATTTGATAATTCACTAATTTTTTTTCTGTTCATCCATTAGAGAAATGATCTCAACTTGCTTTTGGAGGTTTAAGAATCTAAATGGCTACTTAATCCAACTTACATCTTTATGGGGCTCTCTATAAAATTGAGTTCAAACCTTATCTAAAGCACATAAAATGCTTGCTTAGTAGGCTGATATAGTGAATATTTTCTTGTTTTCCAGCTAGAAAAATAGTGATTCAGAGGGGTGAAGCATCCTGTCCAGAACTGAGACTCACACCTAAGTCTTCAAATTCCATGTCCAGTTTCTTTTCCTCATACCCTGCTGTACCCAGAGGGAGGTTACAGCCCACCATGCAGGGCACTGTGGTTCTGTTGATACAGCTGTCTCCACAGCTGTGCATTCCACAGCGAACCAAAAGGCACCTCTCAGCCAGGCATGCTCTCCTGTAACTCCGCTATCTTCTCTCTGAATATTCTCTCTTTTCTCCTTCCCTCTCCTTCCCCTTCCTCCCCCTCTCCACCCCAACAATAACTAGGTAAGGCCACTACATCATGGTATTGTTACAACAGACTTCTTCCTGCAGCTCAGGGCCATCTTTATTATATCAATGGTTTTCTCTACTCAGGTATTCGGTACCAAAGCAAGTCTCTGAGGGAAAGTCATGAACAGAACATGATCTTTTAAACTACTGTTGCTCTGCTTGCAAGAAGATGGAGACCAGGACTCAAGTAAAATAAATAGTCCCCAGCCCTGACAAGCAAACCTAGAGTTTCAGAGAATAGTATAAGAAGCATCTCTTAGAACTAACACCTTGAGCGATACAACTGCCAAGAGGCTGAAAGTTAACAGTGAGCAAGAGCTGGGCAAGATAAGTTCACCCTAGATCCTAAATCTCCCTAGTCTACCGATTCCACGTAGTATATAAATGGTAAGTACAAACTTACCCTATGGCAAGAGTGACCTAAATAGGGCAAAGCACTGATGGAAACTGGTCCCTGACTTCAAAACAGTACAAGCTGAAGGATGAGCCCTCTGGATCATGTAGGGCTTTTGCTTTATGTCTTAAGGAATGATATACACCCAGACCCATAGGCACTCATGAACCTGAAGAAAAGTTGCCAAATGGCTGGCTAAGACTTCTGCTTCTTGTGACAGTGGTTTAATCTACTAGGACCCACCAAGAAGACCAGTTCTGAGAGGAGCTCCAGAAGGAGCTGTTTCCTGTTTCCCTACCAGGTAAGTGGTTTGACCTTCAATACCTAGAGGCATTTTTATAAGCAACTATCTGTTATTGTGAAGGTCTAGACTTTTTGCTGTCTCCAAACTAATACTATGAAATTCATACCACCCACACACATACACACACACACACACACACACACACACACACACACACACACACACACACACACACACACACACACACACACACACACACACACACACACACACACACACACACACACACACACACACACACACACACACACACACACACACACACACACACACCACTGGAATGTTTTGTGCCGTATTTCTATTGGGGAAAGCACAGAGAAGATGCTTGGGTTGCCAAGATTGAAGTCCTAATGCTCACAGTCCATGGACATCTCATCTCTCTGCTGCTGTTTTATATCATTTCCCTCCCTATTTCTATCAAATACTGAAAAGAAAAGGTCTAGAAAAGTGTAATGATATTTAGTGAGCATTTTACAGGCATACTTTGTGATAAGTATTTTGTGAGATAGGGTTCTACTGTATAACCCAAGATGGCCTTGAACTAATATCCTCCCCAGTGATGGAATTAAAAGTGTGGCCGCCATGCCTAGCTCTCATCTTCTTAAAGGCCCTCCATGCCAGGCACTGTGGCTCATGTTTGTGACAGCTACTCAGTAGGCAGAGATTGAAAGGGAAACTCAGATTGAGAGGAGCATGGTTTAGTGCCAGCACAGGTAAAAACATTAGCAAGACCCCATCTTAACAAATAAGCTAAGTGTTATGTAACCTGTATCTGTGTTCCCAGACACATGGGAGGCCATATGCAGGTCAAGCCTTGGATAAAGTTGCAAGAGCCTATCTAAAAAAGCCTAAAAGCCAAAATAAAAAGTGAGAATGAAAGACTGGAAGAATGATTCAAGTGTCAGAGAACTTGCCCAATGAGTCCAGGCTCTGACTTTAAACACCAATACCACCAAAAAGGAAAAATAAAAGAAAACCATTCAATAAGAAAAAACTATAATTCCCAGATTGAAAACAAGCTTAGATTTAGAGAGAAGTAGAGATCTTTCACACAGAACCTCCATGTAGAAGCAATAGATTCCAGTTGAGTCTTTGAGAAATGTTGTACTTGTTACAGTTCATAATAAAAGAACTACCAAGGAGCAAATGGAAGCATTGTCCCAGCAGACTTACATGCATCTGAGCTCCTTATTATGGGAATGTTGCTGACGAGATTTGGCATCGGAATTAATTGGGCCAGATGAGAACTCGCCAAGACTCCCTCCTTTCTACTTCCTGAGCTCTAATCCTTATGAGACAGATGCTCAAAGAATCTGATGGTAAAGAATCACTAAAGGATCCTTTTCCAATGCAAATAAAACCAATCTTTCCTTAACACAAAATCTGCCCTATCAATGTGGTCATGATAAACTCTTCATTGAAATACTGACTCAAATGTGGGGCAGAAGATCTGAATGTAATGGCCTTCTATCTCTCTTGAAGCAGCAAAGCTGTCCACCTAACCCATTCATTCCCTTATTGAGCACCAGTACTGTACTCCATCAGAAGAACCATTGCAACCTAGAACACCAGTTCACTTCCTGGGTGTATTTTTTAAAGTTACAAAGTCGTATGGAGCCAGAATTTTAAAATTACTTTTTAATTTATAAAATTATAAAATTGAGTATGGTGGAAATAACTAAGTGAAACAGATAACCAGATATACTCTCCAGAATTCGCCATCACCAAAACTTGAGTGAATATTTTTACACACAGTAAAGCCTACCATGAAGCTCATCTTTTCATGTCAACATGTAGATTAGTGTTATTGTTTAGTTGTCTTTATAAATCATCCCTACACAGATAACCCATAATTTGTTTGTCCAGCAGTTTGTTGGTAACACTTAGGTTATTGTAAGTTCTCATCTGTAACTAAAAACATTGCAGTGAACACACATGCATTTATAAATCCTTTTCCTTATGGATCCCTATGCCCAGTATTCTTGTAATAATACATTTGTAGAAATAAATCCCAAGGTCAAAGGATAGCCAAAGCCAGGTCAAGATATTCATTCTTCTTTTAATAGATAGCCATAAATTCTCCTCCATAAAAGTTCAGCTAGTTTACACTAACAACAATAGCACATAAAAGCTTTCTCTATATGATGAAACCTTTTTGGTCCCAAGATTGCTGATGGATTTTCTGATTTTTTTTTCTCTGTCCTTAAAAAATAACCTGTCCATGAACCCAAATGTGTTTATTGTTAAGTGTTAGATTTCCTTCATCCTTTATCGACAGATTTGTTGTTTAAAGGGCAGCTGAGCACTAATTCACTGTGTTTCAAGCACATCAGGCTCTCATCTTTTCCTTACTCTACAGATAATGGCGATGGGGTTTAACACCTATGTGTACTAAATTGGGTGAGTGCCTTTAGTAAAGTACAACACAATACAAATGCATTGTAAGTCCTTCAGACCCGTTTTCCCACCTGTATAACATGGTTCTTGCTGCTTATCCAAGACAATTCAACACAGCAAACATTCTCTGAATGTCAGTTCTCCATTACTGGATGGAACTGATTTTCAAGTCAAGGGGTTCCCATCTAAAAACATTCTCCTGTCTCTTGACTCTCTCAAAAAGCCTTTTATTTCTTATGTTGCATTAAATGACCCACAGTTAGGGGGCTGTTTATTAAGAACCTCTGAAATTTGAATAATTCCAAAATAATGCTAGCATCCCTTGACTGGAAGGAGGGTGGGGGGAGAATTATGTCGTATGAGGAACTTCTCCAATGATAAACGCAAAGCATCTGTCAAAACAGAGTCAAGTGACGCCCGTATAAAGTGTTTGCACAGTTAGAAAGTGGGACGTTTTTATTTTCTCTGCAAAGTGAAATGCAATTTTTTGGAAGGGTCAACACACTTGACATTTTTATGATATATATACAGAAAGAACTGAACCAATATTAATGCATCTTAAATTTCATAGAACTTGAGACGCTGAAAAGAACTTTAAACAGAATATGCCTGTAGATCTTTAGAAAGAAAGTACCCAATGTGTTCTAACCACATCTTTCTCTCCACTGTGTCTGCATGATGCTTTTATAAATTTTAAATGTCATTCTGGTATTGCTTCCCTCCTATTACTGTTTTACATTTAAACTCATATTACCTTTGGTCATTTTTTTTAATATACTTGGGCATAGAATGAATAATCACATCAGTCGCTCTTTCCATAACCCACCCCTTTTTCTCTTTCCTCATCACCAAATTAAATATCACTTCACTCTGGTTATTCCTTCTCCATGATTCAGAAATTTGTGATTTGTTGGGGGATTTTTTTAGATTCTGAGGCTTAGACTCTGGGCCTTGAGCTCCTTTTGCTCAAGGCTAGTACTTTACCACTTGGGCCATAACAAAACTTCTGGCTTTTTCTGTGATCTAATTGGAAATAAGAATATCATGGACTTTCCTGCCTGGGCAGGCTTTGAACTGCAGTCCTTAGACCTCAGCCTCCTGGTAGCTAAGATTACAGGTGTGAGCCCCCAGCACTCAGATTTTTTTTTAAGTCTTAGTAGGAGTCATAATAGGGATATTCCACGGGGCCAGGATTTTATCTATCTTTGTCATTTTATCTTCTGGGTCCAGCACCATGCTTCTCTCATAGCAATTGTTGGAGATGTCTGCCAAATGCAATGTGTTCTGTGCTACCCATAACTAAGACTTCATTTCCAGTTTAGCTCTCATTCTTTTGTCTTCATTTATTCACTTATACACTTACCAAGTGCCAGACACTTTGTTTGGCATTAGGAATATAATGGAAGACAGATGTGATTGTATCCCTCCTATAATTTGTATTCTATGCAAAAGATGTAAAACTGAAATGAAACAGAGCTTTTTCCACTTATTTTCTTAACCCTTCTTTATACATACTTTGAATTGCTGTTTTCTTAACAGTCATTGCCTCAAGAAAGGAAGTCATAACAGAAAACAGAAGAATGCATGGTCTTTTGAGTTTCAGAAGTCTAGTTACTTAGAGAGCTGGAAAGCATGAATGATGCAGGCAGGTCAAGACTGCAGAACACTGTGATGAGGAAGAATGAGGCTTTCTTATTCCAATCAAGGAAAGATCTCTCTAGCTGTGGGAATGAAAGAAAAAGAAAAGAACAAAAATGTTGGGGGTCCTCAGAGACCAGGGACCGGGCTCACCGCCTGGGCAGTGTTTCTGGGAGCAACAAAACCACAAGTACATTTTTTGGTTTACAGAGCAGAAGAAGGGCATGTCTCACTATCCCATGCCAAATGACTGGATGGTGTGGCCAGGCATATGCATCCTTGAACAACTTCAGTAAACTTCCTCCAGGATCATGCTTCTTTCTGTGAGCCCAAAAGGATCACAGGAGTAGCAGAAAGACACATTCGACCCAAATGGGAACCTTTTCTATCCATAGGGCCTGTCAGTGGAAATTACTTGGTATAATAAGAACAGATCCTCAAACCTCACAGTCCCTTGGCAACAAGCATGTCCTTGCTGTGCTCTGGATGAGTCTCCCTCAAAATTCCTATGTTGAGCTAGATGTTGGTGCTTGTGCCTGTAGTCCTAGCTACTGAGGAGTCTGAGATCTGAGTAAAGTGGTTCAAAGCTAGCCTGCACAGGAATGTCCGTGAGACTCTTAACTCCAATTAACCACCAGAAAACCAGACATAGAGCTGTAGCTCAAAGTGGTAGAGTGCTAGCCTTGAGCAGAAGAGCTCAGGGACAATCTCAGGCCCTGAGTTCAAGCCCCATGCCTCACAATAAATAAATAAATAAACCTATGTTAGAACTTCAAAAGGGCTCTACTCAGAATGGGATTAGTGCCCTTAGAAAAAAAGCTTCAAGGAACCTATTTGCCTCTTCTGCCTTGTTAGGACACAACAAGAATGTGTCATCTTTGAAGCACAAATATTGAATCTGATGTTCCCTGCTCATGGACTTTCCGGCTTCAAACCTGTGAGCAATACATTTCTATCATTTACAATTTTTCCATATTACTAAATAACATTTTGTTATAGCAACGTGTACTAAGACATTCCCACGGAATTTATCGGGGATCACAAACAAAGAAAGGAACTACAAGTTGGCTGAATTAATGTTCAGGATGATTATTCCCTAGTCTGGTACTTTCTCCTCAGAGAAGAGCCTCCGTAGAGTGACCCTTAGGCCTCTCTCTGCCTCTTCACTAGGCAATGTGTTTGAGATAGAAAAAGAAGTCATTTACTATTTCTAGAACATTTATTAACTATATTCTCCTCTGCTCTGTGCAAACACTGTGTATTTGCTTTTCAGGTCTTCTCACCTAGGTGATTGTAACAGGCAATAACCTTCCTCCCTTTATGCCATACCAGTTCCCATCAATTTACCCACCACACTGCTTTCTGAATTGTCTTTCTAAAATGCTCCTTCTCCTCTTTAGAAGTTTCTCAGTACCCTCTTCTATCTGAGTCCTTGACTTTCCTTCCAAACTAGTTTCTATTCCCTCATGGGCATTCCAGTACACTTCTCTATCGAACTCTCTCCTCCCTCATCCTCATCACATTTCTTCTTGTTTGTGAAGACTCTAGTCTCATTTTGTCACTTCTATGAGGATCTCAACACGTGCCTTCCTCATGCCCAGGCCTGGCATTCTGGAGATGCCATACTACATAGCTGTACTACATAGCTTACATAGCTGGTCAGCTCTTCCCACTCAGAGTAATGGAGTAAGAACTTCCACCCCTGTGTCCCTCCTTAGTGTACTCTAGATATTAACGTCAGAGTACACATATTACTTTCTGTGTCTCACCTGTGAAATAGTATAGTACAGTTCAATAAATGTTCCCAGAATAGGTTTAAAAAGCGTGATTTTTAGTTTTCAAATTCCTTTTTTTTGTTTATTTTTGTCAGTGAAGGGCTGGAACTCAGGACTTGGCACTGTCACTGAGCTTTTGGGCTCAAGGCTAGCCCTCTCACACTGTGCCACAGCCCCACTTCTGGCTTTTTATGTGGTTGAATGGAGATAAGGGCCTCACGGACTTTTCCTGCTTGGGCTGGCTTTGAACCGCAATCCTTGGATCTCAGCCTCATAAATAGCTAGTATTACAGGCATGAGCCACCAGTACCCAGCTTTCAAATTCTTCTAACTGTATCCTTAAAGAAGGCAGAGGAAGACAGACTGAAAAAAAATGGGTTGAGAATTTAACTTAGCATGTCTATATTAGCTAATGTGGAGGCATCATAATGGATTTTATTGAACAGTGAAATGTATGCTGCATGAACATAGTCAAAAAATTCACAGTTCAATGCAGTGAAAGAATTGGAAAGCCCAACATTCACACATTTTGATTTGCCCTAGATTTTGGAGAAATACAGTGGAATAATTTCGGAATAGAAGAATAGATAAAGCCTAAAAACGAAGTACAAGATTAGTAGATTTTAATGCAACAATATTGAAACTTCTGTTTTTATGACTTGGTCCAAGGGAGCTGATCATCACATTTCTCTAAATTTGCCAGAATTATCTCATGTAAAGCTGTCCCCACTGGAATTGTGTGATTGTTCTGCTTCACAAGAGAAAAACTCATCTTTCACCAGCAGATATATGGGAAGGGAAAACAGAAAGACAAAAGTAAAATTGAGCCAATAATAAAGTTCCCTTGCAATATGGACCATTAACATCAGTAATTTCTCTAGAAAGGAGCATGAAAAGATTATAAGCAGATACTGTTTCTTGGTAATGAACAGTTTTATTATTGGAAGAAATCATCCATACATTTAAACTACTGTCAGCTTTTTTTTTTCCCTTGGTGTTTGCCACACTAAGATAAAAAGTGCACAAATGAGTTACCTGAATGTTGAAAATACTCAATATAAGGGAAATCTGAAGGAAACATAAATATTTAAACACTTAGTGTCTTTAGACACTTAGTGTATATGTTTTTGCATGTATAAACACCTGCAAGCACATATATTTGCACACACTCTACTACATATTCTTTTTCTTTTTTCTTTTTCTTACTACATTCTTCTTTTTCCAAATTATCAGACTACTTCAAGTCAAGCGTTAGTAATAATACCTGCATCTCACATTTGTATGGAACTCACTCCTCAAAGTTTTCATCTCATGATAGTCTACTGAGATGAAGCAAACACATTCTATCTTCTTTACATATGAGGAGCTGGGGTTCAGATAAATGGTGTGACTTTCCCAAGTAATATGGGACAGTAATGTTAAAATAACTTTCCATATTAAAACCAGAGATCCTATGTCCTGGAAACTCCCGGAGACTTGGGCAGGTCAGGCTAGAACAGGTAGGCACCCTGTACCTGTCAAGAGTTGAGCTGGATAAACTCAGATACCTCTTCTCAAAGACGTTTGATGTCTTGGGTAACTTGGTAGCTCTTCAGGAACTCTTCTCATGCTCAGAAGTAGACAGCCTTCAGAGAAGAAAGAAAGAAGTGACTCCCCTCCCTCCTCCATCAGGACAGGAGGTTCCTTCCCTGGGACCAGAAATTCCCAGGAAGTTATGTCAATAACAAAATTGGCTTCACTTGTTGTTATAGTTTAGGTGTATTATTCTTCAAGTAAACATGCAAAAAAAAGTGATTTGGAGAAAATAAAATTTTAGTAAGTCGGACACCAGTGCCTCACGCTTGTAATCCTAGCTACTCAGGAGGCTTGAAATCTGAGGATCACAGTTGCCAGCCTGGGCAAGAAAGCTCCTGAGACCTATCTCCATTAACCAGAAAAAGCCAGAAGGGGAACTGTGACTCAAGTGGTGGAGCATTAAAGCCCAGCAACAGTACACAGGCCCAGAGTTTAAGCCCCAGGACCAGAAAAAAAAAACAAAGTAATAAAATATATATTAGTACATTTGACAACCACTATTATCACCCCAGAAGCTTCCTCCTTCCTATTGTCTTGTTTATAGGCATACCCCCCTCCACTCCAGCAATCACTGCTTTCTTCTTCACTACACTTTTGTCTTTTTAAAAAATATCAAACAGCCCTACAGTATGTGATCTTTCAGCTAGGCTTCTTTCACTTAGCACAGTACCTTTGAGATCGGTTCAGGCAGCCACATGTGTCAAGTTTTGATGACTGAGCTGTATTGCAGGAGATGATGATGCCACACTTTGGGGAATTGTTCTCCTGCTTAAAGTAATTTAAGATGTTTCCACCTTGGGATGATTGCTGGGAACAGTCGTGTGTTGGGTTTTGTGCGAACAGAAGTGTTTATTTCTCTAGTTGAAGTACGTAGGGGTAGGATTGCTTGATTGTGTGTGGCATTGGGTCGTTTTCTATTGCTGCATTAACAAATCAGCACAAAGTTACTTAGACAGGACAGAGGTTGATTATTTTCAGTTATGTAGATCAGGTAAGCCAACACTAGGAGAAATCCAAGGTGTAATCAGCAGGCTGCATTCCTTTCTAGGAGGTTTGGGAGAGAATCTCTTCAGGTTATTGGCAGAGTTTATATACTTGCAGTAGAAACTGTAGAATTTGGCTTGTTGACCCTTTCCTCCACCTTCAAATCCAGCAATGGATAGTCACCTTCCTTTCATGTCAGCTCTTTCCCTGTCTCTAACCTTTCTCCCCCCAAACCCTCTGGCAATTCTCTCATTGTCACATCTCCCTTTTACGCAGTCAATAGACATTACCAACTATGGGTGTGCTTAGATTAGATCCACGCTGACGATCCAGGATAATTTCATCATTTCTAAGTGTCTGTACCCTTGATCACATCTTTGGCCTCTGTTGCCTTTGAAGATAACATTTTCAAAGGGTCTTGGAACTGGGCATGAGGATCTTGAAGGGAATGGGCAGTATCTGTCTCACCTATCTTAATAAAAAACTTCAATGCTGATTTTAGAATATTTGTGATAACATTTCCCGTCAACAATGTTTTAGTTGCTCCCCAGATTCATTAGCACTTGATATTATCAGTGTTTCTTTGTGGTAGTCATTCTCATAGGCACCAAGTGGTAAGTTAAATTTTCATTCCTTTTTTTATACCTAAAGATGATGAACCACTTTTCACCTACCTGCTTATTTCCCACCTGCATTTACTTTTTTGGGTTAGTTGTCTATCTAAGTCTCTTGATACTGAGTTTTAATAGTTCTTTATTCTGGACACAAATACTTAGTCAGATATGTGAATTCCTAATACTCCCCTAACTAAAACTGGTTTTTCCAAATTTCCCCTAAATGCCTATTGCATACCTGTTATTTCCCTGTTACTCAGACTCTCTTTAGGTTGGCCAGACCATAAGGTAATTCAATTTCTGTTTCTAAACCAGTGTTTCAGATCCAACAATGGTTCTATCTTCTACTTATGATTGATTTCAGATTATACATACATCACAATTCAATCCATTCCTGTATCCCTCTCAGAGAACATAACATTCACTGTATTAAATATTTTTGAGTTATAAAATCATAAGGATCTTAAAGGAAAACACTAATACCTAAAGACATGACATCTACCACTTCCTTCGCAGCCATGTCCCTTCTTCTAACAGACACAGTTTGAGTGTAGATGTGGCCTTCAAGAGGGAACTATTAGGGTACTTGGGTGACAAGAAGTCAACTGTACTGACAGCAATTTGGAGAATGTTGCAGAGTAGTTTTGAAGCCTGTACAGACATTCTCTCACTGCTGAATTATATAGCTGCATAGATATAATCTGCTTAAAACTGTGTTATTTCTGAGATCTAAGGCCACCTGCTGATGCTTCTAGCAGAAATTCTGAAAATTAAGCAGAACGTGGAAAGTTTTATTGCAAGCCTTCTGGAAGTTCTTGGCGATGTCTGTATAATAAGGCAGTAACCTGGAGCTATCTTAAGAATTACCTCTAAACATCTAATGCTGACAGAAGCCATTCCAGTGGACTTGAAAATCATCATTTTACCTGTACCAAGTAGAGCAATTATCTGCTGGAAACCTGGCAGAAAATAGAAATTACCACAGATGGTCCAAATGAAGGTACAACTCATAGATACGTGATGACAGTTCCAGAACAAGCCAGCATTGGTGAGGTATCCAAAAGCTAGCAGGAATTAGAGCCCATTTCTGCTCCTGGAATTGAGGGACAAGATAAAGTTGTCACTGGAGGCCACTGGTCACTGGAAAGTAGAAGAAAGGCATCCTGCCAGAGTTGTAGTGGCAGAGAACATAGTATCGATGCCAGAAGGAACAAGAGGAGAAAGAGACTGTTCTAAGCTTACTCCTTCCCTTCCCACGCCCCATGCCCTCCTCCTTTTGAATATCCTCCCCACAATATAGCACAGGAGACCCCTAAAAGTGCAATCCCTGGAGTTTGGATGTTTCCAGGCACAGACGAGATCATAGATGGAACCAAGGGGCAGACAGAGGCTAACCTGCACAAGAAATAATCCACTGATTTTTCTCATTCTTGGGTCAGAGGAAATCTGCTAGCTGAAGACACTGAGTATGTATAAGTAAGCATCTCTTGGTAGGTAATCACTGCCTGCCTTTTTCTCTCAGACCATGTCTCACACCCACACTACCCCACCCCCAGGTTTCTTGTCCTGTGGCTAGAGACTGAAAGTCACACTGTTATCTACTTTATTTCGCAGGACTTCAGACTCAAACTGAGTTACAGCCTGGCTTTCCTGATTCTTCAGCTTACAGTCAACATATGTGGAACTTCTTGATCTCCATAATCATATGACCCATTTCCCATAATAAATACCCTTTTACGTGTCTATATCTTTACAAAGCGTAGATCTCTACTTCCACTAGGTATGCGTAGATAGAATGCATGCACACGCAGCCACACACACACACACACACACACATTTTAGGAAAACCCTTGCTGGTTTATAGGTAATGGAATAATAATTTGAATGTGTTTTTTTAAAACATTACTGGAGCTTGAACTTGAAATCTGATAAGTAAGCACTCTCCCACTTGAGCCATGCCTCCAGCCCTATTGTATTTTTGTTCATGTTTTTCTATCATTCTATATTGTTGATTATTTCTTTTTTTTAAATGTTATTATAAAGGGGATGTACAGAGGGGTTACAATTACGTGAGTCAGGGAATGAGTACATTTCCTTGCGAACAGTGTTACCCCCTCCCTCATTCTCTCCCAGTTTTTTTCCCTCCCCCCAAAGTTGTATACTTCATTTCCAACATAGTGTCCAGTGAGGTTCACTGCTAAATTTGTTCATCCTTTGCCCCACCATTTCTGTGCTTTTCCTTCCCCTCCACAAATCAGATAAATTTATATACAAGGCAAAAAGGGTAGAGAAATCAGAAACTGCAACCGAAGGGGATTAACCAAAGAAAAAGGAAAGAAGAAAAGAAAAAGAAAGAAAGAAAAAAGAACTGAAAACGGGGCAATAAAACCACCTCTTCCATGTCGTGGAGTTCATTTCGATAAACATCATTTTATATGATCAGATGCACATAGCTATGGAGCCCTTGCGATCCTCTTCTAAGAGTGTCCTCCTCTGTTTTTGAAGGCTTTCTGAGGTACAGACAGACTAGAGTGCTGAGAGAGGTTTCCTAGACTGGCCTCTACCCTGGCTCAGGCATCCTGACCAAGTGTCTCAACTTCCCTGAGCTTCAAGGGAGTATGAATGATCACAGCTGCTTTGTTGGCCCCAGGAGGTTGTTACAAGCAGTGGAAAGACATGAACAGGCTCAGGAAACTGTAAAGCCCAGTCCTAATTCCAAATAATGTGATGGAAAGATGCGGCTGACATTATTTCATAAGAAAACCTGTGTAGTCCTTCATCGTATTTCCCTAAGCTGGAGAAGAAAGGGAGAATGAAGTACGTGGAAACCAGTGCCCTAAAAAGAGTGTGTCCATCCATCTTCTTGCTTTTGAAATACAGATCCTATTCTCTGGGCTCTGTGGCACATGACTACTGTCGGATAAGTACAACTTGACAAATGGCTGAGTGGGTATTTTGTTTTGTTTTGTTTCCATTTTTTCAGATTCTCTTATGACCACAGAGGGGAAAAGCTAAATTAGTGCCATATGCCTATAAAATCCCTCTGACAGCTTTTATTGTAATGGAAGATGACATTGGTTATCAGAGCAGAAGAAACATGCTTGAGCTAAAGTAAACACCAAACACCTTTTGGGAAATGAGGTACCTCCTGTAACCTTTGCAGCTGGCCAGGTCTGCAAGGGATAGCAGCCAGAGTTGTCTAATAGTTTAATCAGGATTCCCTCTTGCTTTGAAGAGTGTAACCTCTTCTCGTTTCTTAGGTTGTGCAGAATTTTTAAATGTCACAGTAAACCCATTTTCCCCTTAGGATAATCAGAAATATCACTGGAACTTAATGGAGATGAACAAATGATCAGATTCAGTAGTTGGTGCAATACTATGTTAGAAGAATTAGCTCTACTCCACAAATTGCAAAGCCTCTGAGTTTTGTGAACAAAAATAAGTAAAATAGAAAAATCTGCTTCTGAATCCATACCATACATTCAACCCAGTTCCAGTTACTTTATCCCTAGCATCTCCTCTAATCTCATAGTCATTCAAATGTCCTTCAAATAGTCCCCATTTATTGCAGCCATTCAGTTAGAGTCATCAACCTACACATATGTGAGTATCCCCCACTCAAGCTATATGGCCTTGGCATAGTTACTTAACTCATCTGAAGAATTCAAATAACAACACACATAAAATACTGTTGTTTGCTGTGGCTGTTGTGTTTTCATGGAACAACTTGACATTCTATGCTGTCTATTGCCTCCAAACCAAAACCAAACATTAGTATGATGATAATGAAATCGAAGATACAATTTTCTCCCTTCCCTAGGAAATTATCAACTTCTTTCACATTTACCTCATGACAGGAGTCATGAATTTTTTTCTGGAACCCTTTTTTCCCCTAAAACTTTTGGGAAACAGTAAGTATACATATCTGTAATTCAGAGAAGAGGGAAAGCCATATATTGATCCCTAGATGGCTTGTACATACAGACAGACAGACAGACAGACAGACTTAACAGCTTCTTACTAGCATTATAAACTAGCCCTGTAAGTATAGGTACCCAAACAAAGAAAAAGCCTTAGACCAAGAGTTTAAAATGTATATATATATATATATATATATATATATATATATATATATATATATATATATCGATAGATGTATCTATCTCTATAGCTTATTTTAACTCATGGTCTAAGGCTTTTTCTTGGTTTATATATATAATATACAAAGATATATACAAATATATCATATATGATGTACAATAAATATACATAACTAAATATAATATATGTAGATATATGTAAATATATAAATAATTATAAATCTATATAAATATGTATAATAAATATATGCATAAATATAAAGATATGTATCTTCAGGCTGTAGGCCGCATGTTGTTAAACTCTTCTATATCAAACTAAATAACAAGAAAAGGTGAGTTTAAATCGAGGCAAAAAGATAAAGCCACCCATATGCATATATCATAAGATATGATATCCTTTGCTGAAAGTTATTGACTAGGGTGCCTACATTCTACTCCTCATGTCTGATGGAAAGGGGAGAGCTCAAAACACAGCCTGACACATAGTAGATACTTCATTTTTGCAAAACACTAATCTCTGAGCTGAGATGTCTTCCCCATGGGCATAAAACCAATTCACTGGGGCTGTTAGGAAGGCTAAGGGAAACACAGTTCTATTTCTGGCACTTAACATCTCCACACATGTGTTTCCTTTCCAATTTTCATTCCTACCTTGGTAAAAGGAAAAGCTATCTTCCTTAAATAGCAAATATTGTGTGGCATTGATTTTTCTCTATAGGAGACAGATTTAGAGTACTGTAGGAACTATTGAGGACACTGGTGGTCCTTCTTACAGGAAGAGGGCTGGGGAAGGTTGATAAGATTTTATCCTTTGCCAGTCCTCCATATGTTCTCTTAAAAAGATATGGTACGGCCATTATGTGATGACTCCATGTTTTAGCTAACATTAAAACAGACATGGATTTATAGCCAAAAGCATGAATAAGTAGTTTGTGGGAACTACCTTTATTTAGGCAAAAGCCATAAATGAGAATTTACAGGATTAAAAACATTGTGTGGAAGAAGAGATGTTGCTATATGTCCAACTACCAAACATGGGAAAATGAGGTTTTAAGAATTAATCACTTCAAGCTGGGTGCCTGTGGCTCATGCCTGTCATCCTAGCTACTCAGGGGGCTGAGATCTGAGGATCAGGGTTCAAAGCCAGCCCAAGCAGGAAAGTCCATAAGACTTACCTCCAATAAACCACCAGAAAATCAGAAGTAGTGCTATGTCCCAAGTAGTAGAGCACTAGCCTTGAGCTGAAGAGCTCAAGGGACAGTGCCCAGGCCCAGAGTTCAAGCCCCATGACCAAAAGAAAAAAAAAATATATATATATATAAAATATAAAATATATATTTATAAAATATATAAATATATATTAAATGAATCTAATTAAAAGAGATTTGTTTGATTTCACTTAGTAAGTCAAAAAATTATTGTAAATAATAGTTTCTGAGGGAAAAGCTCTCCAAACAGAGAAATATTCAGTGCATGATATTTAGATTAAAGGAACTCAGAAGTGTTACGAGGAGGCTGGCTTTGGGGTTTAAAAAAATATTAGATGAGGAAGCAAAAATGATATGAATGCATTAAAAGTTTCTTTATGACCAGTTGCCATAAAGGGTAGAAGAGGAGTGGTTATAGTCTTGTGGGAGTTTATATGTGACTTTTTTAAGCTCAAATATTTTAAACACAAATTTCTTTGTTGTGATTTTAGTTATCTCTATATTTTGAATACATGTGTTACAGTGAAGCAGACAGAACATTGGGTAATGAGTTTCTGTGTGATTTCCTGAGGAAGACATGAGATGATTTAGGTAGAAACCACTTTGAAGGGGCTGGGAAGGTGGCTCAGTGGTAGAGTGCTTGCCTTGCATGCCTGAGGCCCTGGGTTCGATTCCTCAGCACCACATAGGCAGAAAAAAAGGGGAAGTGGTGTTGTGGCTCAAGTGGTAGAGCGCTAGCCTTGAGCTGAAGAGCTGAGGGACAGCGCCCAGGCCCAGAGTTCAGGCCCCATGACCGGACCTGAAAAAAAAAAAAAGAAAGAAAGAAAAGAAACCACTTAGAGGGTCTTGACCATGGGCAGCTTGATTGTACTTAGTTTGAGGAGAGAAATTGTGTGTGGGGTATCACATATTACTTTCCACGTAGTGTGCTTATTATCTTTGGGTGTGTTCTTCAGTTTCTTCTTCAGCTGTGGAGTGAACTTTTGTAGCAAATTTTCAATCTGTGTTTATTTCAGCTGTTCAGAGATTTTGCCTTGAAGGTCGGGGAGTTCAGCTGATTTAAATAATATTTCTTATTCAGCAGGAATCATATTGAATTTCTGAAGAGTCTTTACTTCTGATTAATCATCCTAATAAGGACTGGGGGAGAAAAAGATGAAAAAAAATCCACACATAACAAAAATAAATAAAGTCTTGGCCTAGTAAAGGAAAGGAAAGGTTGCCGTCATTTTCTCTGTATTGGCCTTGAGAAGCAAATAAGCCTGGCAAGACATACACAAAGTTCTTGTCATCTTTTGTCAATCAATGTCTAAAGGACCAGTTGTTATAAAGAGGAGTAATTATACTATTATGTAAGTCATCAGTAAACATCAATTCCCTTTGCTTTCTTCTTTCAGTCCATTCATTCCCCTTCCCTCCACTTCACAGCAACATCTTAATTTTTAATTTTTTATACCTGGGGCTTCAACTTAGGGCCCATCACTGAGCTTTTTTGCTGAAAGCTATCATTCTACCACTTGAACCACTGCTACTTCTTGATTTTCAGTGGTTAACTGAAAATAAGAATCTCACTGACTTTCCTGCCCAGGCTGGCTTTGAACCACAGTCTCCTAAGTAGCTAGGATTATAGGCATGAGCAACCAGTGCCCAGCTCATGCACATTTTCAAGGATGATAAGAAAGAGTAAGCTAAAATTACTTTAAGACAGCTGATATAAAAAAAAAAGAGCTGCTTTCTTTACTTGAAGCAGGACAGAACTACCATAAAAGATAGCAATTGAAGAGTCTTAGACGTTATGAGGTTAATGAATACACTGCCGAATACTCTAGGTTGCTTTATGTGGACAATGTTTTGCAAACTTGTTCCTCTGCTGAAGTTTCTTCCTACCTTGGGGAGTACATTGCTGTTCTTAATGCACCTGAGTGTTGAGCTTTCCCTTCAACTAATTATACACAGAAGCAGTCAGCACGCTTAACTCACAGGCAGGATGACGGACTACAGGAAACCAGAGAAGCAGGATATCTGTGCTTAGGCAGAAAGCTTGCCCAGAAGATGACTTGTTACATTAGAGGTGATCAAACTTCAGGAGGAACCAAGAAAATGCTGTTTTGCCGTTAGGACCATACCCAGCCAAGTATGAGCTGAGTTGCATTCCTCTCAGGGTTCTTGTCAAAAGGTTGATGTCCTGTGCTGCTTGTGATGACTTTTTTTTAACTTCAGGGCTCTATGAAACCCATTCTTAGAATGCCAGGGATCATGATCAGTCACAGATCTTGTGAACCAACCCAAATCTGGCTTGTCTCAGAGATGGATGATAAAGCATCCTGGCTCTGTCCTCTTTTCCTTGCTGAAAGGATTCAGGAAATATAGATCATACCATTGACAAAAGTCCTTCCCCAGGTTGTGAGATCATAATGACACCCATCTGAGTCCCCTCTGGAGGTGGCTGCCAAGAACCCAGAGGCTGGGGAGGGAGGCTCTAGAGAAGAGCATGGTACACGGGCGAAAAGCCCTAGGCCTCCAGAGCTGCCAGTCAGTGCTTTAGAGTGACTCAGAATGAAAGTACTCAGAAAGAATCAACTTTTCCCATCATCACTGTAGACACACGGTACATTTTTGCTCTGACAAAAAAGCCCAGAAGGATTAAATCAAAGCAACCTCAACATGAAGTGGGCCAGATGCTATGTTAAGCCTCAAATGCCTAACCTCGTTTAATCTTCCTGATTCCTCATGATCAGTACCACTGTCTGTCTCCATTTGGCAGGTGAGGAAACTGAGGCTTTGAGGTTATACAACTGAAGGGCCTGAGAATAGTTGAGTAGTGAAACCACATCTAGACTATTTCCTCTGCACTGAAGATAATCCACTGCCTAACAAGTAGTGTTGTAGCATTCAGTAAATAATTGTCATTGATCTCATGTTGACTAGGCTGAGTAAGAGTAGCACTGCATTAAGAAAGACCTGGCCTTTATCAGCTGTGTAATTTTGTGTAAGTTATTTGATGCTCATCTGACAATGAGCTGGGATCACCTGTTCTTTGGGTAATTGAAGATGGTGAATAAGTCTATTCTTAAAGTCTAAAGCAGAGACCCCACTGAAAAGACACTCTTCTATCTCTCCAGAGCTCTTTGGCTCAAGATGGCATTGTCATAAACAGGAAAAGCCTACAATCACAGCTGCCATTTTATTTTTAGTTACCAGATGCTCTCATTTGTCTCTGTCAAAAAACATTGCAACCGCCCCTGACTTTATAGGACCCCACAAAAGATTTCTGTCTTCACTCAGCCTGATGGCTTTCTTCTTTCCTGGCAATTGGAATGTAGAGATCTTTTCCACCAAAATGACCACATAATGACAGGAAAAAGCTGTTAGAATGTGCTCAGAGAAAAACCACAATCTTGAAATGTTCTCATGGATTCTTTTCAAACTTTCCTTTAGAAAGAATCCTTTCTTCCTTCTTAAAGGCATTCAGTAAGAGAAGGTATTAGACTGTAGAATCATTGCTTTTATGTCCATTTTCATCCAATCATGACCTTTCCAATTTTCCATGCCTTTCTCGGTCACTGTCTGCTCCCCAAACTGTTCATTCTTTTCACTTATCCAATGCCAAAGCATTTTTACTCCAGGAATACTTCCTTAGGTTCCTTAGGCAGATGCAATACTTTGTGTAGGAGAGCATTGTATCTGAAACCGAAGTCCTTGATTACTCCCTTTTGCATTTTCAGTGCCTAGCTGAGTGACTAATCAAACATAGCCATCAAACATATATTTGGTACACAAATTTTGAAAAGATAGTTCAAAGTAGCCAGGAAAACAATAACTAAGAGTCTAAAATGAGAAAAGATTATGATGATGTATTTTTTAATAAAGGCTAACAGGAAATCTATAGCCAGACAGTAATTATACCAATGATCATTTTTTTGGTCTTTAGAATTCCTTGAGAGGGAAGATGATGGATTAGAAACATTCATCACTTTCTTGTGTCTTCATTAATTTAAAATAAAATCATCAGAAGTTGATGAAATTTTCTCCCAACTAGATGATATTTCAGGCCATCAAGCAAGTATTAACAACTACTAAAAATTATAATTTTGTTGTGTCTTATCAGAATAATATAGTGGAATAAAATTAGAATTCAATAGCAAGAGAAACTATATGGAGATTAAATAATGTATTTTTGAATGATCCTGGGTCATTAAAGAAATCAGGGAGTAAATTTTTAAATTCCTAGAATTACATGAAAATGAGAAATTAAGCATAACCTTTGGAACATAGCAAGGACAAAGAAGAAATCTTATGTTTTTAAAGAAACATTAAATAAGAGAGATTTAAAATAAAATCCCTGAAGATAATAGGAGTAAAAGGAACATTCCTCAACATAATAAAAATTACTTATGACAAAATCCACATACTAGATACAAAAAACTGAAATAATTTTCTCTAAAATCAGAAATGAGACTAGGGTCCCATTTTCTTCCACTCTCATTCATTATAGTGCTTGAATTCCTTCAAGGGAAATACTGCAAAAGAAAGAAATAAAAAAGGATACCAATAGAAGTGAAAAAGACCCAATCATCCCTATTTCAGACAATCTAAGCCTATTCTCAAAATTCCCTAAAGACCCCACCAAAACATGATAAACACTCAGCAAAGTAGTAGGTTACAAAATCAACATGCAAGAACCAGTAACTTTTCTCTATTCCAACAATAAACTTGCTGAAAAATAAATAAGCAATCCCATTCACAATAACCTTAAAACAACTAAACCCTAGGAATACACCTAACCAAGAAGTTAAAAGACCTCAACACTGAAAAGTATAAAATATTAAAGAAGCAATTGATGAAGATAGTGAAAGGAATTGAAAGATCTATGTTCATGTATTGGCCACATTAATATTGAGAAAATGGCTGCATTGCTAAAAGCAATCTATAGATTCTGTGAAATTCATGTCAAAATTCCAGTGACAATCTTCACAAAAACAGAAGAAACAAGTCTAAAATTGTAATGAAAGCACAAAAGACCCTGAATAGCCAATACAATCCTGAGCAAAAAAAAAGCAAATGTTGAAAGTAGCTCAACACTAAAATTCAAACTATACTACAAAGTCATAATAGCAATCATAGCATGATCTTAACACAAAACCAGATGTGTAGACCAATGGAATATAATAGATGACCCAGAAATAAACCTGTACTGAAAAGACAGTCTCTTCAGCAAATGGTGCTGAAAAAAACTATCCACATGTGGAAGACTGAAACTATCTTGACCCTTTACAAAAGTCAATTTAAATGAATCACAACCTTAGTAAAAGATTGAAGCTACTAAAGGAAAACAATTTGAGATCTAGGCATTTGAAACAACTTTTTAAATAGGTCTCTGATAGCTCAGGAAGTAGAAGCAATACTTGATAAATAGGGTTTATCAAATTAAAAAAGTTTCAATTAGCAGACTGAAGCGCCAGCCTGCAGAATGGGGGAAAAATATTTGCCAGATAATCCTCTGACAAAAAGATTCATATCCAAAATATGTAAAGAATTGGAAATTTTAACACAAAAGAACAAATAATATATGGGCAAATAAATAAGTGGACTGGATAGTTGTCAAAAGACCAAGTACAAATGGCCAAGAAATACTTGAAAAATATGTTCATGATACTTAGACATAAAGGAAATGCAAATCAAAACATCATTAAGATTCCATTTCACTCATTCACAATGACTGAAGAAACAAACAATAAATGCTGGTGAAGATGCCAGGGGAAAAGGAGCAGTCATACGCTGTTGGCAGGAAGATGATGAGTCTAGACACTAAGTTTCTTCAAGAAAAATGAAATGGAACCACCATATGATCCTGCTATAACACTCATAAGCATGTACTCAAAAGAACCAAGATCAATATACATGGAGATACCTGCACACTCCTGTTTATTGTGACACTATACATAATAGTGAAATTACAGAATCTGTCTAGAGGCTCACTAGTGGATTCATGGATAAGGAAAATATGGACTGCCTACACAATTGATTATTATATAGCTGTGGTTCAAACTGTAATCTTACCTTCTGGAGAGGCAAAGATCAGCAAATCACAGTTCAGATCCAGCTATGGCAAAAAAAAAAAAAAATCATGGGACTCTTCTCCACAAATGACTGGTACTTCACAAATATGAAGGTTATGGTCCAGGCCAGTCAGGCATAAGGTGATATCCTACTTCAAAATGTAATCAACACAAAAAGAGTTGATGGAGTGACTCAAATGGTAGAGTGTCTGTCTAGCAAGCGCAAGGCCCTGAGTTCAAACCCTGGTACTGACCAAAAAAGAAATGTCGTTTATAGCAAAACAGATGGAATTGGAGATTATTGCATTACGCAAAATAAATTAGACTCACAAAGACAAATATTGAATAATATTTCTCATATGTGCACTCCAGATTTAAAAAAATTAAAAGATATGAAAATAGAAGAGGAACTATTTGGGAGAAAGAGGAAAGGGGAAAAGAACAAGAGAGAGTAGTTGGGGTTGAACATGATGAAGGGATATTGTATGGATATATGAAAATATCATAATGCAACTCATCAATTTGTACACGAATAACACATGTTAAATACATAGGCCTTGAGCAAACTATTTGTATATAATAGCCAAAGACAGTTTATCTGGGAGACAGAAGATGGATTTCCTGAAAATCCAAATGAGTTTGCATCAGAGCTTACTTTGAGCTTACAAATGGATGAAAGGCTCAACCATCAACAAGCATCTCGAGAAACAGGCTGAGCATCACTGTCCTAGATCTGAGAAATGATGCAAGTACAAGTTCAAGTTACATGCCCCAGTAGGAAAGAGATGGTTTAGCGTGGAATTGTCAGCATTGAATAGTGAAGTGATGCTTCTTAAAAAAATAAAATAAATCCATACAGGGAGTTAAATTCAAAGTGTCATTGTTCTTTGACCAGACTGGGACCCTTATGAAGACAGCATTTTCCTTGAAGAATGGACACCAGACAGAACATGTCCATACAGAACTCAGGCACTGGCTCCACAGAAAGCATGGCTGTAAACTCAGTTGAGCAGGAACAGAATCTTGCCTTTCCCTGGAAGAAGCTGTTTGACCTTGGCTTGTGAACCATTTTCCTTTCTAGAACAGTAGTAATTAACATATATACATATATATGTAGGAATTCAATCACTATTGCCATTTTGCCACTAAAGAACTGAGAGTGAATATTAGGGGCCTTGGATCTTAAATATCTCCAAAAGCTCATATGTTAAACCTTGGTTAGCAGCCTGTGGTACTGTTAGGAGGCATCAGACTCCTTGGTATATGTGGCCTTGTGGGAGGAGAATTAGGTTACAGCAGACATGCTCTTGGAGGGAATTTGGGGATTCTCTACTTCTTCCTCTCTGTGTCATTGTTTCCTAGCTGTCATGAGATGAATAGACTCCTCCAACCCATATTCCTGCTGCAAGACCAGAAACAATAGAGCCAAATGATCATGGACTAAAACCTCTGAAACTGTGAGTCTGTGAAACAAAGTAAACATTTCCTCCTGTAAGCTGATTGTCTCAGGTATTATAATTTTAGTATTGGGGTTGAACTCTTGGCCTTGTATTAGATAAGCAGGCAGTTTATCATTTGAACCACTTTGCTAGTTCATGTGTGTGTGTGTGTGTGTGTGTGTGTGTGTGTGTGTGTGTGTGTGTGTGTGTGTGTGTGTGTGCATGTATGCTGGTGATTTTTTTTGTCAGTCATGGGGCTTGAATTCTGGGCCGGAGTGCTGTCCCTCAGCTCTTCAGTTCAAGGCGAGCACTCTACTACTACTTGAGCCATAGTGCCACTTCTGGTTTTCTGGTGGAGATAAGAGTCTCATTCCTGCCTGGGCTGGCTTTGAACCATGATCCTCAGATCTCAGCCTTCTGAGTAGCTAGAATTACAGGTGTGAGCCATCCGCGCCTAGCTTGCTGGTAATTTTTGAGTTAGGGTCTTGCTTTATGCTTGAGCCAGCCCAGACATTGATCTACCTACATGTTGTTGAAATAACAGAAACAGATCATCATGCCCAGTCATTGGTTGAGATGCAGTCTTGTGAACATGTTATTGCCTTATCTGGCTTCAAACCAAGATCTCCACCAATCTCTGTCTCCCAAGTAGTTATGACTATAGACTGGAGCCATCACTCCAAACTCTCAGATATTTTTAATAGAAATGGACAATATTCCTAAATTAGGATGAAAGTAGGTGATAGTTCTGAAATAGGGGCATAAAAAGGCTGGATTTTCAACTGGAAAAGTTTTGCTGTAGAGACAAAGCTGTCTCCAAAAGGAACCACAAATGTAGAAATCCTAAAAAAAAATACAAATAGTTATCAAGAAATGTGGAAATCTCTGTTCTGAGGAACAGAACAGACAATGCCCAGCCTCAGAGAGCTATCAGGAAAGGCATTCATGAAAGATGTACATGAACTGTGAAAGGTAGCACAGAAGCCTGTGGGGACACAGGACCTGTTCTACCCTGTCAAGAATAACCCTGAGAAACATCTGCTGATGCCAAAAATGAGTGAATGAATGAATGAATGAGGATAAAATAGTCACTTTTTTGTGTTTCCTTCCAATACTCAATTACATTACATGGGTATTTCTTATGTTCCGACTAAGTGCCAAACTCTGAAGAGTCAGAAATAGAAAAATGTGGTATGATGTCACTGCCTTCCTAAGGCCTGAACACGTAGAGAGATGATCCAAATTCATTGTGCAGATGCTGAATATATCATCAAGAAAGGGCCTTGAAAACAGAGGAGGAAATGATGAAGCTGTTCCCAAAGACAGATAGCAAGCAAGCCAAAGAGAAGATCCAGCCTGGTGGTTTGGGTGGTGGTGCTTTATGCTCTCCTCTGATGTTTTTACACTGTGAATCTCCGTGATGCCTGCCTGTGCCAGCTGGTATTGTTAACAACTCAAGGCATTAATGTGATACAGTGAGGCCCTCAGAAAATAAATAGAGCTGATAGAGAAATTAACGTGTTCAAAAATAAATGCATCATCTGCTGACTTGCTCACATCTCCTTCACACATAGAGAGGTTTACTCAAAATCAGAGTGAAAGAAATGCAAGCAGTAAATTTAAACGCGTAAGTGTTAGCCAGGGAGAGGCGAAGGTTCCCTCCCCAACATCATAAACTTAATAGTGGAGTTATTCCATTTTCAGAGCTCTTTTCCTGTTTTTTTTAAGTACCAGAGCTTGAACTCAGAGCCTTGTGCTTTCTAGGCATTGCACTCCACTATTTGAGCCGAACGTTCAATTCTTCCTTTACAGTTTTCAAATTCACCTTTCCATTCAAATTGTTTTAGCTTTCCCCAAGTCCTAAAAAATGAGGAGTACTTCCCACTATAGGGATGAGGAAGCAGAGACACAGTGTCAGCAGGTTGTTTTTAACAGAGCCTCATGGCAGAGTGGTGAAGGAAATATTAGAACCTATGTTCTGATTGTCACAGGAATGATCTAACATGCCTGGAAATGCCTCTCCAACTTCAGTGTTCTTTTTTTCAATGTTTCTCAAACTTCAATGATCAGGATTTGGCATTTCCAGCTGGCTTCGTGATGCCAGTGCTGTTCTTCCTCTTCCTAATGAAAGGTCATCATATCCTATATTCCCAGAGAAATGAGTTTAAATGGTTATGACAATGGAAGATTCTCTACATTTGTCAAAATTCCAAAATGTGGCTCTCAGCCCCTTCATCTAAGCAGGACCTACTTCCTTTGGATGTTTCTGGGGCCATAGAAATTATACTGGTTACTTGGCTTCACTGTGACAAAGTAACAGACATTGCACCTTAACAAGGAGAAAAACCAGTTTTGGCTGATGGTCTCAAAGACCCCCAAGTCTATGTGTGCTTGGTTCTGCTGCTTGTGAACCCATGAATGATTAAGGCAGAATCTCAGGGTAGGTAGCAAATGGTGAAGAAAAGTGTCTGACCTCATGTCATCAGAAGGCAAAGAGAGGAGAGACAGACAGACAGAGACAGAGTAAGGGTCTAGGAACAAAACATAATCATTGATGAATCCACTGATGATATTAGAACCATCATGACCCAATCACTTAAAAGCCCAGAATCTAGCAACCAGGTCCTAAATAATATATGAGCCTTCAGAGGTCATTTTTAGAATTAACCCATAACAGAAATCTTCTGCTACAATTTAGTTACTGTAGTGTGTCTTCTGGTCTCCATTTCTTCCCATCACTTTTCAGGTCTATCTCAATCTCCAATTCGCTAATATTTTTTTTCTATTACCACCATTCTCAGGCTTGGCAAGCAAACTATGTCTCTCTTTAGATTCATCACAATGACAAGTTGCAGTGTTCTCCAACACCACAATCAATTCATTGAACTTCTGGACATTGATTAGATACCAACAATTCAGTGCAAGTCTTGATACTCACTTCACAGAGCAAACCTCAGGGTTTGCTCAACCCAGATGGTTACCCAGAACATCTGACACCAGGTAAAAGGTTTGGGTCTCCCAAAGCTCAGATTCAATACTTTGACAAGAGCAGCTCATAGAACTGAGGAAAGAATTTTCTACTACCAGATCACTATTATAAAGGATTCAACTTAGAAACAGCTGAATAGATGTGATGGATTAGGGTAAAATATTAAAGACAGGGATGCATGAAGCTTCTGTACCCTCTTCAGGAATACTACCCTTCTAGCATCTTAATATATTCACCAACCCAGAAATTATCCAAAGTTCGTTGCTTAGGGATTTTAGGGGATGGTTTATTTCACAGGTGTGACTGATTGAATCATTGAGCAATGTAATTGAACTTACCCTCAGCCCTCTTCCACTCTCTAGAAGGAGAAACTCAGCCACCAGTCTTCTAGTGAGCATATAAACCCTTCTCTTGACACTCTGGAGAATCAAAGGATTTTAGAAAGAACCAAGACCAAAAATATGTCATTGCACTTGAGCAGTTGTTCATACGTTGCATTCTCTACTGTGTTCTGCTTCTGTGCCAAAGACCAGTCCACCAGGTTGCCTTTCATAATAGGCATTAACAAGTCATCCTTGTAGTCTATCAAGAACTATTCATCATACCTGTAATCCTAGCTATTCAAGAGGCTGAGATCTGAGGATTGCAGTTCAAAACCAGTCTAGGCAGTAAAGTCGTTGAGACTTTTATCTCAACCACCAGAAAACCAGAAGTGGAGCTATGGCTCAAAGTGGTAGAATGTAAGTCTTGACCAGAAAAGCACCCAGGCCCTGAGTTTAAGCTCCATGACCAACAAAAAACAACAACAAAACTATTCATATGTACAATAATACAGTGTGATCCAGAAGCACTAAATTTGAGGATAAGCTGCTTAAAAATAAAACATAAGCTGATTTTGACAAGAACATGAGAGGGAGATAATGAAAGGAAATTAATATGATCCCAAATATATCATTTTGCCGTACAGGATGATCTCCCTGACTTTCTCCCAACCTTTCTTTCCTGATCAGGTCACGTGATCATCCAATGAAGCACGTCATGACCCTCACATAAAGAGCACTGCCCTTCACTGTATCAAGAGAAAGGACCATCCTCATTTTTAAAGAAGAATTTGAACAAACAGGTCTTGTTAAATTTCCTCCAATCTATCATCATGAGATTATACCCTCTTTTCGATCATATTTCTCCACAAGAATCCACTCTTTGTCAAATCTACTGTAAAATATACTCAAATTGGTCCCCATTCTTCATGAAGGGCTTTACACAACCCTTATTAATATAGACTAATATTAGCAATATAGATTAATATTGATTGGTATAGATTTATATAGACACAAATCACTCCATGATTTATCGCTGCCTGCTACAGACTGTCTCTTGCCACACACCTTATTCTCTGGGCAACTATACCAAATTACATTCAGATTATAATACACAGAGAGTCATTGAGAATTCTCATAGCTTGGCAAAACATCCTCCCATTTATTAAAATTTTCTCTCCAACCCTAGGTACTATGTACTGATTGAACTTCCATTCACCTGTTTCAATACTTTTGTTTGTTTGGGGGTTTTTTTGGTCAGTCACAGGGCTTGAACTCTGGGCCTGGGTGCTGTCCTTCAGCTCTTCAGCTCAAGGTTAGCACTCTACCACTTGAGCCACAGCGCCACTTCTGGTTTTCTGGAGGTTTATTGGAGATAAGAGTCTCACAGACTTTCCTGCCTGGGCTGGCTTTGAATCTTGATCCTCAGATCTCAGCCTCGAGTAGCTAGGATTTCAGGCGTGAGTCACCAGCACCCAGCTCTATTTTATTTTTATGTATCCCTTATTACCTAAGAAGAATTTATTTGGGTTTCTTTTGTTGTAGGTGACTTCCTTTTGTACCCACTAATCCTGTTGTTATATTGTGATTATTTGTTTCTCCATCTCTTCCACACAAGGGTGTGAGCTCTTTTTAAATTTCTTTAAGTTGTACAAAGGGGTTTCAATTCAACACCAGAGTTTATGAAGTCAATGCATCTTGATCAGTGTCAACCCTTCTGGCATTTCCCCTATTTCTCCCAACCCCTCAAGTTACCTGGTGCCATTTTCATATGTGTAAATTAAATGTTAAAATGTATTTTTCCACCTTTCCAGTCTCCATTTATCTGTCCTCCTGCCCCTTGACTTTGTATCCTCCTAAAAACACATTTCAACTTTCCATTATTCATTTTATTGAACTGTAAGTTGTCCAAAGGAATCACACCATTGTATCTTCCCCACATATATCATTCTTAATTGGTTTGTGTATATGTGCATATGACGCTGTATATGTTTTCATACATGTTTATAACTTAGATCTAACTTCCACATAAGAGAGGACGCATGTACTCTTTATGTCTCTGGGCCTGACTTCACTTAAAATTTTTCCCAGGTCCATCCATTTCCCTACAAATGACATAATATTGTTCTTCCTAATGGATGAGTAAAATTTTATTAGACACATGCTCACCTATTGTAGGGTATCTGGGATGTTGCTATAACTTGGCTATAGTCAATAGTGCAGCAATGAACACAGGTGTGCAGGTGTCTTCACTGTATCCTAATGTGTCCAAAAATGGTGCTGCTGGATCATAGGTTTGTTCTATGCTTAGTTTTTCTTGAAGAGTCTCCACACTGGCATCCATAGGGGTTGTACTAGTTTACAACAATACTGTAGGCTGTTTTTTTTCCAAATCCCCACCAGCATTTGTTATTGTTTGTCCTGACCCGCAGGACGTCAGCGAGGGCAATGAACCTAAGCGAGAAGGAATGAAGGGACAAGAGACACGAAGAATGACAGCAAGACAAGGGTTCTGATCAAGCTGCAAATTTTTATTTTTCACACAGGGGTATTTATATGCTTGGAATAAGGAAGCTTTTTCATTGGCCATTAAGGAAGCTTTTTCATTGACCGTAGCAGTATAGGATGTTTGCTTAGGGCAGGGGGAAAGGGTGGTCGTTAGCAGTTGCAGGATGTTTACTTAGGGCAGGATGAGGGTCAGATTCTGTAAACTCAGCCTCAAGATGTTCCAGTGAGATAGTCAAGCCTATTATGTTGAGAGACTCAACTTTTGACTCCCGACAATTGTTTATACTTTTGATGATAGCCATTGTTATTGGGGTGAGAGAGAATCTCAATGTTGCTTTAATTTGCATTTAATTTAATTTGCCAGAGATGTTAAGCATTTCTTGGTGTATTTATTGTCCATTTTTACTTCTCCTGCATCTGGGTAGTCTCTATTTAGCTCCATTGCTCATTCATTAACTGAGTTATTGAAACTTTGGGGAGTTCATTTCTTGAGCTCCTTGTATATTCTGGATATTAGGCCTTTGTCAGACATATAAGTCTTTAAAATATTACCCATGCATCTGCCACTACTTGTGGTATAAAGGAAGTACTCAGTAAATATTTGATGAATGGATGGATTCATCCATTGATATTACAAGAATAGCCTTATAGTACTAAAGTAGACCTAATACGAGAGTAGACTTGTTGACAACTTTCTGAGGTCTGAAGTCTAAACCCGCAGATGTTGCGTGAACCAGTTGTATCTGCAGAATAACATAAACGGCCAAGTCATAATAATGTTATGATGAAGAACATACATACATTCTAGCTCATTGCTAACAAAACCAGCCAACACTTGAATAAAAATCAAATTCTCTTTATTGAATTCTTAATATAATAATTCTGAACCCTAGACTTGTGGAAAGCAAATGAAGACGATAGCTCAGTGTTTCTTAAATCTAATTGCATATTAACATCAGCTGGGATGCTATTGAAACATGAAAGCATTTCAGGTCCAACCAAGCAAACATGAATTTCTTACTTGGGAGCAATGAGGTTGGAATGAGGTAGGATTTAATTTTATTAAGTCTCCATGTGATTGCACTATGCAGACAAGTTTGATAACTGTGCTGTGGACCATCAAGAAAGGACTGTGTGGAGGAAAATATTCCAAGGGTTTAAATAGACACAGAAAATGTGGTTTCCCTCAGAACGAAAGTGACCAACGGAACGTTTCCTGGCTTTGCAAATACTGAGAGGAAGAATGAGACAGCTCACATGAAAGGAACCAAGCTTTGGCTTCTGACAGAGATGCTACAAGGCAAGAGTCCTTCTGATTGCATTCAGAAATTCAGGCTAGGACACTTGAAAAGCCTTGTGGGGAGCACAGAACAGCTGGACGTGAAGATCCCAAACTATTTCATTTCCTCCTGACTCTTCCTTCAGAATGAGACATAGATGGTGCCTGAGTTCATCATGGCTGTTCACACATACCACCTTGAACTATAGGACAGTTCAGAAATTTAACAGAGGTCTTACTTTGTCCAGACAGCCTCAACCAGGGACACACAGCAAAATCATCGAGGAAGAGTCTGAAATTAAAAACTACTCTCTCGAGAGATAGAACCCAAGGTCTTTTCTTATAACTTCTGCAGGTGATTTTCAGGGCTCACTCCTGGTTAACTCCAGCTAATTAAAATGAACCAACGTGTGATATAAAATTGATTTGCCGATTCACCAAAGAACAACAACAATCAAACCAGCACCATCTCCTCAAGAGCATTCATTTCTGCTTAGCAATGATTCATCTCTAAAGACATCTATTCCTAGATACACAAAAGAGCATTACCTGGAGACCAGCATGACATACGACTCTGTGTGGGCCATGAATGGCAAGCAGGCAATGTTCTGTTCACCCTGTCAGCATCTGCTCTGTGTTTTCAATTCAGGAACAAGCCTTTCTGGTCTACCTACACCACTCTACTCTTTGGCGCCGAGGTCCAAAGAGTAGAGTGGAAGTTGTGACAAGATTCTTCCCATCCCAAGGGATTGGGTAGGCCCTTTCTAATAATGAAGATTAAAGAAAGATTTAGTAAAAATAAAAATCAAAAACGTTCAAGGAAAATACAAAAAGCCTTGGAGATGCTTGGGGATGGGTTCCTGCAAGCCCGTGGCCTTTTGCCATTCAGTGTTAGGTCTACATCTGCTGCTGCTTAGCAAACATTCCATTCACAGCTGTCCAGATGAATCAAATGTCCAATTAGCATTTTTTTTTTTTTTTTTTTTTTTTGCTCAGTGGAAGGACTCTACCCAGAACCGAAAGCAGAAAGTATAATGGAAAATAGTTTTTGTTCACATTCTGGCTAAAAAACAGTACTCTGTTGATTCTTGGATGTTTTTGAAAAAAAAAATCAGAGGAAGCCATGAAAATCTTCCAACAATGTGGCCCACACCCCTGGATGCGGTTCCATCCAGAGAACTTCAGATCATCAGATGCTTGCCTTCTTGGTGGAAATTCTCCATCTGTTCTTTCTGGTTTCCCAAATCTGTAAGGCCAGCAATGTCTGAAGTTTGACATCGACTGAGATAGAAGCTGAAATGACCCTCAGTTCATAAAACCATCTCTTATTTTCAAATTGAATTTCTAAAGTGACAGCAAAGTGAACACAGGCCAAGCTGCAGATTTCTCTTAGTGGTGGTAACCAGACATTTATACTTATACGTTCAAGTCTGTTAAGATTCTCCACAAAATAGCTAGAATTCTAACTAAAAAAAAAAAGCAGCATATTAGGAGATGAGATCTTTGTTGTTGTCATCTTCTTTTCCTCGTCCTTGTCCTCGTCCTCCTTCTCCTCCTTCTCCTCCTTCTCCTCCTCCTCCTCCTCCTCTTCCTCCTCCTCCATTCCTTCTCTTCCTCCTTTTCCTCCTTCCACTTTGGCAGTATTTGGGGTTGAACACAGGGCCTTAATGCTTGCTAGGTAGGTGCTCTACCACTTGAACCACATCCCCAGACCATAATAGAATAAAATTGCTAAAGCCCAACATTATCTTGTTTCTAGCCATGCCTTCCATCTCCACCTGCATTTCTCTTCTCTTGACTCACCAGGCCAGATGCACTCACTGACTTATTTCTGTTACAGAGTGATTTCCTCTCTACCTCAGGGCTTTGGCACAAGCTGTATTCCAACATACCTCCCCTATCCTGTCCTTGGGAGCTTCCCTCTCAGGGATGTGTATCTATCCTCACCTTCCTTTTGCAAAGTCTTTCTAATCCTCTTTTTTTTTCACCTTTTCTTTGTAGCACTCATGACAAAAGTTTGTCATGTGTTTTTTCTACTTGTGTGTATCTCTGTTCATCTCTGTCTCCCAGAAAGAGGAAAGCTCCAGAAAGACAGAGCTGAAGTTATTAGTGTGTATGCCAGCATCTGCCCTGCCTGGCACAGTGCCTTTTACATAGTAGCATCTTGATAAATATCAAAGATTTACAAGAAGGAAGGAGGGAAAGCTCTCTTCGTTCAGTATGACCACACCAAACTCTATGGTGGAGCAGGCAACAGACTTCACTCATAGGAAGCTCCCAAGTCTACCCTAGACAAGATTCCTTCCCTGGGAAAAGGGAGAAAAAAGTTCAAGAATACTCTTATCAACAATAACCTCTTGCACCTGGGACTCCATAACCCACTTTGCCCTTCCTTGAGCTTTTACCCTTTCCTGTAGTATAGAAACAAATTAAACACAGTGTCTGAACCATCTCAGTTGCCCTAGATTACCAGTTAATGAGGGGCAGAGACTCACAGATGGATAGGTATTTAATTTGCTGGCCTTTCTTCCCACTTCTCCCTTGTCTCATTATTCTCCCTGTCTTACTGTCAAACTATTCCTGCCAGTCTGGAGAGATGATTTTTGCAGGGGGAAATCTACCCTGAAGGAGAAACAATACAAATTTGGAGGCCCGGACAGCCAAATGAGGAAGTCTGTTTTCAGAAGATTATTTCAGCAATCACCCCATACGGTACATATGTTAGATACAAAAGCAAAATAATTATTTTTTTAAAAAAAAAAACAAACAGATGGGACAGTTGAAAGAAGTGAAATCATTGGAATTCGCTCTCTCTATCCAGATCAGGAGTTCTTGACTCTCTGTGTTAAGGGTAGCCTCCTTTGGATTTATTCCTTTCTCTATAAGAGATAGTTTTACATCTGCTTTCCTTAATGGAAGTTCCCTGGCGGTCAAAATTAGGTTCCGTTCACTGTCATTCCCCATGCCCAGGTTGATGTGTTTGACAAGCTTCACTGTTAGCCTTGCGGTCCAGATGTTACCATGACAGCAAGCAGCTCTGGTGGCGACGGCAGCCACCCCAGCACAGCCACACCGGTATTTAAAGTCATCGTTACAAGAGCAGTTTTTAAAATCAGCTGAGCTTTCTTACTTTTTATTTAAACGAGGCACAAACTATTTCATTACTGTTTTTACTTCAACGTAAAGGTTACAACTGATAAAAGGGAGGAAGAAGAGAGGAGACGCCAAAGGAGAGAAGAAAATAAAAAGGAGAGGAGAGGATGCCAATGGCTTGTGTTATTAATAAAAAACTAAATTTACATATTCAATTTTTTTCAGTATTAAAATACTTAGTCATGACAGCATTTCTCATGCCAAGCTTCCAATTCTTTTCTCAGCACGCCAAGAGAATTTGAACATATTCTAGGAAAGGATTCTCATCAAGCTATAATCACCAAGGTCACCGCAGAGGTGGAGAGGACCAAGAGGAGTTTCACCAGGAAATCGGCTCTGTCTGCCTTCGTTGCCTCTTCACCGGGCTTTCTCCACAGTTCAATGTTCCAATAGAGAGGGGAGCTCCAAGAGCAGCAAGCCCAGCAAGGCTGAGAGCATGGCTCAACACAGAGAATGCTCGGCACCCAATGCAACTGCAACACACTTCCACTGAAGCCTCCTTCATGAAGCTCAGCATGCTTATTGTGTGTCAAGGACATTAGCATAAATGGTAGACAATTTGCATAAAAGATGGAATGACATTTCCACCCTGAAAGCCTTCTCTATTGGGCTTCATTCTTTAGTATAATTTGGCTCAGTATCAGTTTACCTTGAACTTGTTCATTACTTGATGTGTATAGATGCACACACACACACACACACACACACACACACACACACACACACACACCACATGTCAACTGAAAAGCTAAGGCAATTTGTACCTCTCTTCTTCTCCATCATGACTCATTCCTATGCACTGCCTTTCTGACCCTTTTTAGGAAGAGCTCCTTATAGAGAGTTCATGTGTCTCCCAGGCATTACTGCATCCATATCCTTTAGAATGATTTGATTTAATGTAGAATGACAATGTAACTTAGAATCATTTAAAATGAATTATCATTCACAAAGAGAAAACTTAGCTCCAAAAGTTCACCCAATTCTATTCTCATGAGAAAAAAAAGAAAAATTGGAGCCAGAGAAAAGTATAAGCAGATATGTCTTAGCACAATACATGGAATGAATGTCTGTCATTTATAATATACCTAGATTGAACGATTTCACAAGCTGACTAGAAGTGTTCAAGGCAAAGCTGTTATAATATGTGAGTGAACAAAAATATGGTGATGGTATTCCATGATCTCCTGGCCTATCTTGGCAGTACCTTTGAAGATTGTCTCCATTGACTTTTTTTTTTTTTTCTCAGTTGTAGGGCTTGAACTCTGGGCCTGTCCACTGTCCCTCAGCTCTTCAGCTCAAGGCTAGCACTCTACCATTTGAGTCACAGCGCCACTTCTGGTTTTCTAAGTGGTTTATTGGAGATGAGAGTCTCACGGGCTTTCCTGCCTGGGCTGGCTTTGAACCTCGATCCTCAGATCTTAGTCTCCTTAGTAGCTAGGATTACAGGCGTGAGCCAGCAGCTCCCAGTGGCAATAGTCTTAATAGAGGAGTCTTGCCCAACCCCGTCTAGTGGGGCTTCAGTCTTTGTGAGAGCAGATTCATCTACTTTTAACAACACGTTTCTCTAATGTATAGCCCTTCAAAGATCTCAGGGGAAGCCTGCCTTATTTATTTACAAAGGCCCGTCCTCCCTGTTAGGCCATGAACTCTTTTTTTTTCAAAACTGTGTCTTTTCCATGTGAAATGAAAAGGAAATTCTTGGGGCTGGGAAGGTGGCTCAGTGGTAGTGCACTTGCCTTGCATGCATGAGGTCCTGAGTTCGATTCCTCAGCACCACATAAGCAAAATGAAAAAAGCCAGAAGTGGCGCTGTGGCTCAAGTGGTAGAGCGCTAGCCTTGAGCTGAAGAGCTGAGGGACAGCGCCCAGGCCCAGAGTTCAGGCCCCATGACTGGACCCCAAAAAAAAAAAAAAAAAAAAAAAGAAATAAAGAAAAGGAAATTCTCACTATTTTCTCAGCAACCAATACCTGAAGATCTTTCTTTAACCCTTCTTCCCTTTCTCTCTTTCTCCCTCTTCCTTTCCCTCCCTCTTCTCTCTCCACTTCTTCCTCTCATACACACACACACACACACACACACACACACACACACACACACACATTTTTTTCTTCAAAAACATGCCTAGCTACATCCATATTTCTTGCCATCTTGGTAGTTCTCCAATACTTTCAAACTGCTTTTTTAAATGTGCTATCCAGTATGCTTAAAACTTTTCATTATTATGGAAAAATACCTGAGAGAAACAAATGACGAGGAGACAATGTGTAGTCTGCCTCATGGTTTCAAAGGTTTTAGTCCATGGTTGGCTGACTCCATGGTTTCTGGGCCTGTGGTAAAGCAGAATGTCATGGTAGAGAGATCAAAGCTGCCCATCTCATGGTGGCTAGGAAAGAGTGTCAGAGGCAGAGAAACAGAGTGGGGGAAGGCGGAGAGAGAGAATATGTGTGGGTATGTCTTGGTCTGGAGACTCTTCAAAGTCATGCCCCACTGAGCTACGTTCTCCAACCTTCCCCATCTCTTGGTACCGGTGAACTCACTAGGACTCACCACTGAGGAGGTTGGAGCCTTGTGATCCTATTACCTCTCCGTGCTCCCACCTCTGAACACAGCTGCTCTGGGGACGAGTCTTCAGCACCATGAGCCTTTTGGGAGCATTTTGTATCCAAACTGCAACATCTACCCCTCCTTGTGATTCTTAGCAAGAGGGCTGTCAGTGATAGTAAAATCTTGCTACAGCATTTATGTAGGAGCGGTGGAGTTTGACTGGGTAAATCGGAACCATTTCTGGAAGAAGACGTACAAGAGAAAAGCCAATGAACATTTTTTTGTGTAATCAGAGAAAAAATGCATTTGTATTGGAAAGTTTTAGCAATAAAACTGTGCAGTGCTGAACCAAGAATAAAATAAATCCATATAATAGAAAAATGGATCAAGAAATGATTTGTATATAAATACATTTACATTGTAAATTATTTATACAATAAGTGCTATAATAATCTTACAAGTAATCTCCTTATAAATAAAAGAGATTTATTTTATATCATATAAAATGAATGTCAGAAGAACTAAAGACCTAAAGATTCAATCAATCATAATGCTAGAGAAATTCTTCTTTGGTTTGTTCATGTAGTAAAAACAAATGATAAAGCATGCCTAGCATACTTAGGAACCTGTGTTCAACCCCCAAACAGTGGAAAAGAAACAAAAACAAAGAACAAATTTGTCTACATTAAATAATATTTTAAAATCAAAAGATACTATGAAGCTGGGTGACTGTAGTAGACTGCCAGCCTTGAGCAAAAGAAGATCAGGAACAACACCTAGGCCCTGAGTTCAAGCCCCAGGACTAGAATTTTAAAAAAGATACTATGAGCGCTATTAAAGATAATCAAATAAACTGATGATGATGTGAATCATACCCAGTAGTTACAGGAGATAGAAACATGGACAGAGAGAAAAAAGAACACTAATATAAATGAATAGAAAATAAAAAGACAAGTCATCCTTTAAAAAAGTGAGACAAGATGAATAGAAAATGTATATAAAAGGAAATACGAGTATGCCAAAAATTTATTCAAAGAAGCACAACTTTACTACATTAAAAATAATCTGAGAAGCAAAATAAAATTTAGGGCTTTTTGTTATTGTTGTTAATGATGGGAGTTGTGAACTCAGGGCCTGGGCGCTATTCCTGAGCTTCTGTGCTCAAGGCTAGTACTCTACCATTTTGAGCCAGAGCTCCACTCCCAAAATCAGGTTTTGATCATTAACAAATATTTACATGAAGTTATTGACAAGTATATAAAGAAACAGGAATTCATACTTCTTGGTGAGTAGATAAATTGATACAATTTTTATAGGAAACACTTTAGTACTAGCTATCAAAACCTGAAATAGGAAGGGGTAACAATGTACTCATTGCCTTACTCATGTAACTGTAACCCCTCTGTACAGCATCTTTACAATAAAATTTTAAAAAAATTTAAAACCTGAAGTAATTGTACCATTTCAAGACTAGTCATTTTTCCTACAAAACAAATAGTGGTACTTGGATAAAAAGAAATAGATGAAAGTATTATTTCTTATAGTATAAAACTGTAAGTTACCTAAATGTCCCTAAATAAAGGAAAGGTTGTTTGTGAATTCATTATTAGCATACTATATATTAATTAAAATTACAAAACATGTCTATAAGAATTGCCCTATACTATTTTGAGTCATGCAAAAAACAGTTATAAAATTTTAATAGTATGCTACTTTTGAAAAGCCCCCATTGTTATAAATAATACACATTCATATATAATGCATGCATGTATCCATGTACATGTGCGTAAGTGGTTTATTGAGTCAGCTAAGTTGGTGACCAAGAAGGAAAAGAAAAGACTGTGTCTGTGTTTCCATTTTCCCTTCCCAGTCATATGAGGGCAGATCTGGAAACTTCTTTTCTGCTAACCTGTTAGTATTAAGAAATCTAGCTGTCTAAATCAAAACGTCAATTTCACATTTAATTTAAAACTTCTCCCCTTCTCCCGGAATAATTACAATCAGAGTCTGGAGACAGCAGTGACTAGGGAAGAAATGTTGGGTTTATTAAAATTATCATTATTCCTTCCTTTCCTCCCACCCCTTCAGGTTCCTTAGCACAAAAAGGAAATTTCAAAGGAAAAGAGCCTGAAGTCCTTATTTGACCAGGACTGGTGCTAACCTGTTGTCCTAAGACTTGTGTCTTGACAGATATCTCAATGTGGGCCCTTTTGTGAAAGTCTATCTGTAGGTTCCATAGAAATCATTATCAGAACCTTATCATCAGGATATGAGTCATGCCCCATATGTCCTGTAGTGTCCCACAGTAACTTACTTTACTCTCTTATATCTCTGGGGTCCTTGCATGCGAACAGGCCACACTCTGGGGTTGATAGCTCAAGTTCAATCACCTTCCATGTGTGAAGCTCACACACTTTTCCCTCTTCTGGTCAAAAACAATGGCGTCCCCAGCAGCCCTAGCCAGACTTCTGTTCATGAGTTCTCCTGGAGGAGACTCCCTTTGCCAAGGCCTCTCTGAGGTTTATCCAGTCCTGTCCTTCTCCTACTACCACTCTCTCCCCCCATTACTGAGAGAGGGTCAGAGCATGAATGAAGGGTACACGTTGGGAAGTCAAAGACTTGAGCAATCTTCTGTGGCAAATAGTACCTCACTTTTTCTCTCCTATCCATTTAGGATACCAGATATCTCCCTAGAAAGACTAAGATGAAGATTTAGGAAAACAAACTATGGCAGGTCTGTACCATGGCTCAAGGCCTCTATTTGCAAACAATGATCCAATTGTCCTGATTAGAGACAGAGCCTTGGACCTGTACTTGGCCAGTCAGGGCTCTTCCCCATCTGATATAGATGATGTAAACAACCTGTTACTCTTCTGTTGGTCATCTCATAGGCTGAAATACAGGTTCTGCCTCCTGAGATGATGGCTTTCCATCCCACCATTCACTCCCATTCTGAGAAACTTGTTCTCTTCGGGTCAGAGATGGGTTCTTCCCAAGCATGCTCACCCCCTGCATGGAGAATATTCCCTCTTCTCAACGTTCGGGGAGAAGAGACTGAATCCAGGAAACAGTGTATAAATCTGAGTCTCTAAATGAATTTTATGTCATTAAATCTTAATGAGTAAAGCCTGAGCAGCAAAGGAATTTAGCTCATTAAGCTCATTTTTTTGCTCTATTTTTCTTTTTCTAAAGAGATCCAAGAGATTTAAAGCCTGCACAACAAAGGGGTGCTCGTTCCCCTTTATGGAGTAAGATGTTTGTTTTGTTCGCCTTAAATTGGGCTTCAATTAGGCCTCTGACGGAAGGAATTCATTAAAACCCTGATCTGTGATGTTGGCAAGCTGCCATCAAAAAGGCCAATAGTATTTCTCTTGATTGGACTCAAAAGAGAAATAACAAATGCTGAAAATAAGATGATGGCTCCACTCAATGAGCCAATTTGTAATGCCTTCATCAGAATTACAAAAATCACAACATTAGAATGGTAAAGAAGAGATTGATTTGTGATAGCTGTCTATCCCCCAACTGAAAATTCACACAGACATTTAGTGTATACTGCGTGCTTTCTTCTAATACTTCTATGAAGATACACATCATAAATGCACAGGTATGCTGTAAAATTGATAGCACATATTACATATATGTGTGTGTGTGTTTCCTGCTCTTTGGCACTCAACCTTATATGGCTACATTGCTTCTGTCATTGACTATTATTTGAAAGTAAGATTTTTTTAATGTCAGTATAGCATCTTATCTTAGGTTAGGCCTAACTTGTTATTAACTTCCCTGTCAATGTCTGTAGAGACTGTGTTCAGTTCTCACATCATTATGTGAAAGGTAGCCATTGTTTAAATATAAACTTGGAACCAGATAGGTCCTCAGGTCCTAGTGATGGAACTTTTACATTCAGAAAGGTGTTCATTGGAAAGCTTTTAGGGTACCTATTATGAAATGCTCCTCCCCTCAAGTGTATTTGTCATTGCAAACAATCATCAGGGTAAAAACTAAACAAGAGCGGGAAGCGTGGGACTTGTTAGAAGAGAATATTCCCCAGGCTGCCTCCCACTGCACACCTTTGTACCTCCTCCACCATCTCTTGGTGGGGGTGCGGGGAGCAGGGTGATTTAACTGGAACCACCCAGAGAGCTGGTTTTGTGTGCCTTGAGGCAGCTAAGAATAAGAGGATGAGCCAGGTGCCCGTGGCTCACGCCTGTCATCCTAGCTACTCAAGAGGCTGAGATCTGAGGATCAAGGTTCAAAGCCAGCAGCCTGCATAGGAAAGTCTATGAGACTCTTATCTCCAATTAACCACCTATAAACCAGAGTGGCTCTGTGGCTCAAGGGGTAGAGCACTCGCCTTGAGCTGAAGAGCTCAGGGACAGCGCCCAGGCCCAGAGTTCAAGCCCCACGACCGACAAAAAAAAAAAATAAGAAGATGACCCAGGTATGATTGTGAAGAAACTGCCATCACCAACAGATCTAAGAAACCTATTACGTCTGGGGAAAATGAAAATGGAGCTGTGTATATAATCAGTACAAGACCTCACTAAAGAGATGCTGAAAGGGAAATTGCCTGACACTGAGGCCCACCTGGGGGGAGAGCTGTAATGATCTTCTTGAGAATGTATCTCTTCCTCAAAATTAGGGGCTGTACAAAGTGACCACAAAAAGTTGCCTTTCTAGGTGGGCACCAATGGCTCACGCCTGTAATCCTAGCTACCCAGGAGGCTGAGATCTGAGGATCACGGTTCAAAGCCAGCCCAGGCAGGAAAGTCTATGAGACTCTTAGCTCCAATAAACACCAAAAAAAAGAAGTGGCCCTGTGGCTCAAGTGGTAGAGCACTAGCCTTGAGCTGTGTCCAGGCCCAGAGTTCAAGACCCACGACTGACAAAAAAAGAAAAAGTTGCCTTTCTTGTAGCTTGGATTACATACTTAAATTTTATTATTATTAAGTAGTTGTGCAAAAGAAAATTGCCTCTAAACATTTCTAAGCCAATACAGTGGTGATATACAATACCAACCAGGTGAGACATTTCCTGCCTCTGGCCTCTTCTTTCTGTCCCTGTCTCCTGCCCCTTTGGACTCTAGGAAGGTGAGTAATGGCCTCAGCAAGCCAGTAGTAACCCATGCTCAGTAAGGCATGGTGGCATGATCTGCAATCTCAGGTAGTTGAGTTACAGATAGGAGAATCAACGTCTGAGGCCAGCCTGGGAAGAGCTCAAAACACTGTTTGAAAGACAAGCTGAAGCCCTTTGTAAAGCTGGAAGCATGACTCAAGTGGTAGAGCACTTACCTGGCAAGTGCGAGGTCATGAGCGAGCTCAAACTCCAGTACCACCAAAAAATAAATATGAAGAGAGGGAGAGAGAGAAGGAAAAGGAAAGGAAGGAAGGAAGAGAAAGAGAGAGAGAAAGGGAAAGAAGGAAGGAACAGAGGGAGGAAGGAAGGAACAGAGGGAGGGAGGGAGGAAGGAAGGAAGGAAGGGAGGGAGGGAGGGAGGGAGGGAGGGAGGGAGGGAGGGAGGAAGGGAAAGAAGGGGAGAGAGAGAGGGAGGGAGAGAGAGAGAGAGAAAGGGAAGGAAGGAAGGAACAGAGGGAGGGAGGGAGGAAGGAAGGAACGAAGGAAGGAAGGAAGGAAGGGAGGAAGGGAGGGAGGGAAGGAGGAAGGGAAAGAAGGGGAGGGAGAGAGGGAGGGAGGGAGAGAGAGAGAGAGAGAGAGAGAGAGAGAGAGAGAGAGAGAGAGAGAGAGAGAGAGAGAGAAACAAAGAACACCACTCATGCCCAACTCTGACATTTTCAATGCAACTGAAGTTTAAGCCTTAGACTGGGAATATTTGTGGATTAATGTGACTGATAGACTAATGGACTAATGGACTGATGGACTAATGTGACCTGAAGAATTTTTAATTATCTCAAGAAGGCCTAAAACATCATGGAGCCCACCCTAGAGTCCATCCAAAATGTCAGGGAAGAATGAGAAAGTGCGAGCGATGGGAAGAAAAGAGCAAGTCATTTCCTGTTATTCCTCCAAATTCTGATGTTCAACATGACAGTTAATATCCCTTTAAATTGTGATATTTGTAAACAAGGAAAGAAACTACCAAGGGTGTAAGCAACATAGAAAAGTGGAATTCCATTAGTTAATCATAGGGATCTTGCACAGCAGCAGTTATTTATAAAAGTCCCCAACAATAAACTACTAAACCTAGATGAACTCCTAATGCCATCTGCTCCTGTGTCCTGTCTACAATTAAACCACCTGTGACAAAGGAAAACTCCCATGTTTAAAAAAGGAGCTAAAAACAGGGTGCCAGTGGCTCACACCTGTAATCTTAGCCACTCAGGAGGCTGAGGATCGCAGTTCAAAGCCAGTCGGGGCAGGAAAGTCTGTGAAACTCTTATCTCCAATAAACCACTCAGAAAACTGGAAGTGGCACTGTGGCTCAAGTGGTAGAGTACGAACCTTGAGCTGAAGAGCCAAGGGCAGCATCAGGGCCCAGAGTTCAAGCCCCACGACTGACAAAAAATAAAAGGGAGCTAAAATTAAATGAAGCGTATTGTTTTTAAGCTGGCTTTTATTTTAACCATTGGACACCCCTAGCCTAAAATACAAGACAATAGTTATCAAGCCATAAAACTTGGAGGCACAAACATAATTTTGCCAAAAAAGATTTTTTTTAGTGCAAGAGTTTTCATTCTGCCTATTAACAAAATCTATGCAATCCAAGTACATTCAATCAATTAATTGATTTTCTTTTGCAACACTTCAGACTAAAATAGAGCTCTGCCCACCCACCTCCAAAGTAACATCTAATTTGGGGTGAGTTTCCGTGGGAATTGATGCTATAGGGTCTGAAACATTTCTCTTACATTTAAACCAACCTGCAAAGATGCATTTCCAGTGTGCAGACACCCATCATTACTTTGGGCCCTGCTTCCTCTGCTGATATACTGCCAGCATGCCCTGCTTGCCTGGGCCAGTGGCAAACATAGAAGCCATTCCTATGGTCATGTTTCTTTTAGGTTTTTACCTTGTGCCCTTCTGAGGAGCACATAGAATGCTGGGAAATCACCTCTTGTGTTGCTAACCCACAAGCTGGAGCAGCATCATGGCACACCAGAGACCAAGAGATGAGAACAGATGAAAATAATGCAAGTGTGGACCAGGGGGGTCAAGGCTCACTGGCTCTTGGACCCGGAGCTCCTTCTTGTAAGCAAGTTCTGCCCATACTATAGGTGTGTGCAGAAAACAAGGTATCAATCTGTCTTGTGGTTACTATCATTAACAGGAGACATCGTTTGTGTGCGTAGTAATAACAAACTCCTTTATTGTTAGGGAGCAGAGGGAAGCAGTGAACCTTTTTGAAAATCCATAACCATAACATAAACTTTCATCTTATTCCCATCATCTCATGTTTCGTGGGATCCGAACAACTCTAAACATCATAGGATCCAGTCAACTGTGACTTAGACATCATAGGATCCATTTAGTAGCAATTGATCTTGCACATGGATCTTACCTAGTCTGTGTTGACCTTTCCAGGGTCCAGTTCTCAGACTTCTGAGTACTAACGAGGTGCTCTTCCAACATCTTAACCTTTCCCCGGCCACAATGCTTAGCTTCAGAGTTCCCTGCATCTTGTCTTTTGGGTGTGATGACAGCCTACTGTGTAGGCCCAAGCCCTGTCTGTCTAGGCTGGCCTGATTCCCATAATTCCCCAAAGCAAGAGCAAGGTCTCCTCTAAGTCACTGCCACCTTCTCAGGCTTTATCTAGTGAGCAAGATGCAGATCTCTCCTCTTCTTAGCCCCCCTGACTGCCTTGCCTGTGTTCAACTATCATCTATCGATCATCTAGCATTCCAGTCTTATTTACTTCTGGAAGGCCAGGCCTCTCTCTAGGACCAATGGACAATAAACTCCCTTATCCTGCTTAGGAGCTCCTCTTCACTCAGTCTGTTTCACTCTGGGACAGAGTCGCTAAAATCCTGCAGGGAGAACTGTGTCCCTGGCCTTTCTCAGAGTTTTAGTCCCTAAGAATTAAAACAAACAGGCGAGCAAACAAACCTTTCCTGGAAAAACTTAAGACCTTAGATTTTAAGATGAAAGTCAGCTTTGAATTTAAGGACTCCATTTGGAAAAGCAAATGGAGAAGGAAGGGAAAAAGAAAAAAAAGGAAGAAGAGAAATAGAAGAGAAGAAGCACAAGGAGAAAGAGGAGAGGACAAGAAAGATGAGAGGAGGAAGAGGAAGGGTGAAGGAGAAGGCCAAAAAGGATTGTCTCTTCCTTTTTGGAAGGAAGGGAAGATGGAGGAGGAGGAGGAGGAGGAGGAGGAGGAGGAGGAGGAGGAGGAGGAGGAGGAGGAGGAGGAGGAGGAGGAGGAGGAGGAAAGAGGCAGAATTTGCCTTTATTATTTTGAAGTTTTTTGTTTTGGGTTTTTTTTTTTTGTCAGTCGTGGGGCTTGAACTCTGGGCCTGAGTGCTGTCCTCAGCTCTTCAGCTCAGGGCGAGCACTCTACCACTTGAGCCACAGCGCCACTTCCAGTTTTCTGAGTGGTTTATTGGAGATAAGAGTCTCATGGACTTTCCTGCCCCGGCTGGCTTTGAACCATGATCTTCAGATCTCAGCCTTCTGAGTAGCTAGGATTACAGAAGTGAGCCAGTGATGCCTGGCTTATTTTGAAGTTCTTTAGGTACCCTTCCAATGTTCTCTGTGACAATTAGCCCTGCTAATTCAATGGACAATGGAGCATGTTGCGAAAGAAGATACCAAACTCTAATATTTCTGAACATTGATCTGGAATCCTTGTGTTCCAGATCTTGTTATCTCACAAGAGTCACCACAAGCACACCACTTCCTCTCTACTCAGAGCCGGCAAGACGAAAGCCTGTAGCTCTTGTTTCATGAGCCCATAGGTAGGGAAAGTGACTATAGCAAACACACACACTCTCATTAATTGCCGCACAGTGCACACTGAAATGATAGAGGCCAGTCATGAGAATATTCTTCCAGATCCCTGCTCTCCTGCTTCAGAAAAATCCCCTGGACTGCATGCAGTGCTCACAACTGCAATTATAGCTAGTCAGTTGCAGAAATCAGGAGGATTACAGTTTTTGGCCAACCCAACCAAAAAGTTAGTGGGGTTGTATCTCAACCAGACACTGAGTGTAATGTCATGCCAGATATGTGGGATTAGCCAGTAAGACCCAGATGTGAGGCCTATCTTGGGTAAAAACACAAAACCCTATTCCAAAAAATAACTAAAGCCAAAAGGTCGGCGAGAGGGACATGGGTCAAGTGGTAGAGCACCTGCGATTAAGTACAAGTTCCTGAATTCAAACTCTAGCATTGCTGCCTCTTCCTCATCTCCCAGTTAAAGGATCCCAAGAGACAAACAATAAGGGCAGTCATCCCCACAGGAAGTCACCATTGGGATCAGAACTAGCCTTGAGTACTCAGAATAGCAACTGCTTATATGTAGCTTTCAGTTTATAAACTTGACAATGTAAAATGAATGATAAAGAATTTTTTTGTCCCTGGGGGTCTTCCATATTGGATAATGAGTTCATTTTTTTTAACTTTAGAACAGAGACAGATTAATATGCTTCCAATCTAAAAATGACTTTGGGGTTGTCAGAAAAGTGAACTGGGGCATGGAAGGTGCCAGCTCTTTTCACCAGCATGATCTGTCTTAATTAAATTCTCCTCTGAGCCTCAAGAAGGTGAGGAGTGACGGAGAGGGAGTGAATACGGTATGCACGTTGAGGGAAATAACCTCTGGATCTTTCGGATAAAAGGAGAATTGACAGTTTTCCCCATGATCCATCTCTCTTATTTGAAGGACTAATGCATAGGAAGGGAATTAGGCTTGCGTGGGATTCTTCCAGAATCAGGCTTAAATTTTCAGGGAGGGAGTTTATTTTTTCTGAAACGTCAATATATACCTGCATTTCTCCCAAGTCACATTAGCATGGAAAGAGAAGAGAGGCAAGTATGGGAGGAGGAGAGAGGTTATTTCACTGCTCAAGGGCAGGCACAAGCTCAGTGACTTGACATCCCATTCTCAGTGGGATTATTGCTCCCTTCCTGGAGGTTCCTGGGAGATCCCACGCTCCCAAGTTGGCTTGCATCTCTAGACTCACCGTTCTGGCACGCTGCCATCTCGATTTGCCACGCGATGGTCCTCATCAAAGTGGCTTCTTCCTGTTTCTCTGCAGCCCTCCCAACATGGTAGCTGCCAGTGTCCTGGCTTGATTTTTTTCATTGCCAACAAGAAGGGAGAAGATCCTCTCCCTGACAAAAACTTCGTGACCAGCAACTAGAAAGAGTCACCTAGCTCTTATCATTTTCACTCATTCATACTCATTCAACCTCTACCTTAGCAGCTACCATGTGTCAGGAACTAGACTTGCAACTGGGGCAAAATAGAGAGCAAGACAAAGATGGCGCTACACAACCCTATCTACTGTTACATTATGCCCCTCCTCCCTTTACTGCAGCTCAGAGAAGCTGCATGGGTACAGAGAAATATATGGATGGTACAACCTGAGCTGGCATGCAGACTCATTCGTATCCAGCCAGCATCTCAATTCCTTCTCATCTCTCCACCTTGCAAGAACTTCCTGCTCATCCTGGCACTTTCCTTCTTAGATTCCAGTTTAGCTTTTCTAACCCTCTTCCCCCATAGCTACAAAACATATTCTTGCGTGGAAACTCAAACATCACCATGGGGGGGGGATCCACATTACAAATGAATATAATTGACATGATCAATTGTCCAAACAGCCCTGTGAGACTTACTGTATCCATGATTATTCTGGCATTTGTTTTCATGATATTTATGATGCCCTGAAAACTTATTTTTTATTTATTTGCTTTCCTTGTGTTGTACGACTTTTCTCCTGAATGTGAAGGCCATGAGGGCTGAGACTTTATCTTCTGCGTGGCTGAATCCCAGCACCTTGAACCATGCTAGTCACAAAGTAAACTTTTTTTCCCCCAAATGCATCAATTTGTTGAATGAATAGGTGTTGATGATGGGTTGGTTTTCCCCAACCTGTCTGATTCTCTGAAACTCATAGAAGAATTTCTAGGCCAGCAAAGCTAATGGATGGACTCTGGGCCAAGTCTGCTGTGAAGGTCAGGTTACCTTGTGGGTACCTATTTGGTATTCAGAGAGCTAGAGTCTTCAGGCAATGTGCCTACACAGCTAGTGAAATAAATGGGATTGAATAAATAGGAGCACACCAAATTCTGTATCTTCCATGGAGATGAATCTAGCTTATTGCCAATCTATTATGTGGCAATTCATTCTTCCCTTTTTAGTGGGGAAAAAAAAACATTAAATTAGAGCCCTTGGGACCACTTAGCCTGAAGGGGAATAAAATGCTGAAATAGATGTAATCTGCTAACTAAAACAAGTCTTGTCAAATTCACCTTCATGTCAGTTTGGGTTAGAGTCATTAAACGGATGAATCTGAGGGCTGCACTTTGTGGGGTATCTCAGGTTATGGTCTCAAACAAAGAAAAGAAAAGATGGTTGGCTTGACATAAGATTGAAGAACCATTCCTGGAAGGTCATGAATTTGAGTGGAATTCATGCTAATCAAATCTGGACCCCAGAGACAGAAAGGAGAACTCACACATGGACAACCGAATCAGAGGCCTTACATGTCTTTGAGAATTGTAACAATGAACCAAGTATAATAATCTGGGATCGAGGAGAGATAAATATCAAGGCACACACTTGGCTTCAACAGTTCAGTTCTACAGAGGACCTGACCCAGCTCAAACCATTGCCAAGTTACACAATCCAACAATCTGGAAAAGTCAGTCCCCAACAAACACCTTCCACGGTCTACAGCCTAGGAGCCAGCAGCTAACTCATATATTGCCCAATATAGTACTTCAGTTCCTAATCTTCCGCTCTCCCTTTGAACACTAGGCCTTTGGCTCTGCCACTGACCCTACTTTGAACCATTCTTGATTTATATTCCATCTCCCTTTGTATTCAGTTTCTGCAACCCACACATGAACTTTCCCTGACCACAGTTAGCTCAAGGACAGAAGGTTTAAAGTATAGACCAGTCTTGACTCACGGAAGGAAATGCAGGCCTTTAGCTAGCTAGAAGTACAGTACAAATATTCTAAGCATGAGGTAGGCTAGGAAAGCCACCAAAAAGCATCCTTGGGTCGCATTGGTTCCTCAAGTTAGAGCAGGTGCTGCTTCTTTCTAGCTACTCTGTGATAGTTGGATCTCATCTTAAGATAGGACCTGCTTCTGTGAACACTCCATGTTTGTGTATCCTGAGAAATAAAGGCAAAGGGACTTGAAACTGTATTCTAGTGTATGTTTGCTTCATCGAGGGCAACCAGGTTTCTTGGAAGGTATTTGGTTGCCCCCTCCCCCAAGTGTTCTTTAATAATGATTGGATTTTCTAAGAACTGAAGGCACTGAGACTTAGCCAAGTCATTCAAGGACAGCTCCAGCGTCTCCTTCTCTTGCTTCACCTTTGGCACTTTGCCAGTATCTCCCTCCCCCTTCTCTCTCTCTCTCTGAAGGGAGAAATTGTACCCGCTGTTCATGATGCTCCGTCTCCTATTTACTCCTTGAGTTATGTCAGGTGGTGAACTTGGGGAAGGGCCAACGGAATAATAAACACCATCTTCAAACTTTTGGAAGGGTACGATCACTCCTTGTGATCTCAGGCTGTTTTCCAAGCTGTTTCCTACAGTGGAGAGGTTGGGGGAGAAGGCTCCAAGTGAATGTCATCCACAGAGCACCTTCCCAGGCTCATCACCGCTCTGCACCACCCTTAGCCCTCAGAAGAAGGGGGTGAGGTTAGGTGTTCCATGATTTGGAAACCTTCTACTATCTCTGTCTGATCCTGGTGATAAAACCAGGTTTCCCCCAAAGCCACGCCTAGTATCTATGTCCCGCTTGGTGATCTCCAGGGGCTCCACCTCAGGTTCTGGCAAGAATGTGATGTAGTCCAAAAGGAACTTCCAACAAGAGGTGCTTCTGCCAAATCTAGATACTCCCATTTGCCTGTTTAGAGCTGACCAGGACTTCCCTGTCCCGGCCTCCTGCTATGATCTCATGATGCCATGCCTTGTCTACCTCCTGCTGGCTCACCTACTTGTCCAGTCAGCTCAAAACTACATGTGTGGGGCAGCATCCCTGATCAGCCCTTGACAGGACTCCAGTTCTCTTCTCTCTCAGGACGCTCCCCCTGGCACTCCATACCACACAGGCTCGCCTCCTCCTCCCGCTGGATGATAGAGGTTCCTTTGTGTTGCATGCATCATCAGATGCCCTGGCTCCCTACAGGCACTTGGCAAAGCTATCCCTATCCGAAAGTTTCCCTGGGCTCCTGGTGCCAGGGGAAAGTTGCTCATTTCTGTTCTCCTGGGAGACTTCTTTCAAAACAGCTAACTCTGATGCCTAGGAGCTCCAACTCTCCCAATCAGGGACCCCAGCACACACACTCCACCGACAAGCCCACCTAACACCGTGTGAGGGCAGGGAGCAATGCTAAGCAGAACCCATCAACGACAGCTCCTCCGTGCTCCGCTTCCCTCCCACATAAAACACGTTGTGCAAGCCCAATGCGCTCATTGTAGAAGCGAGAGCGGGAACCATCACCGCTTCTTCCTGAAACATAGAGTGTCCTGGCCTCAAGTAAGAGACCCAAGCTCAAAAGTCTTAGCTCTAGTGGACCATTTCTCATCCAATGTCTTCTTTAAAAATATATATATTTTAAAAAATTCTTAAATAGGGATACAGGTTGACCCATTGTAACAATGAGATGTACAAGACACTGTGTTGAGATGGGCAGGGTTAGTTGTGAAGGTGGGAGGGAAGGGATGGTAGGGGAAAAACAAAGGAGGAGGCAACAGTGCTCCATAGGAAATGTACTCGTTACCTTGCTCGTGTAACTGTAACCCTTCTGTATACTATTTTTACAATAAAAAAGTACAAAAAATAATAAAATAAATTTTTAAAAAAACCAAAAATACAGGATTCCTCAAACCATTTCCAGCTTTGTAAACCCATCATTGAAGTGAAATCTTACATGAAAATGAAGACCAAAGGAAACTAAAATGGACAACAGCTCAAACTGAACTGAAAAAGAACGCTCAGCTCTCTTTCTCCTATTTCCTCCCCTGGGGCCCTCATGAGGCTCTGGGTTCGATTCCTCTGCACCACATAAGCAGAAAAGGACAGAAGTGGCACTGTGGCTCAAGTGGTAGAGCGCTAGCCTTGAGCTGAAGAGCTGAGGGACAGTGCCCAGGCCCATGACCAACAACAACAACAAACATGGAAGGAAGGAACAGTCTTTGAGGATCTTCCTAACCTGCCTTTCTGGTCCTGATGTGCAAAATCAGAGGTAGCCTAATGGCAAAGGAGTCAGGGACAGCAAAGGGTTAGCAAGGAGAAAAATCTGAGAGCCACCCAGGCAACCTGCTCAGGTACCTGTCAGTCACAGTGACATGTGCAATTAGTCCCCTAGCTGGCCTGTGGTAGGATTGTTTATGGGGCAGGAACCCTATTTTATTTATCCCTAAATCCTTACTTCTGAGCACTGGGGTTGGATCAAAGCAGTCAATTTCTCTGTCGTAGTTGATGGCTCTCAATAGGTATGAGTCGCTTCCCAAATCTCTTCTCATAAGATCTCACATTCCACCAAGCTTGGCTTCTGAAGTAGCTGTGCATGTATGTATGTGTCACTGCTCTGTAAGGTGGTGTAGAGTGAGGGGGGTCACTTTCTTCATCCCAATCAGCTGACAGAGCTCCTGTGGTGAGCACTTGGTGAATGGGAGGCAGGGGGAAATGAGTGATTGAAGACTGTACAGATTCAGGATGCTGTCATGGCCGGAAATGTATGAAGCCCATACCTTCCTTCATACCCCTGCTCTGCCCCAGACTGTACCTGGACTTTGTTGAAAGAATGCCAAGAGTTCCATCCCCAATGCATTCCCACCTACATACCCGCTCTCCATTGAACCTGCTTGGTTCCTTCTTTTGGATACAGGAGGTCATTGAGTTTTTGTTGTTTCCTTTTATCTTTCCTTTTTTTTTTTTAATTGGTCATAGGGTTTGAATTCAGGGCCTGTGCGCTGTCCCTGAGCTTTTTCCCACAAGGCTAGCTCTCTACCACTTTGAGCCACAGCTCCACTTCTGTTTTTGTAGTGGTTAATTGGAGATGGGAATCTCATGGACTTTCCTGCCTGGCCTGGCTTCAAACCTGACCATCAGCTCTCAGCCTCCTGGGTAGCTAGATTACAGGTGTGAGCCACCAGTGCCTGCCTAGCTTGTTTCTTTTTTTTTTCATATCTCTCAACTATGGTCATTTCTTCCTTCTTTCTCCTCTTTAAAATAACACACTATACATTACATAAATGTAACCATATAACACAACATATAACATATTAATGTAACATAGCACCACATAATGTAACATAATACAATATAATGTATTCCATCCAGGCCTGTGTTTGCCTCCTCTCTTAGGGCTAATGGCCTAGCTGGTGGTGCTTGTTCCTCTGGCCTCTGGTTTCTCAGGAGCCTTTAGAAATAAGTAAGGGATGTCTCTATTGTTTCAGAGAAAGGCTCTGTCCAAGTCACCCCTCAAGACTGGTTCCATTCACTAATGATCCAAGCCTGTTCTCTGTATGTTCTCACCATGCCTCCTGCCATGTGAAGATTCCCCCATGGAGTATTCCTGTCTCAAGAATGTAGATGACTTTATTATAGCCATTATGGACATGAGGCAACTGAGTGGTAGAGAACTTTAACCAAAGTTCATGATGACGAAACTGGAATTGGAACTTATGACTTTCTCCCTGCCAGCTTGAAATCTATACAATAACAGCAAGTGAAATCTCCTGGGCATAGTGTGTGTGTCTCTCAGTAGTCCGGGCACTTCTCATAACAGCTCATTTAACTCTTACATCAGTCTCAGAAGTGGGGCGGGGGGGAGAAGAAGGCGAGCTGCTCTTAGCCTCATTTTACAGATGATAAAACCAAAGCTGTGAGAATTTATATAATCCATCTATACGAATAACACAGACAAAGGCATAGCTGGACCGTGGGCCTTGCTGGTTCCAGTGAGGATGCACCCTCAATGTCACACACACACACACACACACACACACACACACACACACACACACACACACACACACTTCTAAATCCTGTGGTATGGGCTCAGATATCCTACTGAGAAAAAAGACAAGGGTTTCCCAGGTTAGTGACTACAAACAAAGAGTTGATCATTGTCCCCTGGGGTCAAATTCAAACCTGAAGGGAAACCCAATCATCTTTGAGATCAAGTCTAGGCCCTAAGGAGAGGACCTTGTAAGTGCTTCTTGTTCCCAGCTTCCTTGTCTCCCTTCTCCAAGCAGATCATATACCAGCTTTGCAAACTGAGGTGAAGATTCACGAAAGCCAAGTGTAAGGAGAGCATCACTTAATGCAGTCCAGTGCTAAATTTAAATAACAGGAGAGGGGAGTGGCATTTTGTTCTTGCATTATTTATGCATTTTTCATTAGTGATAGGGAATGAGACCACTGTTCAACTTTGGGGAGGGGAGTAGTGAGCTGAAAAAAATCTACCACGTCCCAAACTGAACCCTTACCTCTATTCCCATGATCTCCTCCTCTAGGTCTACCTCAGCCAAGTGGAACTCCACATTCTCTCCCCACTACCTTCTCTTTTGCTACAGCAATAAGTCATCCTTGGTTCCTTTCTTTTCCTTACAGGCTCTATGCAATCGATCAGCAAATCCCACTGGCACTACCTCCAAAATACATCTGATGTTTTCTCTCCATCACCACCAGTGACCCCTCTACACCAGCTTCTCTGCCCCAGCTCCATTGACATTTGGCCTGGATAGTTCTTTGCTGAAGGGAGCCAGTCCTGGGTTTTGAGGTTGCATCTTCCTTAGCACACACCCTTCTCCATATACATCTGTCTGGTATCTGCTGACATTTCCAAATATCTCCTGTGGCAAGGGAAGCAAATCTCACACAGTGGACAGCCACTGCTGTAGACTCGGCATGGTCAGTTTTTTTGTGATCACTCTCCTTTTCCTGCCTTGCCCCACTGTGGTTTATTTCCTAAACCTAGCAGCCAGGGGCTGTTCTTATAATCTTAGACCTTGCCTCTCTTCTCCTGATCTTACTCTCTGGTTTCCAAAATCCAAGCCCAATATCCTAAAATGCCTCGCCTTGTCTGCAGTAGTCCCATTGCACATAGTCTGACTGGCAACCTCTCTCTCTGTTCTGTGAAATGCAGCCACCGGATCCCCGTGCTGTTTCTTGAAAGCCGGGCCTACTCCTGACTCAGGACCTCTGTGGTCGCTGTTGTGAGGTTCTTTTCAGAGAGAAGGGATAAACCTCATGCACATAAAGTAGTTAGCCTGGTGCTTGATATGTGATAAGCTCTCAAATGTTACCTAGTATTCTTTCACAGTTTTTATGATCAACTCATGAAATGTTTTCCAAAATCATCATTACTTACTCAGATATATTTCAGTACATAATTCCTGGCAGAGGCTGTGGAAATACCTGTAAAGGAGAAAGACCAAAGAGACTCAATAAGTTAATGATAATAAAGGATAGTTGGGCAAGGAGTATAGACATTAAAAGTAAAACATAAAGATGCAAGACATATATAGTCATAGTCTCTCTTACTCTCCCTCCCTTCCCTTTATCTCCCTTCTATTCTCCTTCTGTTCCTCTCCTCCTCTCTACTCTTCTCCTTTCTTCTCCTCTCCCCTTCTGTCTTTTCCCCTCATCCTTCTACTCTTCTCTTCTCCCTCATCCTTTCTCACACACCTTTTCCAAGTGTCCCTCTGGTAGATTTCTACAAATAATATGTCATCGTGAGTACTTTCTGCATTGTCCCTCTGAGAGCCATCTGGAAGTCAACGTCAGTGGCGGAATTCTCATCCTTGTTCCTCTTGCCGATCACACAGCTGCTCGGAATGTTATACCCCATAACATTTTTGGTGCACAAGTCGATAAAGGAAGTATTATTACTGTGGACAATTGAGTACAAGAAACAGTGTGCTACTTAATTTATTCATGCTCTCAATTTATACTTTCTTGCCTTTTTTAAAAAAATACACTGAATTCATCCTTTACAAAGTGGATATGTATCTGAAATCAATGTGTCCCACTTTGCAAAATAAGTTCACTTATCTGACAATAACAAAATCCATATGTCTGTAGGGCTACACTGCTACTGGAGAATGACTTTTTCTGTGACCATTCCATCCTCCAAGGTCATTTGGAAGGAACTTACTATCTACCTCTATACTAATGAGACTACTATTTATTGTTACTATGATTCCTACCATCAATCACATCCCAAGTATCTCAGCTTGTCCACTGGGCTGGAATTTGGTGAGCTACCTTGAGGCAAAGGATTCCACCACATCCATAGTGATTGTTGATGTGTTCCCAAATATTTCAGCTCCTTGTTCTTTCTGGTCTCAGTTGGGTGGAACCATGTGACTAGTTCAGGCAAGGAGAGGCATCCCCAGGCGGAGCAATCGATTGCTGATACGGGACCCTTCTGGTTCTGTTTTTACTCTGTCAAAGAGATCAGATACAGGTTACATCTTTTGTCTCTGTCCTCCAGTGAGATGGAGGACACCTGCAATGAACAAGAAATCAATCTCTATTCTTCAAGCCACTGAGATCTGAGCTTCTTTGTTGCTGCTGACTGTAACCTTATATCTGAGAACCAGTTAAAGCGGTGCTAGGGCATTGCCAAAGCAGGATTATGCTCAACTGCGAGCTCCCAATATTATAGCCATTCCTTGCCAAGATTCCCTTGGTGATGAGTTGGCCTAGCCTTGAATGCATGCTTCATACTCAACTGGGCAATGGAGGGCCTGTTACCAACCATGCCCCCTCTCCACCACTGTAATATTTTGATATCCTTTTCTACTGACTGGTTCAGGGCGCACTATCTCATCATCAGATATTTTCAAATAATACCGAACTTCAAAAGGTAGTGAGAAAGACATTTGCAGTTATTTTAAGACTTCCCACCTTATGCAACTATAATCATCCCTACCCAGTAATCTTTCAACTTCAGGGGTTCCCGGATGTAATACCCACATTTGGATTATTTCTGATCCTTTGCCATATCCAACAATGATGTCATGATTCAGCCATATGTAAGCCCTAGCTACTCGTCCACTGATTCCCCCACATCAGGCAATGTGCACTTTCTTCCATTCCTTCATAAAAATTGGTGGAATCCTCTTGTGACCCTATCTCAGGATCATTGCCATTTTTCTATTTTCAGGCCAATTTGGTAGTTTTTGCTGGCTGCAGTCCTCTAGGGTTTTGTTTGTTTGTTTGGCTTGGTTTGGGGTTTGGGTTTGGCTTCTTTTTTTGAGACAGAGTCTTCCCTGTGTAGCCCAGGTTGGGATCAAAATTGTGCCTCCGTCCCCCCTTCTTTAGTGCTGGGATTATAGGGGTATGCCTCTACTCTCAGCTAGGTTTTGTTTTTCATAGCTTTTTTTGGTTTGGTTTGGTTTTGGTTTTGGGGGTATTTTGGAGGGCCTGAACTCTGGGCCTGGGCGCTGTCCCTCAGCTCTTCAGCTCAAGGCTAGTGCTCTACCAGTTGAGCCATTGCACCACTTCTGGCTTTTTCTGCTTATGTAGTGCTGAGGAACCAAACCCAAGGCCTCATGCATGCAAGGCAAGCGCTCTACCATTGAGCCACCTTCCCAGCCTTTGTTTTTGTTTTTCTTTTAACTTTTTTATTGTGAAAATACCATACAGAGGGGTTATAATTACATAGGCAAGATAATGAGTACATTTCTTATCAAGCATTGTTGCCTCCTCCTTTGTTTCCCCTTCCCATCCCTTCCCATCTCCCTCTCCCGCCCGTGTCTGGCCAAAGTTGTATAGTTCATTTTTCAAAGTAACGGCTTGTACATCTCATTGTTTCAATGGGTCCACCTGTATCCCTGTTTAAATGGTTTGTTTTTGCCCTTCCCCTCCACAAATTATACCAACATCAAATACAATGAAAGCAGGGGTTATACTGTGGGGGAGGGACATACAAAGCAACAAAGAAATCATCTTATAAATATGTTAGAAACAATCACAAGAAAGAAAAAATTCTTGAATACTTATCATTCATACATTCAATACTTATTCATTTCACCTAACATCAACTTATCTGACCTTTCTGCTTGTCTCAGACATATACTAGTTATTGCAAATAAGGGAAACCATGGGACCTATGTTTCTTTGGGCCTGGCTTACTTTACTTAACATAATTTTTTCTAAGTCTTTCCATTTCCTAACAATTGGGGCAATGTCATTCTTTCTGATGGAGGCATAGTTAATGCCTAGGATTTCCTCCTTTCCCTATCCTACCTGATTCATGTAATCCTGGATTATAGAGCATGACCTCTGATGATCTAGCTCTAATGATCTAAGTATTGCATGAAGATGGGACACTGACACATCCTACCACCCACCTGCTGCTGACCGTGATAGAGATAGCCATTTAGTCTGGGGGGCCCTGCCCTCTCTGACAAGCATTTCCATTACTTTACGGCCCTTAATTTTATATAGTCCTGTCAACCTTCCTATAGACTACCCCAAGCTTGGTTTTTTGTTGGCTTCCTAACTAACCCCAGGTCTATCTTTTTAGACACTTAAAACATGTTATCCAATTATCAGTTGAATGCACAGGTGAGTTTATGTTTAATATCTCCCTAAATTCATATATCTGGTTTATAAATCAAAGTCTAAAGTATGATTTGGGCTATGGGATAAAAAGAATGCATAAAAAAGATATTTAGGAGAATAAGAGGGGAAAAAAACCAGAAGAATAAGGGGGCAAAAATAAGGAGAAAAAAATACATGGACATGAGTCTAACACTGCCTGTTGTTAAGAGAGCCTCCATAATTCCAACTACTTGGAGGCGAATATGGGAAGATGGCACTTTAAGGCCACTCTGGGCAAATGTGAATAAGATTCTATAGGAAAAACAGACTAAACTAGATGCCAGACTGTAATCCTAGCTACTCAAGAGAATGAGGCTTGGAGGATGGCAGTTCAAAGCCAGCCAGGGCAAAAAAAAAAAAATCCTCAAGCTTCCTTCTCCAAAATAACTAACAAAATGTTGGGCAAGAGGTATGGCTCAAGTGGTAAGGCAGAGCTAAGCCGGGCACTGGTGGCTCACACTTATAATCCTAGCTGCTCTGGAGGCTGAGCTCTGAGGATCGTGGTTCAAAGCCAGCCCGGGCAGGAAAGTCCCTGAGACTCTTGTTAGCCCAATGAGCTCCCTTCCCATAGCTCAGTCCACTCCTTCCCCGTTTTGACCTATATGGCCCACAAGACAAAGATGCTGGTATTCCTGTCTGGTCATCCTGGGCATACCTCCTCAAGGCTCAAGCTTTGCATTCTAACAGCTTCAACGCATCTTGACAGTCCTGTTCCTGCCCTAAGACTACACCTTGATCTCAACTCGATGGTTGTTAGATGTGTAAAGGTTTGAAAACCCAATGTGTCAGATGCAGGTCTGTCCCTCTCTGGGGTGAACATTACAAAGTATGGGATGGTCCTGGAGGGGCATCATGCCAGCTCATATTGTGCACCAGTCAAGTGGCAGTGACCCTTCTTACTTCTTGCTTTCTTCAGAAAAGGCTGAGAGGAGGGAAACCAGAGCCAAGAGGAAAAGCACAGCAGAGGCCTGAGGACCGTAGCTAGGTGGCTGACTGGCCTGTGAGTGTATGTGAAAACCCCTAGATGTTCCCTGATGAACCTGGATGAGTCTGGGAAACGGTGAGCAGAGGAGAAGCCAGGACTATGTGAATAATTAAAAGCATCTACCCTCGGTAGGTGGAAGAGCCTGGGGCTCTTCCCGGCATCCACTCTCTCTCCTCCACACAACCCTCTGGCCCTACCGCAGTTTTCAGGGTACCAGACTTATTTCTACTGCTATGACTTTGCTCAGACTCTACCCGGCCATCTGACCGCCCTTCCCTTTGTCGCTGTTTATTTTCCTAATCTGAGCGACTCTTTCCAGGTCCACTCCTCTTGGCTCTCTTTTGCAACCAGTCTCCGCTTGGACGCAGAACACCTGCCATGCCTCATTACCATCCACTGGGGCATTTCCCTGCACACTGTCTCACACCATTATTTTCATGCTTTCCAAGTGTCTCTCTTGTCGGCTTGATGTGGCTATGCGCCCTGTGAGTTCAGGGACCTGGGCATGGATGTCTTCAGTTTTGTTTAACCAAATGTGCTTCCACATTCAGTAGCATTCGATACATATTGGAGGGAGAAATTGGACATCCATGGTGATATTTGTATACTGTCTTCTATATCATTCTGCCAAAATCATGTTGTCAGTTTCTCATCATGACTCAAGTGGTGTTTATAGTATGTTTTAGAGGTGCATTTTCCTAATGTTGGGATGCTCTTTCTCTATCACTGGAAAAGTGGACCTGTGCAGTCATGGGGCGGGGTGAGGGAGTACAAATACACAGGCTATATAGTTTGCAGTGAGACAAGAGCTCTCGCTATCATTCTATGCATCCTGCAAATGCAAAGAGGGAAGAGAATTACAGGCGCGGTGACAGCAGTATATAAAGGCCATGTGGTTATCTTCCAGGAATTCTCACCTTTGTTTTCTCTCGTTCCCTCAAAGCTTGTAAGCCAGTGAACTAATCCACAGAAGCAAAATACAGTCCCTACTATGGTCACTGGTTCAGGTTAATGAGTTTGCAGAGATGTGTGTGTGATGCCTGTGGAAAGAAGCAGCAAGTAAGATCCTCTGCTACATCTGCCACCATCAAAGGCTTTGGAGAGGGACAGAAGAAGGCATGCCAGGTCCTGATAGCGATTTAGCAGATGACCCAATTACCCCCAAGCTCATCCTGTAGTGGAGTTGCATTAAATCAGCTTTCTTGCTTAGAGCTGCCTTTCTGTTACAACCATACACAACATGCATGTACTATAGGGGTATATTACAGGGGTAATCATATCTGAACTTCCATCTCACAGAGTGACTGGAAAAGGAAAGGCTGATCACAAGTATAAAGTTGCTATGCTTCTTGGGGGCAAATAGTCTTTGCTATCAAGGGCCCTGAGTTTAGGAGTCTTTCCTCCACAGAGAAGTCTTGGAGAGAGTTTTGAGATGTTTGATACTTGTTGGAGAGCTAAAATAATTTCTGTGGAGTTTCTCAGAAAGCTTAAGACCCTCTGAGAGAGGAACTGAACAGCACAGGAAATGCAGCCGATACAATACATGCCAGACTTACTGGAAGGAAATGATTTACATAAGACCTGGTCTCTAAACAGACTTTAAATCACTCTGTTTTTAATTATTTTTTAAAAAAAGAGTAATCATAGGAGGAACAAAGCTGCAATGTTACACCAAGTTCATGTAGAGTCAATGTTGCTTTTCCCTCAACGGTCTCATCTGCATTTCCCCAAATACACATACAAAACTTTCCCACAAATGTTGCCATCCCAATTACGGTGGTTCATCTGCTTCTCTCTCATGTATATGGCATCAAAGCGCCTGGCTAGCCTTTCTGTGTCGGTGTCTACAGGGTGAATTCTGCATTTTAAGTCTGGTCCCATCACAGCGTCCCTTGAACATGAGTGTAGCTGGTGCTATCCTGGGGCTTTCAGATGTGTCAGTCAGATCCTGGGCGATGATGAAACAAGGCAATGAAGATGCTTCGGGAAGCAGGATTGGGAGCCCGCTTGTCAAATACCGGTAACTTTGTAAAGCCCCGCCTCGTGGAATCGAACCTGGCTGGGAAGGGCCTGGGGCTGCAGGTGCAGAACTGTGAGTGAGACCCCTGCAGAGAGGGCATCCCTCCCGCCCAGCTGCAAGCTCCGCCCACCACCCTGCGCGCCCCGCCGGCCCCGCCCCTCGCAGGCCCCGCCCCCAGCAGGCCCCGCCCCCCTCCGCGGGCCCAGCCTGGGCGGGAGGGAGCCAGCCGGGCACGTGCGATTCCACGTGAGCCTCCAGCTAGCGCGCAGAAGACACAGTGCGCACGCTCCAGCGGTGGAGGGAGGTGGGGGGGGGGGGGGGGAGGAGGAAAGTAGGTCAGACTCCTCCTCTCACGTGACCAAGCTCCCCTTAGCTACCCCGGGCGCCTCCCAGCCTGGGAGCAGCCGGGTAGCGCTCGGCAGCCAACGTGACAGGGGGCTGGGCGTGGGCGGGCGCTCGCGCTCCCGGCGTGGGGCCGGCTGCGCGAAGATTCGCCGGTTCTCCTCCGGGAGGAGCGCTGCGCTCCCGAGTCGGGCGGGCGGGCGGGAAGGAATGCCAGGCGGGCCTGGGGCGGGGGAGGGGGGTCGGAGCCCCGGGCTCGCGCGCACGCGCACGCCGGACAGCAAGGCGGCGTCCCAGCCTCTGCTCGGGCACCGGGCTCCGGGAGGGGAGCGTGCACCTGGCAAAACCAAACCGCCCCCGTGGTGTGGGGAACCCAGTGGGTTCCATGGGGGAGATTCGGGAAAGGACGTGCAGAAGCGGGGTGCATGGCCCCCCAAGTTCCGCAGGTCCGGGGTCGGGGGATCTAATTTAAATGGCGCTGGACAGAGGGTTATTACAGTGAGCGGAGTCAGGCGATCTGTGCGTGTCTGTCTGAGCAGCGCACCTCTGCCTTCATTCCCTTCCCAGGTTTCCTTTACCGACCCTCCTCCGACCCCTGACCCCCGACCCCCGACCCCCCCACACACACCCAGGTTGTAAAGTTCATTTCCAACCCAGTGTCCAGTGAGTGTTCCTGTGGACTTGGGTCACCTTTGGTCCCCCTGTTTCTGTGCCCCCCCCATCCCCTCCCCTCCCCAAATCAGATTAACTTATATACAAGACAAGGGGTACAGAAATAAAAAACAGCGGCGAAGGCGAATACAACGAAGGAAAGGGGGGAACTGCAAACAGTACGATTTAATTTTTTAAAAAAGCTTGTTTCCCTGTCTTGGAGATCATTTTGATAAGCCTCATTTTGTATGATCATGCTCATGCGCACAGAGCTATGGAACCCTTGGGATCCCCTCTTAAGAAAATCCTCCTTTGTTCTCACTGGGTGAGTGTTTAGGATGCTGTTTCATTAACCATGCACAAGTGTAATTATTTGTCTTTTACTATCCGTTGACTTTACTTGTAGGTTTGTGGACACATCTAGTTATTACAAATAACTCTACCACTACCACTAGGCCACATTCCCAGCCCTACCACAAGAGATGTTGATATGTGATGACAATGCACAGGAAGGGGGAGCAATGTCGAGTCACCTGTAATTGAAATTGTAATTTGGATCTCCTTTTCTGTCTGTCATTCTTTCACTGTGTCTTCACTCATTCATGCATGCATTCACTGGAACTTGAACTCAGGGCCAGGGTACTGTCCCTTTAGGTTGTTTTGCTCTAAGCTGGTGCTTTGCCACTAGAGCCACACCTCTACTTCCACTGTTTTATTTTTTTTACTTGTAAGATAGCTCTGCCTCCATGAATGGTCATGCACGAGGGAGATTGATAGGCAAAGTCAATGGGTTACAAAGTAGAGGTACGGCCCGGATGTTACATAAGCAGAAGAGTCAGGGCAAGTACAAGGGTGGAGACCCTGAGTTTGGAAGGCTTGGTGGGAATTCACAGGCAGTAATGCAAGGCAGAGGAGGTGAGAATGTGTTTCAGACAAAGGGAACTACTAACAGTTACATAAGACTCCCCTCACGTTGTGTTTCACTATAATCATCTTTGCCATGCAGAAGGCTGGAATGTATATTGTTTACATTCGTGTGGTTCCGAGCCTGTCTTGTCTTGAATGAACATCCTTGCAATGCTTCTCTCCCCGCTCCCTCCACCTTTAAGTAACTGCTGGGAGTCAGATGGCTGTGGGAACCAAGCAAACATTCCCTGACTTCGTATGAACGGTTTCAAAAGAGTGGCTAACATGGCCACCGTTTGGTTTCATCATGATTAAGATTAAACATACCTGAGAGAAGAACAATCTGAAAGGAGGCAGCGTTAATTTGAGCTCAGTGTTTCAGGGCCACTGAGCTCTGTGGCTGTCCAGTCCGTGTCAAGACAGCACATCAGGGCAGAGTGCATCCAAGGGGGAAACAGCTCACCCCGTGGTGTCAGGGAAGCAAAAACAGGGAGCAATGGCCCAGCATGCCAATATCTCCTTCAAGATCACACTCCCCAATGACTTAACTGCCTTTCCCTAGGCCCAGCCTCCTCAAGATTCTACCTTCCAATAACACCACAGGTTGGCAACCAACTCTTCAGCTATAGGCAACTTTAGGGACTCTCCAGATCCTAACAACAGGCTAGTGAGGTTGCTCAGTGGTTGAACGTTTGCCTACTATGTGCAGGTGTCAGGTTGGATCACCAGCACCACACATAAACAGTAGCAGCAGCAACAAGCTTATAACACAGCGTTCCCACTCCTCTCTGCACATGTCAGCGGAGAAGAATAGAACCAGGGGTTTGAAACCCACCAAAAGCCACTACCATCTGCTGGTGATAGAGGAAGGCTGGTGGTGCCATGTTTGGAAATTTCTAGAACTCTCCATGCTTCCCAACACACCTTGTTAGTATCTGTACTTCTAAAGAGGAAACATATTGTGACATTCACAAGAACTTTTGAAGCCAAAGGTGAGTTAGATAATGTGGATGATGAGAGAGAGAGAGAGAGAGAGAGAGAGAGAGAGAGAGAGAGAGAGAGAGAGAGAGAGAGAAAGGGAGAGAGAGGGGGAGAGGGAGAGGGAGAGGGAGAGGGGGAGGGAAGGGGAGGGAAGGAGGAAGGGAGGGATGGAGGGAGGGAAGGAGGGAGGGAGGGAGGGAGAGAAAGATGGATGTGCTTTGCCAATGCTACATTGCACCATTAAGTAAAACGGAAGTACAAAGCAGTTAGAGGCTTTTCAGAGATTTGATTTCAGTTCCACTCAGCACTTTCATATCTATTATACAGGATTGCCCTTGATTGATTATCAAATCTACGTAACCCCAGAGTTTACTCATCTTTGCTTGACTGTAACTTTATGCCCATTGATTACTAACGCCACTCATCCTTCTTCCCCAACCCTTGGCAAATACCATTTCGTGCTGTGATTCTAGGAATCTGACTACTATGAATCTGGCAGACTTTCTATATGTGGAATCATGTAATAATTGTCTTTCTGTGACTGACTGACTTTTCACGGAGCATAATGTCCTTGGGGTTTATCAATACTGTTTCACATGTCAGAATTCCCTTCTTTTTAAAGACTGAATAGTAATCCATGGTGTGGACAGGCCACATTTCCCTTTATCTATTCATCTGTTTCTGGAAAGTTAAGTTGTTTCCATCCTGGCCCATTTTTCTCCCACACCACCATTGTTCTTTTTATGAAAAGAGTTGGTGCAACGTAAAATAAGGAAAGCAAAGTTTGGTGTATGGCTCAAGTGGGAGAGCCCCTGTGTAGCAAGTGCAAGACCCTGAGTTCAAAACCAAATACTGCCATAGGGGCAGGGGTAGAGTTCATACGGCATCAGTGAGAAGCAGATCTGCACATGCTAAGTGTTTAGTACATATTAGTTGTTACTGTTGCTGTTATTACCAGTACAATGACAGCTAGCTCAATCTGAGGGAAACCTAGGATTATTTTTGATGGTACCATTCTTTCTCTTTGGGTGGGGGAAGAGACATCTATAACTCTTGATTCCATCTTTCTATGTTGAGCTAGACCAACCCAACCACTCACCTCACAACCAGACAACTGCAGAGACAGCCACACCCTGATCAAACCATACATTCAGACATTTCCATTAGCTAAATACATGCTATTTGTTGATTTAGAGTTCAGAGGGTTTTTTGGTTGTTATTGTTGTTAATTTCCCACAAATAACCCTGATACTATGTTCAGTTTCTCATTTTTAATGGAGGTGTCAAAATGATAATACTGACATTTCTTCCTGAGCATGAACTGGGTAACAACTAAATGAAATCTTATCTCCATGGTAGATAAATGCAGTGACCCAATGTATTGCTATCCTAAGGCTGTCATAACAAAGTACCGTGGGCTGGATTGCTTCAACAACAGAAATTATTGTCTCATAATCCTGAGGCCTGAGTCTATGGTTAAGGTATAGCAGGCATCGTTTCTTGTGAAGCTTTTCTCTGTGGCTCATAGTTATCTCTCTTCTCCTTGTATTGGCTCATAGTCTTCTGTGTACGTGTGTGTGTTTGTGTGTGTGTGTGTGTGTGTGTGTGTGTGTGTGAATAATTTCTTCTGATGAGGAAACCAGCCCCACTAGAGTGGGTCCCACTCCAGGGACTTCATTTATAATCATTTATCTCTTTAACGACCCCATTTCTGCTGGGCACTGATGGCTCACGCCTGTAATCCTAATACTAAGGAAGCTGAGATCTGAGGATCCCAGTTCAAAGCCATCTCAGGCAGGAAAGTCTGTGAGACTCTCATTTCCAATAAACCATCAGAAAACCAGAAGTGGCTCTGTGGCTCAAGTGGTAGAGTGTTAGCCTTGAGTTGAAGAACTGAGGGACAGTGCTCAGGCCCAGAGTTCAAGCCCCATAAGCAGCCAAAAAAGGGGAAAAAAAGACCCCATATCCAAATACAATTGCTTTCTGGGATATTGAAGAATAGAACTTCAACCTATGAGTCTGAGTAGAAGGCACACAATTGAGCTATAACATCCAACAAAATGTTAATAATATGTGGGTTGCTTGATATCCAATCTTCATTCTTATCCTAGCTCCCTTCTTCAAGGATATTTTTTAAGGGCTGGTGAAGAAAGAGTGATTGGGGTCAGAAATGACCACTTTTGATTTTGAGAATAGATCCAGGAAAATATTATATGATGAAGCTGTGAAGAAGTCTACTGTTGAGCATGTGCCCAGAAAGAATAATTTACTAGACATCAGGAGAGCAGGGAAAGGGAGCTTTGGCAATTGTAGTCTTTGTTGGCCTCTGTGTGGATACAAAGTATCTGTCTCAGGCTGATATCTTTTTTCCTCCCTTCCCATTTCTTGGCCAGACAAGCTAGTGTTTTATTGAAGAATAGAATCTCACTTCTGGACATGATGCAACAGATGTTTCTGTGCTCATTCTAATTTCAGGAAGGCAGAGTTCCAGAAAAAGAAGAAGAAGAAAGAGAAGAAAAACAGCTTGATTTGTATTCCTAGGTTGGTTTAGCCATTGAATTAAATAGTGTCATAGAAGTCATTTCCACATTTTGGGCTCAGATTCTCCTCATGTAAAACAAAGCACTTGGACTTGGGTTTCCAATGTTAATTCCATCTATTCCCCATATGATAGAGGGAAAAGAAAATGTTTTGGTTTCCTTGTTAGGCTCCACTAAAAAGGCTTATTTCCCGGGGCTGGGAAAGTGGCTCAGTGGTAGAGTGCTTGCCTTGCATGCATGAAGCCCTGGGTTCAATTCCTCAGCACCACATAAGCAGAAAAAGCCAGAAGTAGTGCTGTGGCTCAAGTGGTAGAGCACTAGCCTTGAGCTGTAGAGCTGAGGAACAGCGCCCAGGCCGAGTTCAGGCCCCATGCCCAACCAAAAATAAACTAATTAATGAAATTAAATAAAAATTTAAGGCTTATTTCCCAGATCTTTTCCCAGCATGCAAGTGGCTATTGAACCCGATTTGCATCAGATATTCAGAACAGACTGCAAAGGTATATTCTCTGAGAATGGATGATACAAATCCCCCATTTTTCAACAGCTGATAGCCTTTATTTCATAGTATCATTCTTTACTTTTATTTCCTGGAATGAAGAAAGAGGCAGGGAAGAATAATCATTTGTCATAGAAGCCAGAAATTAAAGGAAAATATTTTAGTGTTGCTAGTCAACATACCAAGGACATATCCCAGGAAAGTCAGGCTCCAGTCTAAATGATCTTAACAAGGGATGTCCTACAAAATCACCCGTGAAGGGGATTCTACATACACCTGCGTGTATCTTCATGCCTCAATATTATCAATCAGTAAATCTGAAGGAGGGGCTGGATTTGTGGAAAGTTCTACAGATATGATGCTGTGTGCCACCAATTCAGAACCATGGGCTGTTTAATTCATTTTGTCAACATTAAATTGTTCCCATCTCCTTGTAGTGCCAAAACATTATGCATTGCACAGCCCAATGTATATCCATGGAAATGTATTTTCAATCAAGGCGAGGAAGGCTGTGGCTCACACCTGTAATCCTAACTCCTCAGGAAGCTGAGATCTGAGGATCGTGGTTCAAAGCCAGCCTGGATAAGAAAGTCTGTGAGACTCTTACCTCCAGTTAATCACCAGAAAGCTGAAAGTGGCTCTGTGGCTCAAAGTGATAGAGTACTAGCCTTGAGCAAAAGAGCTCAGGGACAGTGCCCAGGCCTGAGTTCAAACTCTTTGACCAAAAAAGAAAGAAAGAAAGAAAGAAAGAAAGAAAGAAAGAAAGAAAGAAAGAAAGAAAGAAAGAAAGAAAGAAAGAAAGAAAGAAAGGAAGGAAGGAAGGAAGGGAGAAAGAGAGAGAGAAAGAGAGGGAGGGAGGGAGGGAGGGAAGGGGAGGAAGGAAGGAAGGAAGGAAGGAAGGAAGGAAGGGAGAAAGAAAGAAAAGAGAAAGAAAGAAAGAAAGAAAGAAAGAAAGAAAGAAATTAGTGTTTGTGAAACTAGGTGTGCTGTTCTGTTACTGAGCTTATATTTTCTAAACAACAACAGAATTTTGTATGGAATCTGTACTCGATGGAAGGATTACCTTTGTTCTTGGTTAAGTTACTGAGACACATTCTGGAATGACAGCATTGAAGCCTGAGCCCATCCATCCTCCTGGAGCCTATATTTAAGGATATTGTATTACTCTGATGAACTGTAAATTCAACAAGTTCTAGCCTTCTACTCCTTCAGACTTGTATTCCTGTAGCTGCCTATGGAATCCAGATAAAAATACCCAAGGAGAGGGAAAGGAAAAATCATTCCCAAAATAGACAACAGTAGAAGTTTGGGAAAAACACAACAGACAGACTTCCCCTGTACCCCCACCCACCATATAGGGCCCCACTTCCACCTTGCTTTCTGAGCTCCATTGAGCTCATCTGCAAATTGGCCATAATTGCATTCGTATGGGATGGTTGCTATAGAAATCAGAGCAAAAATTATGGATATGTAATGCTTGGCACATGATAGGTACCCTCAAATGGTGATACACATCATCATCATTATTTTCTCAGGAAAAACGAATAGCCAAGTTCAAATAAGCCAGGGTTTGCTCTTATTCTTCTTCACAGTTTCATCTTAATGAGATGAGTTCAAAATGAATCACTAAATTTGGAAAGCTCTTCTTTGCCTTTTTTTTTTTTGTAAAATGGAGCATCAACTCTGAAGTGGCTACTTCTCTAATATGGCATGTGTATCTGACATCTAAGATTGACGGTCTATGAGCAATCTACCTCGAGTCAGGTTACTTGAAAAGGTGAGGTGACTGAGCTGATCTCCATATCGGAAATCTCTATTCTATTAGATTAAGAAAAAGCAAATCTAGAAATCTAAGGGCAAAACCATGTGAGTTCAGAATTCTGAAAACAATCAAGCTTTCTTTCAAGTATGTAAGAATTTTGGAACTGTCTCCTTCACTTGGACATGCTTTCTGGGCTGGGAAGATGTCATTAGAGTCCCAGAGAATGACTAGCATGGTTGACGTCCAAGCATAGCAGAATTATTGGTGAACACTGAAATCAAGCAACTGTAAGACAAAATCTGAATGGTTTAAACAACAGTGGTTGTAAAACAATGGAAGTGTTACAGTTCTTGAAAGGAAAGCTGTAAGACAAGAAGTAATACCAGCCTGGCGGCTGTGGTTCACACCTGTAATCCTAGCTACTGAGGAGGCTGAGATCTGAGGATCACAGTTCAAAGCCAGCCCAGGCAGAAAAGTCCATGAGACTCTTCTCCAATTAACCACTAGAAAAACAGAAGTGGTGCTGTGGCTCAAGCGGTAGAGCGCTCACCTTGAGCTGAAGAGAGCAGGGATAGCGCCCAAGCCCAGAGTTCAAGCCCCACGACCGACCAAAAAAAAAAAAAAAAAAAAAGTAATGCCAATGTGGATGCTCTCCTGAATTCTTTCTCAGGATTCCAATGAATAGTAGTTCTGATCCCCACTTTACTGATGGAAAAACAGGCTTGGGAATTCTGACGGTCTAAGAATGCCAAACAAGACATTTATAGAGCCAGGTGGTTTTCCATGTCTGTGTCCCATAAATGCTTGTGCTGCTTCTTCCTCTAACCCAGTTTCATCCCTATCCCCTCTTTATTCCCTGTACTGTTTTTGACAGTGTGGTAAAGGGCTATGAGCTCTGGGTTGAAAGTCAGGAGATGGTCATTCCAGCCATGACCTTGAGCGTTCTGGGTTCCAGTTTTCTGATCTGAAAATGTGGGCTTGCTGGAGTAAAGAAAGATGGTCCTTCCACTGTCGGGTTCTCATGGAAAGAGGGGTGGTGGGACATTCAGCAGGTGCAGGTATGACAGACAGGGCTGTGCAATCAACATTTTAGGCCAGCTGCTCCAGTCTCTTCTTAAGACTTTTTGGTTTCCATTCTCTATGTCCACACACGTCTTCTGGGGAACAGCTTCTCTACCCCCCCAACTCCCCTCCCCCCCCCAAACCAAGACACAAGTACTTCATTAAATGAGGATTGAGGGCTTTCTGGATTCATATCATTGAGCCTTATTCACACTATGAATAAAAGTCATCTGATTTCAGTCTTCATGGAACTGATATTACTTCACAGCCAAACACAAATAAATGATTATACATTTCTTAAAGTATCAAGAAAGAAAAAGGAAGGAAGGAGGGAAAAAAGAAGGAAGGAAGAAAGGAAGGAAGGAAGAAAGGGAGGGAGGGAGGGAGGGAAGGAGGGAAGGAAGGAAGGAGGGAAGGAAGGAAGGAAGGAAGGAAGGAAGGAAGGAAGGAAGGGAGGGAGGAAGGAAGGAAGAGAGGGAAGGAGGGAGGGAGGGAAGGAAAGGGAAGAAAGAGCTTGAGACAAAAAGAACTACTTTGCAGAAGAGAGTTGCTTTAGAGAAAGATGTTTAGGATGAGTTCTGAAAGCTGAGGAGGGCATAATAGTTATGGGTAGAGTGGCAGGAAGAACTTCAGGCAGATAGAACAGTTCCTACAAAGCCCCTAAGCTTGGAATGTTGTCTGCTTTCCAGGTCTAAGGAATGTGGACTTAAGTGAAGCCAGAGGTATAATCAGGGATCACAATCCAAAGGACAAGGTCAAAGCTGAAGTTGAGAGACTGGATTTTAACCAAGATGAAGCAGAAAGCCAGAGGCAGATTTTAAGCCCAGAGGAAAAATGATCTATCATCGCTCCCTTTTTTGATTCATGTGTCATTTAGAGAGAGAGTGAGAGAGTGTGTGTCTATGTGCGCATGTGCACGCCTACACATGCACATGATACGTTTTGTTGACATCTACAACACATTCAGAAAAATCCACACATTGTAGGTTTTCACTCAATAAGTTGTTAATGACCTAGAAATCCCTATGTAATTAGCACCTCCATCAAGAAACAGAACATTAACTGGGTACTTGTGGGTCATAACTGCCATCCTCACTACTTGGGAGGTTGAGATCTGAAGATCCTGTTTCAAAGACAGAAAAGCCCAAGAAACTCTCCAATTAACCACCAAAAAGCCAGTATCAAAAGAAGATGTAGAAGAGCACCAGCCTTGAACAACAACAACTACAAAAAAAAAACCAAGCCAGCGCATGAGACGCTGTGTTCAAGCCATGGTACCTGCATGAGAAAAAGAAGAAGAAGAAAAGAAGCCGAACATCACCCAAGTGCCGTATCTTCTGTCAGATCCCATTCCATGTACTCTATACCTCAGTACTGAGTTAAAGGGCTCCTTGCTGCTTTTGAGCATTGATGATCACATTTTCTGTTTAGGGTCTGATCATTATACAAATCCATTATCGGAAACAAATGCATATAAGCTTCTATTTAAATAAACTCTAGGCAAGCATAGGTAGAGAATTCTAGAAAATGCAAACTAATATATGGTGACAGACAGCAGACAGCAGATGGCCTGGGGGAGAAGTAGAAAGGAATGGCAAGAGCATAAGGAACCTTTGGGGGTGAGGGGTGGATATATATTCATTATCTTGATTATAGTGATAAGTCCATGGGTCTATGCAGACGTCAAAACTTATCAAATTATATGCCGAATCATCTGTTGGCTTATTGTATGGCAATTAGACCCAAATAAAGCTGTCAAAAAGGTACTTCAAAAATAGCTTGCTTGATATTTAGTGATCAGCTGAGTCAATATGAACTAGACTAGGGTTTGTTAGGTTGTTTGATTTTTAAATTGTTATTATAACAACGATGGGTTGTTTTTTTAATTTAAAAAAAATTTTAATTGTTATTATAAAGGTATGGAGGAGTCACAGTTATATAAGTCAGGTAAAGAGTGCATTTCTTTTTGGACAATGTCACCTCTTTCCTCACCCTAGACTGGAGGTTTTTATGGATGTGTGGTGGAACATTGAAATTCATTTTAATCCTATATCCTCGGGTCACAAGAATTATTGGGGCTTTCATGTTTATGTGTGAGTATGTTTCTGGAAAGATCAAGAACCTGGAAATAGATAATACTCAAAATTTACTACTTCCTGATTAGTCTACAAAGTTGTACTATTATTTATGCAATACAGTTTACCTGTTCAGTCTATCTAGTGGAAAATCACAGATTTTCTTGCATAAGCAAATCTTGTCCCAATTCTGTATTAAGCAACAATATTAGTAATTCATGATTAGCTGTGGTAAGAATACAGATGCCGTGAGCATCAATCATTACTACAGATCATAGATTCTTTTGCTTAGAAAGCTACTTGTTGGACATTTGTTTATGAATACCCCACCCATTCCCAAGAGTATGATGGCTTCTAAACTCATAGAGACTCTTTCTACTGCATAATAGTCAGATCTGGGTGTCTCTGGTTCCATCTCCACCTTGTATGTGAGATGTATCCGTGTGGTTGCACGCAATGGATTCTCCAATGGTAGGATGAGTAGCTGAGAGACAAGGTTGGGATTGGGGAATGCAGCCAAGAGGTAGTGTGGGCACCAAGCATATTTCTGAGGATGGAACTGGTGTGCAGTGCGTGCGCTTTGGGCTGGAATTCTGTGTGAATAGCCTTGACCACGATGTCAAAGAGGGATCACAGCTGGGCACAGGCAGCTCATGCCTGTAATCCTAGCTACTCAGGAGGCTGATATCTGAGGATCGTGGTTCGAAGTCAGCCCAGGCACTAAAGTCCATGAGATTCTTATCTCTAATTATTATCTCTAATTAAACGACCAGAAAACTGGAAGTGGCACTATGGCTCAAAGTGGCAGAGTACTAGCTTTGAGCAAAAAATGTTTAGGAATAGCACCCTGGCCCTGAGGTCAAGCCCCACAATCAACAAAACAAAGAGTGAAGTACGGCTTATGAAGAGGATTCTAGGACCCAGAATTGCTTTGCAGGAAAGAGCAAAGGGCCATCAAAGGTAAATAGTGATTTTCTCCCTGAGGACCAGGATTTGTAATTGATATTTGGAGGATTAGGTGGCAGGAAATGAATATATGGAAAAGGAGACAAGGCTCTTTCAGACAGATTGCAGCCATGAAATTAAGACTTTTGCAGAAAGAGCTGATATTATTGCAAATCTTTGGCTTCCAAGCTTTCTATGGTTTGAAACAAGGATAAGGAAGGACACTCACACACAGGAAGAAAAAGAGGAAGAAACTTATCTCATTGGTAAAATTATACTGATCACATACAAAGCAGAGGAAAAGATAAGGATTACAGGGAGAAACAGAGATGATTTCCCCCCCAAGTTTCAAAACACAAATCCTGAATGTATTAAGACAAGAAAATACTTCCATTCCTTTGTGTTTGTTGGTTCTACATTTAATATTTCTCTTTTAAGCAACTGGCTCCAGGAATCTGATTAAGAGGCAATATCTGTATCTAAAACTTGTGGGGCTTTTTAAATCTCTGAAACTGATGACTGGAGAAGCAAAGATTAGGCACCCAAGAGCCAGGGGAGTTCACAGAGAAAAAAAAAAGTATAGATAGACAATGAAAGGTTCATCTATGTTCTAACCCCCAGTGCCTGTGACAACAACCTTAGTTAGAAATAGGACCCCTGTTGGAATGATTAAGTTAAGGATGTCAAAATCATCTTGTATTTGGGTTGTATTTAGGATATTTAGGCCATTGTCTCTTTGAAAGGGGAAAATGTTATATGAGAATTCAATCACGAGATACAGAGAAACCTTACTTTGAGAGGTCGAACTGGGAGTCTTTATTGGAGACCCAGCAACTGCAGATGGACACCGGTCTCAAAGACCAGCAGCCCCTCAAATACACTTAATACTGTTAGAAAACTGAGCCAGACAGTAGTAAAGCAAAGAAAGAGCAGAAAATACCAACAAGCCAACTCCAATGGAGAGCTGAAGTGGGATACCATGTGACCAGAGGAGGGACAGAAGACAGGAAACAGGATGAAAACATGGCATGGTATAACAGTGCCTGAGCTGGTCTGGGATTAAAAAGGGCCAATGTCAGGGTTCAGGGTCACAGGAAACTAAAGAGGCTTCCAAGTTTAAGATACAGGACTGACAGGTCCAATAACCAATCATCCAAGTCCCCGCCCCTACCTCTAGGAATTTAGACATGCCTATCACCTGCGGGTGGAACTTCACTGCCTGTACCATGAAGACAAGATGGCTCTAGTTAAACCCAATACCCAGCTGGGTGCCGGTGGCTCACACCTGTAATCCTAAGCTACTCAGGAGTCTGAGATCTGAGAATCGCAGTTCAAAGTCCGCCAGGTAGGAAAGTCCATGAGACTCTTATCTCCAATAAACCACCTGAAAACAGGAAGTTGCACTGTGGCTCAAGTGGTAGAGTGGGAGCCTTTTGCTGAAGAGCTCAGGGAAAGTGCCCAGGCCCAGAGTTCAAGCCCCATGACTGACAAAAAAAAAAAAAAAAAAATCCCCATCATCCACCACGTGGCCAAGATGGCACAAGTTAGATCCAGTATCATATTTCACTTTCAACCTTGTATGCACTTAATACTGTCAGGAAACTGAGTCACTTGGGTAATAAAGAGCAGAAAAACAATCTCAACAAAGCAGTTCAAATCTAATGAAAAGAGTTGAAGAGGGATGCCATGGTGACCTAAGGAGAGTCAGGAGACACGAGGCATGGTGCAAAAATGGCAGTAGGGATGGGAGGTAGGGGGGAATGGGGGACTTAAATAGGATCATGGTCAGGGGCAGGGTCACAGGAAGCTCAAGAGTTTAAAGAGCCCTGTGAGTTCACAGATCTGGTAGGTCCAGTGACCTACTGTCCAAGTCCCTGCCCCTGCCTCTAGGAATTCAGACACACTCATCACCTGAGGATGGGGGTAGGGATCCACCTCTAAGAGTTTTGGGAAACTCTCAATCATCTACCATGTTGCCAAGATGGTGCCAGTTAGACCCAGTATCCTTACTTCAGAAGGAAAATAAAACAAGACTCGAGACCTCCATTGACATTGAAATAAGGATACTGGGTCTAACTGGTGACGCTGTTTCTAACTTGGAAGTTTTCTGTCCACTTGCAGTCACTGTCTTCCTAATAAATACACCCAATTCTCAACATGTGTATCTCATGACTGAATTCCCATATAACAACAATGAGGAAAAGACTATGTGGACATGGAGGCAGAGACCGGAAGAGGTAAGGAAGGGTTCTCCCCTAGAGGATTTGGGATAGTTTGGTGATGGAAACTCTAGACAACTAGACAGCTCATTGTAAAGGCAGGAGCTAGTCTCTGTCACAGATCACTAATGATTCAGCACTAGGCCCCGTAATCTGTATTCTAATGACGTCTAAACTTCGGTACTGTAGGGTTGGAAAGCAACTACTGAAGAGCAATTGAACAATGTCACCCCTTCCCTCACTCTCTTCCAGTTTTTCCCTCCCATCCCCATCCACAAGTGGTGTAGTTCACTTTCAACACAGCGTCCAGTGAGTACCACAGCTGCATGGCGTAACATTGTTCAAAAGAAAGGGTATCTTTATCTGAATGAAATGGGGAGGCTGGGTCTAGCCACTACCCGTTAGCTACGTGATGGATAGGGAATTCGGTTTAATTGGCGCCATCTTGTCTTCATGGTAGAAGAAGGTGAAGTCCCACTTCCCAGGTGACAGGAGTGACTAAATTCCAAGAGGCAGGGGTGGGGACTTGAATGATAGGTTACTGGACCTATCAGTCATGTGCCTTGAACTTGGGAGACTCTCAAGTTTCCTATGATCCTGACCCCTGACCCTGACACCACCTGGCACCATGACTCCATGCCTCAAGTCTCCTATCTCCTGGCTTTCTTCTAGTAGCCCTGGTGCCCCACTTCATCTCTCCACTGGAATTGATCTGGTTTGTTGGTATTGTTTTCCTGCTCCTTCTTTGCTTTATTGTTGTCATGGCTCATTTTTCTAACAGTGTTAACTGTATTTGAGGGGCTGCAGGTCTTTGTGACAAGAGTCCACTGCAGCCGTCAGCCTTCCAAGAAAGACTCCCAATTCGACCTCTCAAAATGTGGCTTGTGACTGAGTTACAACAGGCTTATATAACTGGAACCTCTATGTATCACCTTTACAATAACAAAATGCACTAAAACTTTTATATAATATAGAAAAAAAGTGTAAATTGAATGGGACTTTTATTTTTCAGAATTGAACTATCTCCTACCATACACCTATGGAATTCCCATAGGCTGCTTGCCGTTTTCCTAGCAAAGTACCTGAGACATTTAGGCAGTGGTATGAGATACCCAGATTATTAGTTACTGGAGACTTGTATTTTATTTAAGCACTGAGAGGATAGCGACTAGAGTCACAAGGCTAACAGCATGACAGTAGATCTCACGGAGATGGGAACCATTGTGATTCAGCATATGCAAAAACTCATGAGGAAGGAGTGCTAGATGGTCAGGGTTAGGTCTCAGAGGTAAACAGAAACCCGAGCTGGAGAGGTAATGGAGAATCTGGGAGGCATTGATAACAAACACGACTAACATTCAGATTTGGATCAGAGCTGACAAGCAAAGAAGGAAGGACCAAGCTGCTAAACTCTGTAAATAATATTCTTCCCTCCTTCCCAGGTGGACAGGATGAACAGTTGAAATAGGAGAGGGAGAGAAAATAATCCGTGGGCAAATGGACTCAAGCAGATGACACTGAACTTCGACACTGAACTTAAATACAAGGTCAAATGCCTTCTGTTTAATGGCAATCATGTAATCTGGTGTGAAGAAGGAACAGCAGCCTTGAGAAGTACATGGGGTGGGGGCAAGGAGGAGAAGAATGGATGTAAAAGCAGGATTCTCTGAAGGCCCCGAGGAGAGCCAGCTTTCTCTGGAAAGACTGGATGCCTTCACCAAGACAGCTCAGTGGTAGCTGTGCAGGAAGGGCACTGAAGGATGAGCCACGTATCCATCAGATGAGGACAGGAAAGCTAGCACAAAGAGAAAGACCATGACCACCCTCTGTTGTTGGGCCTAATAAGTATTAGGGCATTTTCTCCTCACCTCAAGTTGCTACAATGACTGTGTTCACTTGACATTTGGAGAGATGGATATTCCAAGAAACGAAGTGACTTGTCTAAAGTCATCCAACTGACAGGAGGCAGAACTGAGATTAGAGCCCCAGGGGTCTTTGTCTGGAGCTTCTAGATACACACAGCTCACACAGGTTGGAGGCAGTCAGCTGCCTCTGAGCTGTGTGCCCTCTCCATGTCACTAGTCCCCTCCAAATGACAATATTCACTCTATACAATGAAGAATGCAGGGGTCATATGTGATTTTTTTCTTTCTAGGTGTCCTGATCCTAGAAATTGCGCTTCCTTCCATTCCGAACTTTTGTCCTCATTGGAGTGATCACATTACAGTCATTCCCCAAACAATCCCTAACGATTCCAAGAATGGATGGCTACCCTATACTGGTCCTACCTAAGCCCTTCCATTAAACTAAACTATGGAAGAGAAGTTACTCAATTCCAACGGAGGAAAACCAGAGGTATGAAATTCCTGAAGTCCTGGATGCCTCCTACCCCTATACTCAAAGGAGGTGAGTTCGCAGAGACAGAGAAAGAAGACAGTCTCAAGGAAGAGTGAGATATAGTGGCAAAGCAGTCCAAGGCTTCCAGATGCCCCTATTTGCCTGAGCCAGTTGGACATTGGTCTATGGACACAGCAGAGTTTTCTCCACTAAGAAACATCAGTACCTATCTCTCAGGGTTGTTGGAAAGATGGATGGCAATGATGCATGCAATGCTGTCCTGCATAATGCCTTCCCAAGTCTGTGCATGGCCAACAGTAGTTGTTTCTGTAACAATCACCAGCATCATTCTTCCTCTAGTAAACTTTGCATTCCAGAAAACAGAACAGCTTGTAAATCACGCTATGCTATTCCCACTGTGTACCCTGAAATGCAATGCATCTCCCATTCCTTGCCTGGTTGGCCTGCTCTGACTAGATCTGCAAAACCTTTGCTAAGGATTCTCTCTGGAGATTTCCCTGAGCTCTTCAGAGTTAACCAACCTCCAACTCTCTTTCCCCTTATTCATCAAGAGTACATGTCTTCCTCAGACAGGTGTTTAAGGTGCTGTCTCCCTACTCAGACTGCCAGGGTTCTGTGGCCATATGTATCTCTCTGTTCCAATCCCTGGGCTCCAGCTTACTGTCTGGCCTAGAAGATTGAGAAGACAGCTAGGTTGTCAAGTCAGGAAAGCAGGTCTCCTGAAAGCTCATCCATCTTAATGTTCCCTGTCTGACCAAAAAAAAAAAAAAAGTGCATTAACAGATGGGGAATGGTGTGTTTGGAGCTTAGCAAAATTGAAATCCTTAATAGTCAGAAATGCTGCCTCCAGCACTGTGTGAAGGCCAGCAGATGTGATACCTGCAAGGCAGAATGAGCAAGAAGAAAGTAACCTTAGCAGGTGTCTGTCTATGTGTGAGTAACAAGGTCTAAATCACCGTGAGCCAAACAAGACCCTTCAGGATGTTTCCTTCTGCATCTCTCTCCTACCTCCAAGTCCTCGTGATAAAAACATCCGCATTGTCATACTTGCTTCACTGGCAAAGAAGTCAGCCAGGCTCTGTGCACCTGGCTGACACTGCCTCCTGCCATTATGGCCATCCTACTCGCGTCTTGCTCTGATTTCATGCCCAGCAAGAAAGCTCCCATGGAGAGCAGTCCTACAGGGCAGAAAACACACTGTCCAGCTGACACCAATTTTTAAATATTGCTTGAAGTTTAGCATACCTGGCATGCTCCTTAGCAAGAACTCCTCTAAAGGAAAGCTATTGTAGACTAATCTGGTTCATGCCCTGTGTTTCTCAGCCTGTCACACTTGAATCAATTACCAATGTTCCAACAAAGACATTCATTTATAAGCATAAGGTTGGCCAATCCCTTATGACATGGTGCACATGAAATCCCAGGAACCTTGTCGAGGATAGTGAGTGACCATGTTGCCAAATCAAAACCTTGGTCTTGAGATGAAGACTCAATGAATAGAAGGAACTGGACTCTAAATTCTTGAATGATAATTGTTCTGGCTCTTTGCAAGTCTGCAGGATATATTGGCTGTGGAACTGTTTGTTCCATGACAGCCTGTATGCTCTTACCTTGCATCTATGGTCATCTTCTCTTCCTGTTTATTTTATTTTATTTTATCTTTGTCAGTCATGGGGCTTGGACTCCGGGTCTAGGCGCTGTCCCTCAGTTCTTCAGCTCAAAGCTAGTGCTCTACCACTTGAGCTACAGCACCCCTTCCAGTTTTCTAAGTGGTTTATTGGAGATAAGAGTCTCATGGGCTTTCCTGCCCCAGCTGGCTTTGAACCACGATCCTCAGATCTCAACCTCCTGAGTAGCTAGGATGACAGGCGTGAGCCACCATGCCTGGCTCTTCCTGTTTATTCAAAGTCTAAACTCTGATCACCTGAGGTTTGGGCATAATATTTGAGTGGGTGGTTGAGGTGCGTCAGTTTTGGTAAAACTGATCAGTACTTGAGCTGGAGAAATTAAGTACTAGAATGAGTCTCAATGACGCCACCTGTCCTTGGCTTAAGTCTTTACCATGACATGTACTTACTAGGCTTGAAGTCATTTCGAAGTGTGACTCACCCAATGAAGTTCTGATCCTTCACTCCTTTGTATGACATAGGATATAGCCATTCCATCCTTATTCTGACCCAATCTGGAATCTGCTGTTTTATTTTTTTTTCTCTTTTCCAGTCATGGGACTTGAACTCGGGGCCTGAGAGCTGTCTCTGAGCTTTGTGGGTCAAGGCTAGTGCTCTACTACTTGAAGCCATAACTCCACTTCCCGGCTATTTGAATTTTCACTATACTTCAGACTGTATTTTCTTTGGAAGTGGGAGCAATAGAATGTGACTGCCTGGCCAAAGAGAGAAAAGAGAGAGAAGGAAAAGGATGCATATGTTTAGACGAAAAGTAGCCCCTGACATTGTGGGGTAAATAGACTGGCAGAA